>NC_134325.1:3413750-3725434 GCF_964195595.1 Calonectris borealis | reverse complement strand
TCTAGATTGAAGCGTAGTGTGAAAGAACACGGAAATTACATACACGTGAGCTAGGTGGAACACCAAAAGATTAATAGAAGGTAATTCTGCAGTACTGTTGGAGATATGCTGCTTCCAGGATCCAGATTAACCCATTGCAGACTTAGAAATACACTCTGAGTTAAGAGGCTGAATCACACCATGGTTGAGGTGGAAAGGGACCTCTTGAGGTCATCTTGTCCAATCCGCCTTGCTCAAGCAAGAATCACCTACAGCAAGTTGCCCAGTACAATATAATGAACTTCAAGAGAAAGCTGTCCAATGTGCCTAACTGTCTCAAAAAAATCCAGGAGACTTTCAATGGCCAGGAGACACTTGTGCAGTATCTAGTTGTCACCTCAGGGAAACGGGGACACTGCCACATGTTTGGAGAGCATGGAAGAAATCGAAATGAAAAAAAGCTCTCCATAACCTCCTCTCAAGGGTACCAGAAATAGAACATAAGCACATTTCTATATCCCAGCTTGATATTTCAACCACCTTTATCATCTCTCAAGATCCCCCATTTGTTTCCTCTCTAAATCTTTAGCTCTCCAACCTCCAAAGCACAATCTTAAGAACTCATCAAGAGAAGAACGTGGACTAGGCTGGGAAGGGTGGCAACGTGGGGAAAGCCACCAGCAAGTGTGCCTTTGCACATTACTCTGTTTACACCTCGCAGATTACAACTCCCTCCTCAAATCAGCATCCTTACTCTCAAGATTACCAGACCTCACCGTCAGGATAGCCAGTTTCCTTCCCTCCCCAGCATTCAGCAGCTCGAAGGGTAGATTTCTCCTTATGTGAGCTGAAATATGTACACCAAGCTATTTTTTTCCAAGCTCAGCATTATTTGTTGTTTAACTTGCCCTAGGAGTACCTTAGTTCATTAAGTGAGGCAAGGTTTGAAGGCAAAGGTGGTATCTTTTATTGGACCAACTGATACTGCTGACCTTGCTACAAACCTCTCCTTGCGTACAATCACAGACAACCACAGCTACAGCGACACTTCTAGGACAACTTGGCTTATCAAAGCAGTCCCACAGTTCGCTGTGAACAGAAATATCGCACAAACCAACTTTTTCTACTGGACCCCCAAAAGAGCTCTATCTACGGAGCCCTGGATTTAGGGAAACAGAAAAACAACCAAACTGGAGAAAACCACTCTCTCTCTAATCCAATATCCTACCTCCAAAAGCGACCAAGATCAGATGCTTCAAAAATGCCAGAAAATCCACATCTGGGTGGATTTTCTTTTGTATCTGGGTGGTGATCTGTTCCTAGGGGCAGTTTCCTCTGCTCCTGTGAAGCCAGCAGTCCAACTTCTCAGCTTGAGCCTATCAATCCAAAACCCCAAATCTGAAGGATCCATTCCTTGAGGGACATTTTTGTCGGTGCAAACATGACAGTCCCAGACCATTTCTCATGTTACTAAACAGCAGTCTATGCAAAAACAAAATCTAAGCATTGAGGCTGGGATTTTCATCAGAGCATAAAAGATTTCAGACACCGAAACTCTCGAGATGTTGGGCAGCTCACATCAATACGGTCCCTTTGATATTCCCACAAAAACAGCTCTTGCAACATTACTTTTAATTTCTGACAGTATAGCAGAGCAATCAGTTCCGCAACGCTTTCGGACGGGTGTTTTATCACTCTGGTGATGGGTGAAAGGGCAGGAAGCAGAGGGACAGGATGGAATTTGGAGCGTGACCCAAGTCCTGCCAGGACACAGGGGAGGGATGCTTTCTGAAAAAAGAGAAGCTTTGCCATGGGGGAAGTGGGCTGCCTTGCCTCCATATCCTGTGGATCCAAACTTCCCCCCTGAGCGTGACATCTCTCATGAAAATATGCACGCAGACTTCTCCAAACTGCTTCCCGCTCCACGCCGGCAGAAGGGCCAGTTCTTGACAGCCTGAGCTTTTAGCAAAAACAGGTCTACCCCTGCCACTCACACCGTGTTAGTGCAGTGGAAACGAGGGGAGAATTGCGCCTAATATTACGGTTTGGCTGGAGATTTCCTGGGGAAATCTTCAACAGGAAGAAAATAAAGCAGTTGATGAGACGAGATGTGTCACAAAGTATCAGCTCTCCTGACTGCTTGAAACCAAAGATTCAAATAATGGCAAAAACCCACAATGGTTCCTGTCATCTGGCCGTGAAGTTTTTCCTTCTTTCTTCCACAGGCAACATTTCGTTTAGGAGAAAGACCTCAGACCAGTCTTCCTCACGGCATCTCTCTTAAAAGATACTGGTGCTTCACAAAAGCAGTCTTTGGTCTTTTCCCTCTCTTTTTTCATGGAAAATTGTAGTTTTATGGATCTCATTTTGGAGCATCTTACAAGAGCTTGACTCAGAAAGCATTAAAAGCCCTTCAGAAGTCTTGGCTAAAACTAAATCAAATTTTGAGAAGTGCTTCTGTGACTTGGGATAGTTGCAGCTCCTACAACAGTTTATTGCTTATGAAAAATATCATTCTCCTTGAAGTGTTCTATTTAACTAAAACTGCTGTTTTCAGCTAGAATAGTTTGGAATTGCCCATTGTGACCTTGAAGGCCAGACTATTAAAGAAGTCATATATTTCTTAGTTGTTTTGGAGCCCATCCTCTCTAACCATTCACTAAGTATTCAGTGAACCTCCCTGAAGTCCTTATCAGGCCTGAAATTATTAAAAAAAACCTTTAAATTTGAGGAATTTTTGCCCAGTTTTCAAACTTGTGTTGAGACGAACTCAGCATTTACACTCACTCTGGGCCACCAGTAGTTCTTTCAGGCACTTTTTTTTGTTAGAAAACGTAATATGCTGGGAATTTAAACAAAGGTGATGTATCAGCAAATGACCCTCAGACAGTGTGATCTCATCTCCCAGCCACTCAACATTTGGGAACAGGAATGAAGTTTATTGCCCTTTAGCAACAGACCAACAAAGCAGACAATAGTTAAAATACCCATACCATTTGAAACACAAATATATCTTCTCAAATCTGCCACCTCCCTTCCTCTCCCACCCCACAGAAGATAGAAATGGACTATTTGGCATCTAATAAAAGTTCTGTGAAGCAAGAGGAGGGACATAGGCAATCATTTTTGGTTTAGACACTGAGTTTAAACTCAGCACCTAATTTTTCAAGCGTTAACTGCAGGAGAGTATCACCAGCATCATAATAAGCTCAGTTACAATCTGGGCAAGCCTTCGGGAAGTTCTTACAAGGGCAGCTGGAACCACGTGGCCCCAAGGGCTCTTGCTCAGGAGAAAGCAAGTTCAAAGCCCTCAAGTCTGGATGCAAACCTGCCGTGTGAGCTGGTGACCCAGTTTCGCTCCTCAGCCTGCATTTGATGTTTCAAGCACTTCAGACCAGGGATTGTCTGTTATTGCGTATGAGATGGAAAGCACCCAAGACAATGGGATCCTGATCTCTGTTTGGGCATCTAAGATCTTTTACAATTCAGGTCAAAAAATGAAAGTTTTCCTGCTGTTTTTGAGACTCTGCTTCCGTTTGGGGCTTGAACCTGGATAAGTAGGGGTCCAGGGAAATAACACAAACAAGAAAAAAAAGCAGTAGAACTAATGAAACTTGTTATCTGACATACTTGCTGCACCCAGGAAGCTTTTCTCATGGCTGAGATTCTTCCTAAGATCTTCTCCCTGTGTGATTTTTCGTGTCTGAGTACATGCCGAGATTCACACCCATTAGTAGGACCTGTCTCCTCACCAGCTCTAGATTTCATTATATTTGTAGAAACGGGATTATCCTTGAGATGTCTACCCCCTTCCCAAATTAGGTTGAAACCAGCTCAAGAGTCCTGAGGAAGGAGATGGAGGGACAAGCAGGAGCACCAGTTCATACACAGAATACATAAAGCTTACTTCCTTAGGAAACTGGCTAGAAAAACCTGCAAAATACTTTCTCAGCTCTTGGATGCCGGGATTACATCTGGCCTGGTTTACCTACATCCACCAGCCAAAGCAGCAGGGTTATGAACATACCCACTAATGCACACCCCAAGAAGTTGTGCCTGGTTATCTCCTTCAGAGAGGGGATCAGGCCACGGAAAGCTAAGGCAGATGTAGAAAATAAAGAGTGGCCTTACTAAGCCAGACTGAAAGTTCATCTAGCTCAGTTCTCTTGTCTCTAGCAGTGGCCACAATAGACACCCAAGGAGGAATAAAGTTCAGCAGACGTGTTTGATACTTTCCTCCGGTGTCCTCTTCACTTCCAACAATTTTTGTTCAGCAACTCCTTGAGAAGAATGCAATCGCTATGCACCCAGCCATCTCTACGGATTTCTCTTCGACAAAATTCTTCCCTTGAACTTATGTAAACTTGTAATTCAGAAAAGTTTGCTGGGATACAAAGTTTTGCTGGGTTTGCTGAAGACATGGGCCCGTTCCAAAACGTAGCTCTTCAGCTTGCTCACTTCTGAAGCCTTGGCAAGGAAGCAACGGCTACCATGCCACGTCCCAAATCGCTCCTGCTCTCCTGCAGCGCACCAGAGGAGAACAACTCACAGGCAGCACAGTGCAGAGCAGTGTTAACGACCCTCAAGCTGGACTGGGCTAGGAAGAACTAAACCTACAAAGTCCTTCAGACTCTAGACAACTTATGGAGATAAGAAGTCTTGCCCTTTTGCATTTATCTAATCCAGGGAGACAGTTTAAACTAAACCGGTTAAAGGATTCTCATCTCAGCGTAGGCTGCACCTATGAAGGGTTTTCCTAGCACAACCACGCTGGTCGAGACTGCGACTCCCTGCTGTACTTGAACTCGGGTAACCAAGCGAGTAAACCTCTGGAGCGGAGACCTGGCTGCGATTCAGCCAAAAAGCAGACGTGAGCTCTGAGCAGGCGACTGAGCACCTACGTTTGCTTTCTGCTTGTTTTCCACAAGCCTCTCCCCAGACAGGGCTCTGACCCAATTCCCACTGAAGTCCACAAAGGCGGCCGGCCGGCTTTAGGAGCTGGATGGCACCCAGCGCCTGGCCGAGTGAAACGCTATCTGCTGTCCCACAGCTCCAGGCCTCCTGCCCCCGCAGCTGAAAGCCACCAGGACCTCTACATTCCCCCCCAGCTTAGCGGGATGACCAGCGCCAGCCCTGGCGCAAACACAGCTGCTCAAATCCAATGTCACCATTCACGCAGGGTGTGATTGCCACCGTCCCCTGGCACCCTGACCTCTCCCTCCCAGCCAGCTGCAAGAGCATGCCGCATCTTGTGCCCACATTTTCTTTCCTAAGAAAGCCCCGAGGGGCTTCTTTGGCATGGCTCGCATTGCTGGTGAACAGCTCCCTTTGGCTTCCATGTTTACATCCTTGTGGTTGTTAATTTGAGAGAAGCCTTTTATTTTAGACACACACACCCCCAACTCCCTCTGCAGGGGGGGAAAAATGTGACCTTTAAGATTGTTTATACCAATCAACAAGAAGCCCTCGCGCTGCCGGATTCCAAGAAACACGAGACCATCTTGGAGCTTGGAAGAGGGAGGGGAGCACGGGCGAGGAGCGGGAGCAATCAAGGTCAGGAGTTCACAGACAGGATGAAGCAGAAGGCAAGGCGAGCAGGCGGGGTGGCCGGGCATGCCCCCTCCATTCAGAGAGGCAAGGCGAGCGCCGGCAGCTCCATCGACGATGTGCGGCAGACCAGCCTCGCGGCGTGGGGAGCCGACATCCCGAGGCGACGCGAGGAACGAGCTGGTTGTGGTGGCCTCAGAGAACGAGGGTGGTCATTTCTTTCTCACAAATCCCTCGCGGGTCTTCTCCCAGCCTCACAGCATTTCACTGAGGACCACGAGAGGTCCAGGACAAGGAGAAATTATTACAGTCCAGTTTTGCACTCTGGTCCCCACTGTGATGAATAAAGTGGTTGGACAAGGCAAGGAGGAAGATGAATATATTTTCCCACTGTTGAATGCAAAAGTAAATAAATAAGTAAACAGACCAGCATTCAAATCCAGGATTTTCTTTTCATTGCCAGCATCACCCTTCAAGGGAGTAGCACCACAAACTTTTTCCTACCATTGTACTGAGCCAAATGAGCGAAGGTTGTGGCTTCGGGAATCCAAACTTCAAGTGTCCTAATAGGCAGAGGACGCGCTGGCAGCTTAGGTCTGGCACAAAACCCACGGGTGCCTTGTGCACAAAATGCCAGTACCAACAGCTGGGAGGACTCGCTTCAACTTCAAAGGTGGCAACATCACCATCTTGGTAGGTTCAAGACCGAGGCATTGAGGGGAGGAAGAAAAAGGGCGAAGGATCAATAAAAACCACGGGAGGACAAATGTGGTGGGACAGACAGAGATGCTGCGATACAGCATACCACTTTTGGGCAGCTGGCCCAGTTCAAGGCAGGGGTTTTCAGGACAGAGGTATGTTTCTTCCTTTGAGTCCTCTCCCTAACCAACACATCACAGTGGATGTCAAATTCAGCCCCAAGGTATCTGGCACGGAGTCAGGAGTTTGACAATTTCAGTCACTTTTTTGTGGTCAAAGCTCTCTATGAATCTATATATTTACAATTATAGAACTGCGTCTTGTTCTCATTTACACTTATCTTCTCCATTGGGTTACACAATATAACCAGAGGTGGTATTTGGTCTATGCATCGCTTTTATTTTTTTATGTTGTCTAACCAGATATATTATTTATGACCCGTTAGATACATTTGTTTGCTAACTAATAAACCTCAGAAAGTATTTTTAATTAAAGACTGTATTTTTTTTTTAAACAATCATGTCGCCGCTCCTCTATTAGCACTCAAGGATTAAATAAGACTGTGAATAGTTGTTAACTAACAATTGGTTACTGAAACACATGGACTGAGGTTTTTGTCTTCCCATTATTGAGGCTAAAGAAACGACGCTTCTACAACCACACTGATGTTGCCCGTCTGAGTTCTCATTTCAAGGCACATGCTGAATTTTAAACCAACACATGGATTTCTCACCCATACCTTCAGCAGCGTTGGACATGCTGTGAAGGAGAAAAGCAGATGGATATCACAGCTGGCTGTGCAGACATCAAAAGTAATTCTCTTTTTAAAGACAATTAGTTAGTTGTTCTTGGTATTTTTTTTCTTTTTTCTCTTTTTTTTTTTTTTCCTTCTCCCTCCCTCTCTTTTATTAAGCAGTGCTACCACTCCAGTTTTTCTGCTGAGTAATGCAGGGCTTTGATAGCATCTGGGATTTGCATGCTAGGACAATTACCCTCTGCATGCCCTGCACAGCTGCACTGCTGGTGGAATGACGATCGTACTCACTTTCCTTGCTTGACCAAACTACCAGAAGTCCGCTCATGAATACGAGCCTGGAGTAACATTTGTAGGCTAAGGTCAGTCATATCATCTCTGATGCTTATGGCCATTCATCTGCCAACATGCTGTCTGCAATCTGAAACATGCTTCTGTTTTATTCCTACATTGTCTCATCGATGAAAGAAATTTCCAGGAGAGAGAGAGCTGGCCTACAGAGCCAGCAGTTACTTGTTCTTCCCTGGGTCCTGTTTTCAATATAAGTCCTTGGTTTAGGTTATTGTTTCTCCTTTTTCCTCTTCATTCATTCTAGCATTCCATCTTGCCATGCAATTGAAGCTATTCAACTCAAAGATAAAAAGGATTCATGAAAATGCTCAAAGACCAAGCTGGGTTGCTCACTGACGCGGACTCTGTGTCCCGTTTTAGATGACTTAGGGAATAGTAGTTCCTCTGAGAAATTATTCTCCATTCAGATCCTCAGGAAATGTGTCCTGATTGGATACAAATGAGAGAAATGAAATGCAGATGATTCCTTTTTGGCTACAGCTCCAAGGAGGCCCAGGCAGCATGGATATCTTTGGTCAGCTACCTTCTGGTTTCTTCCAACTCAAGCGTTGTTCCTACCTGCTCACGTTTGCAAGCATCACCCATGTTTCCTCCGACTACTGCACCACCAAGATGGACAGTGAAAGAAACCAGGCCTCTCTGGTTTTCAAGGTCTAATTCTGTCAAAAACCTTTGAAAGTCACAGTAACCCAGTTCCAGAAGTCAGCTCATCCTCGCAAATGAAAATGCAGATTCAGCCTGCCTACATATTGCCAAACTCCATGTACGCAGCGCTTCCTGTTTGCTGGCACCGGCTCTTTGGAAGTGCCTGTGCACTAAGAAATACCAGGCACAGAGATTTAGCTGGAAATCAGCAGCGATCTCGTGAACTGCCATTTCTGCTTCTCTTGCTATTTTGACTTCTCTTACAGCATTGGAAAGTCAAAAGGAAACAACGTAAAAGGAAAGAACACTCAAAAAAACACAGACATTGACACAGCAAAAACTAGGTTCCTCCTTGTTCCCCAAGATACTAAGATATCAAACCCAAAAGCATACTCTTGCTATTTTAAGACAAACATTTAATGGAAAAAATTTTACCCCATTCTATGAGGCTTGTCCATCATACCACGAGACAGCATGTACCCCCATCAGAGGAAAGATTGTGACAGAAAGGTCAAACACTATCTTCTCTTTCACTTGTTACCCCATCCTATTGGCCTCTCTGATTCGGTAATCAGGAGGAAACACCAGAAAACCTTTGTTGCTGAATGAACCTTTTTGTTGCAAGAACAAGGATGCCCTACTCACACTCCCCCTCTATCCAAAAAAATGCCAATCTTAAAGAGACCTCCTGAAATAAAGCAGTCTAAATAGAATATAAGTACATCTTAAAACAAAAAACAAAACAAAAACACACCCCCCCAAATCAGCATAGTAATAAAACTATCCCCAAAACAGAGTTTGAATTCCCCAAAAGCAGGGCCAGACAAGGGACTCCATGGACTTCAAAGTGAAGTTCACCCCACTGTTGAGTTTGAAAGCATTTCACACAACATAAAGATGGATAGTAGCATAAAACTAAAGTAAAGGTAGATAGATCAGCAGTCTGGTCCATGGCCAAAATCTGGTTCCACCCCTGGAAACCCAAAACCGCAAAGGACTAAAGTAAAAAAATGTAATGATATATCAAAGCTACCTGATACCTCCCAAGCTCTCTAGCTCAACGATCTTTACAGCCAGCGAAGGGGCTCAGAGCTGTACTTTCTTTGTGGCCATACTCTTAAATGTCCAGTTTAGGTAAAAGAGTTTATGATTCCCAGGCTATGATGGATATCCTAGTTGCAACCACAGCTGTAAAGACACAGTCAGGATTATTTTGAGCATCCATCACCTACCCGACTTGAGCCTTGTGTCTCATCTGTCACCGAAGTAGGGGGTGCAAATCTCATTATAACCACCAGAGTGAGTCATGTGTTACAACTTCTGTGCACGTCCATTACATTCAAGAATAACCTCCCAGCTCCTCCAGACGGGATGGCAGAGATGGATGGACATCTCTCTTTGATCTGGGGAGTTCTTCCTCTACCTCCAGTTTGTCTCCAATTGCCTCCAAGGTCATGCTGTCAGGACAGGGATGGCACCCCGCCCCCCCCCCCCCCCCCCCCCCCGCATATGAATCTCATCTCCCCTCCTCCAAAACCACAGTCTACACGTGTTTGCTGTTACTTCCAGATGTGTCCACAACTTGAAAGCAGTGATTTGAGAGGAAAAAAAAAAAAAACATTTAGAGCTAGCAGAGCCGAGTCCCCCTTCCCCTCCCTTTCCTCCAGCATCTGTCCAGATCGTCTACGCAGGCGACACCGAACAGTTCTAGGGTCTCAATAACAGACCACAGAAGTGTCTGCACGTGGATGGATTAGAGAGACAACGCAACTCTTCTCCCCATTATACTTAAAGCCTCTCTCTCAGCTCACTGCTCAGAATTCACTCCTAGAGATCTTTGGCTAAAGCCCTGCTAACATATCTAACAAGAAACCAGTTTGGTGTCCTTCCCCATGCTGGAATGAAATGGATGCCTGCAAAACAATAGAAGTGATGGCACTGACTAGGACTTGATTGCCTCGATAGATGCAACAGCACGTACAACACTAATATATCTTAATCCTACTGTCCTCACTCATGCAACCCTGGCAAAAGGCTGTCCTGCAGACATCTCCAGCCCTGGGTCTTTCTTCAGTAGCCAGACTGGGGGTCCCTTTTGGTGGCTGGTCATGTGGATTGTGGTGGGCAGGCACACAATGTCACTTCTGTGTGGTACTGCAGGCTTTGAATTTTCCCTTGAAGAGGACAGAAGGAGGAGGGAGAAAGGAGACAGCCTGACTCACACCAACACCTGGAGCATTCGCTCCCTAGCCAGAGCACCACTGACATGAGAAGGGTTCACCCCTGCTTTTGGGAGTTGTTCTCGGAGCAGCTCTCTTCCCCATCAGCTGGTGACAACCCACCCCCTCCACGCCCTGTGCTGTGGGAAGTTAATTTAGAAGGCAGCTTTGCCATCTGTGGACTACCCCATGCTGGGAAAACCCTCAGCTGGGGAGATCTGTTGTCTTTCCAGAGCAGCGCAACGAAATCAGAGCGTGGGAGAGAACATGGACCTAAGAATCCTTCTAAGTCCTTAGCAAATTTCTCCATGCATCCCCCAGACTCCACCTCTTCCACCCAAAGTACCTAAATGTGTCCCTACAGTGATGTCTGCTGTTGACATCAGAGCAGACTCGCAGCAGCGCTCCTGCTGCTGCCCTCAGCTGAGTCATGACTCATGAACAAAGGGGATTTTGACCACTGTTATTTTATTATTTTCATTATTTCATTCATCATCTTAATTTCCCTCTCTCACTCCTGGCCAAAAGAGAAAGAAAGACACACACACACACACACAAAAGAAAAGGGGGGGGAAAAAGAAGGAAAAAACCGCCAACATGGTCCACATCTGGAAACTGATTTCCCAACCCCAGAACAAAGAGCTCTGAAGTTGTGGCTTCAAGCCTCCTGTTTGTGTTCTCCCATTATATAAAAAGTCCTATAATAAAGTCTAATGGAGAAGAAGCCCGAGTCGGCAAGAATTATTTGGAATTTATTAGCAAACGAGATCCATTCAGAAGTTCTTGTAGAACTGTACGTTGGACTTACAAAGCATTAAGCTCAAAAAAGCTGCAGGAGCATGACAGCTTTTGGTTCCAGAAAACTTCTCCCTACAGATCAGGCTTGGCTTAAATCACTTCTTTAATCCCGGCTAAACTACTGTGCCATTTCTGTTACTTTCCATGTTCAGAAATATCACTCTTACCAAAATTTAGTGCTGTGCAGGGATAGGGAAAAGTTATGGAGACACAAAGAGAATGCTAAGGGGAGAAAAGGGAAGAAAAACAATTTTAGAAATCATCATTTTTCAGCAAGGGAAATGGGGACAAACAGTTCCTAAGAAAGGTTAGGATGTCATTTTTAACAACAGGAAGTTTCTTAGAACGGGTTAAAAATCTACTACTGACACTTTTAACAGAAAAGGATTTTGCAAGTCAAGAGAAATGTTCATGTGGGGAAAAAAAATTTCAAAAACATTCAGTTTTTAATTTGAAGAACTGTAACCCCATAGCATTTCAATGGAAAAAAAATACATGCATTGTTGAGAAATGGCACAGTGCACCCCACTGGGACAGAAAGAAAAGCGTTATTAGTTGAGAATTGTTAGGGAGAGGACAATTACTTGAGGGCTTCAAAAGAAGATGCTCCTCTGACCTGCTTGGTCACATACAGATACGCCCAAGAGCCATGTGTACTTCAGCTTCCATTTCCATCTGGGGTCTGCTGAATGGCAGCCCAACACACTGGCACTACATCGAAAGTCAGGGCTCACGTACGGCATGGATTTCTCCTTTAGCTCCAAGCCAAAGCGATCTAGGAAGAGACACCACAACTGGATTCACATGAAGGAGGCCACATTGTCCAACAGTCTCCTGGTCATAAACCCTTCCCCCCCTCCCTTCTCTTTGATGTTACTTAGCCGTGCTCATGTTCCGTGTTGAATCATTGGACCCAGCCTTTCATCTGGACCCTCGGGATGCGTTACAGGGATGGAAAGAGAAAGGCACTACTTAATAACACTTTCCAAGTACAAGGGAGAGGAGATTCCTGGAAAATCAGGTTAAGACCGTCCAAAAAACTTCTTCGAAGAAATGTGGCAAACTGTATATAGCTAACTATTTATGGTGGAGATGGAAGTTAGACTACCCTCGAAGGCAAGCAGCTGCTGTCCAGACAGAGGTCTTAATCATCATTCCAGTTAGTCACTGAAAACTAAATACATCATAAGTAGGTGGGAAAAAAGGGCTATTCCAAATAAACAGCCTCATTATTCTGCAGGAACTGTTCTAGCTCATGTATGTTTACCTACATTTGTATTTAAAAAGTCAAGGTTGAGCCAAACAATGGATCCAGAACTTGAATTCTGAAACCAGTCTTCTTTTTCCATGAGTGGAATTGCTCAAACAAGAACAGAATTGGTCAAAACATTTTTTTTCCTCAAATGAACAGTGGTTTTTCTTCAAAAGAAGATTAATTTATGAGCATTTTCTTCTCCCCTCCCTCAAATTTTTCTAATTTTTCAGTAAAAAACAGAAAACAAGAAACTGTTTTTCAGCGTTTTTTTTCTTCATTCTTCCTCTGTTGCCTCCCTTTTCATGGCAAAACAGAATAAAAGCTGATGAGAAGGTGAGGGGGAAAATAAAGAATACTTAAACTAACAAAGTATTTTCCTTTATGTCTTTTAAAACTGGAAGTTCTCAGAGCCGTTTTCTGCTGCTTTTCTGAGATGGTTTCCAATTTTTGCCTTGCTTGCATTTTTACTGTAAAATCAGAAAAAAGAACTTTTTTTTTTTTGAGCAGCGCTCAAAAGCACTCGCAGGAAACATATTAGGAGACGATCTGTATTGCTCCTGCCTCCCTTAAAACACCCTATGAAACGTTCTCGCTATCTGCGGATATGCCCAGCTCTCAAACACAGCCCAGATGTGGTCCAGCGACTCAACTCACTGGACACCAGATGCTATCTGTTTTTCTGTGGAGCATTTTAATGCCAGATCTCCAAGGAGCCATCGGTCTCTGTAACAGATGACGCAACGCCCCGTTACCAGACCTACCTCTGTCGTAGTTACCCTGCCCAGAGCAATGCAACTTCAGCAGAGCATACACTTAGCCTCAGGTCCCCACAGCCTGCAGCCTCCTTCCAAAATCATCATTTCTCTCATTTATGAGCAGCAGAAAGATATACTCAGCCCGCTGGTTTCCAGCCCAGAGACCCCAGTTAACCAGCTGAAGACAAGGTCAAGATTGTCTGAAGACAATCACTTCCCTGCGCTACTTGTGTCCCTCCCAGGCTGCCAGCTCACCTCAGCATATGGCAGCGCTCTCAATTTTACCCCAACTGTTGCAACAGTCCATCCATTTCTCACACTCCAGGTTTTGCAGTCAGGTGAAATGTACAATTTTTATTAATAAAAACATTTTCTAGCCTTCGTGCTTGTGCAGGAAAACTTGGCATCTGAAGGTAGTTCAAAGGCTCACAGACCAGGCGGCAGCAGTAATGAAGTAGGTACATATTTCAGCCTCATGATTTTTCACCATCATGGTTTGTCAAGACTTGACTCATGATTTTTTTGAATGCTGCCGAGGCTGGCAGTACTGACCGTGAACTTTGAGAGGTCTCGCCGATTTACTGAAAGGGAAGTGGGGACTCAAGCTCGTGACTCTGATGCCTTTCAGTGCTGCGAGAAGTCAAGTCTGTTGTGATCTCGGCAGGGTACTGTCCCGTGGAGACAGCATGCACAAGTCCCGTCTCACCCACTCTTGTCCAAGCCAGCCCTCTCCCTTGAGGACACAACGTGGGGTAGAGCAATCCTCCACGGGTGCAAAAGCAAGACCTAGTCCTGCTCCTCACAGGAATCCATGAGAATTTTTGCCTTTAGCACATTCATGGAGACAGGGTCTTGCCCAAAGCACATACCGAGGGAATGAATCTTCCAGAAATATGAATTCTCTTTGCCTCATACCAAAACATTCATAGTAAGACCAGGCGACACTCCGCAGCAAAACATTGGCAAGAGGAAACGCTAATAAAAAACTAAGACACTAAAAAACCAAGAAAAACCTCCCAGAAGAAACAAACATAGGAAGAATATGCTGCCCATTCAGTGAAAAAAATGCTAACAAATTAATGCTGTCTCATGATGATATTGAAATATTTACAGGAAGAGAGCACAGAATTTTGGCTGGCAAACGCAAAAAGTATCTATCACAACTATTTTCTGCACAGAACAAAGGGGAGAAGAAACAGGAGGAAGAGTGGGGGAGTGAGGGGAAGGTGAAAGAAAGGGGACAGAAAAGCAGGGAGAGGAATATGGATTAAGAAACTGATGCAAAAAAAAAGAAAGAAAAAAAAAGGGAGCAAGGGGGAAGAGTGAGAGGGGGACAGAGAGCAGAGTTCACAATAGGAAGTTCGTGCTGCTCCCTATTTACCTGCCGGTAGCCAGACTCATTGGCATCTCCCTCACGTGACAGAGACTCGTTCACTTCCCCAAAAAAGCAGCGGATTACTAACAGAGCCTGCCAACAGCATGCACAAAACATTAGGCTGCCCGATGGGACAACTGGGGCCAAACGAATGGAAAGAATATGTCAGTTATTAATTAATTTGTTCTATATTCATGTCATTATAGATAATTACATGAGTTGGTTCCACAGCCTGAGCCTTCCTCAGCCAGTAATCCCTGTGATTCATGACCAACAGTTGCATAACGTGGCTGTCAATGACTTCATCATGTTGCATGGAAAATGCTCTCTAGATCCGTGCGTGCGCAGTGACTCACTTTGACACCTGTGGTTGACATTTGCAACCTGGGCCAAGCCTGTCAGTAAGACAAAGGCGCTTCTTGTGAGGTTTCCAAGCCATAAGGGTAGGTATTGAACAATGGAGCACACAGGAAAAGGCAGGAAAAGGTAGTCCTCAAATATTCAGTTCATGTATGCAACAGCCGAGTGCGTTGGCACAAGAAAAATACTCAAAGCGATGGCTCTTCTCCAGCAGCAGCCAATGACAGTACGAAAGAGCACAAGGCATAGAGTCCATTTTGATGCCATAGCCAAGGAAAACAGAAGAAATACTCTGCACAGTGCTTGAAGACCACAAGGAGGAATATCCCAGGAAGTTCTCAAGAACCAAGACAGGCCTTTCCATTTAGAGCGAAGATGGTATTTCATAATCGAGAGTCAGCAAAGACAGCAAAGTGCTGCGGAAGAGCCTGAATCAGAAGAGGAAACATCACATAAAATAGCACTCAGACATCACTTGGAAAGAATAAACACGACATACTGTAATCCAGGCATGCGGGATATGGGAACTTCCAACCAGGGCCAGACACCAGAGCAGCTCTCCCAAGCCATCTCCACTCTGGAGACACACTAGAAATGGGAGCTGTGAACAAAAGATTAAACAAATGCTTTCTCCTCTCCATTGGAGGAACTGGGACTGAGAAGGTGTTGATCAGTTTTCCCTACTCCTTCTGCAGTCCTTTGTTAAGTCTTTAAGCAAAATCAAAAATAGAAGAAGGATCTTGGAAGCAGGGCGTAGCATGAGCCCAGTCATGCATCCTGCATGAAGAAAGGATGATGCACAGAGAGACGCCCAGAGCGAGCACTCAGGGAAACGTTTTCACTGAGCAATGGTTTTATACAGTGGATGAAAACAATCACCACACTCTACTGGTTTTGGTGACTTGGTTCTTTCTGGAAGAAGATAAGCATGAGCAGGTAAAAATCAAGCCATTTTGTTTTGCTGAAGAAAACCTGAATTTTCTGTTTAAATTAGATTCTATCTTGATCTATACTTTTTTTTTTTGATGTTAAGTCTTTACTCCAGAGCCTTGGGTGCTTCTTCATTCAATGTGGAAAAAAAAAAAAAAATCCTTGCAGTTTTTAGTTCAGCAAGGAAGCCAGAAAAAAACCCCAAGTTTCTAGATTCCTCCCATCTTCCCTGCCATTTCAATCATCCACTCAACCCAACTCCCAGTCATTTCTAAAGAGTATGCACCCGCTTCCCAGGCATCCTGGCACTGAGGCCGGGACAGGACTCTCTCAACTACAAGACAAAATAAAACTTCTGGCAACTGTGTAAGAGGCTGCAGGTAGCACCACAACCTCTAAGAAACCCAGAGTTAATGCTAGGAAGATAGGAACAAGCAAGGCCTGTTGCAGCCGCTAGGATTTGCTGCTGCTCTGGTGGTATCGCCACAGATGCTCTCCAGCAATGCAGGGAGGACAAGCTGATGGAGGACACGCATCTCCTAAATGAGGGTACACAAGGACCCTGCTGCTCCTTCGTAGGCCTGCTGTTGGTAGCAGCTGGACTTGCAGTTGTCCTCACCTTGTCATGTCATGGCTACGGGGAAATGTCTTTTTCCATCTGACTTTGAACCCTTCCGAGCTGGCCTTGACCCCATGGGGAGAGAAATCACAGCTGCTGATCACGGCACCTATTTGTTCACATTTTACCAAGCTAATGGCGAGCCAAGGGCAATATACGGTCACTTCAAGGAGCCTTAAATGGCACTTTAAGGCTCTCACACCTTCATAAGGGCACACGAGAAGGCATGACAGAACCAGATCTCCCCGCTATCCCCCAGGGAATACTCTACTCACCGCAGCCATGCCCATTTCTTCCTGTATCCCTCTGGCCCTGCTGCAATAAGTGACACCCATTCACGTGCCAGGCAAGCCATGCTGCTGCTCCCTGACTGGAGCTACTTGTTACCTTAGATCAATACCAAAAAAAAAAAGCTCTCCCTTGGGTATCATGCAGTGCATTCCAGTTCCTCCCCAGTCAGTGTTTGTGCAGTGTTTTAAATACATGAAGCGTTATATAAATGCTAACTATTATTATAATGTTCCCCTCCTTCCAGTCAACTCCCCCTGCAGACCCACAGACACATTCCCCACCTCCCGTTTTAGCACGTTCACGGCATTAGAAATTACCCTGTTTTCATTTACCCTGCCCTTTGCCATATGATCCCGGCCCTCAGAAGCTTTAAATAGTCTGCATTATTATGAAGGCTTGTTAGAACTTGTCCCTAATCACTCCAGGAATAATCCTTGATGGCTTGTTTCAGACTGTGTGTGTGAATGTCTGTGCAACAACAGGGCTCTGGCTTGCTTAGGTCCCTCCTAGAAGGGGAGTTAAAGCTTCGTGCCCAATACAGGATGAATGGCACATCGTGGGGGCCATGCATGGCACTGAACCCGTCGTCGTGCCTGCGTATGCTAAAGCTCTTTTCAGTGAAGACCTGAAAGGAAAACACGCGTTTCGGAAAAGAACAGGCTGACAATATTATGTGTTGATAGATGCCGAGCAGCAGAAATCAACCTGCCCTTTAAATGCAGGGACACTAAAAATGGTGCAGTCAATGCTTCCCAGAACTGTGCTCGTTACAGCTGGTCCCAGGGCTCGCACTGTTTGCTCCACAGGAATTCCAGCGTTAGATACCGAAATACAAGCTCGCTCTCTGCCAGGGTTACAACCCCTGTTGTCTACCTTATGATGGTGATACAGATTGAGAAAAGAAAGAGAGAAATCTGGTGCTTACTAAATCTGTTTCTCAAAGGCTGGCAGTTGTGATTTCAGTGTCATCCACAGGAGAAAATCCAAGGCAGAGATAAATCTGCTTTTCTGGTTTGGGTTCCAGCTGCAAACTTAGAGGAAAACAAATCACACAGTAGCATGACGACAGCGAGACTCATGCCATGTAGGCTGCAACAGCCTCTACCTTGAAGATGGAGTATCAGGCAGGGTGAGCAGATTACCAGACCTTTGTTTACCTGGGGTCACATTAACCCACTGAGATAAAGCTTCTGGTGTTTGGAGATTTTGTATTCACGCTATGCATTGACAATATTATCTCACCCATTACATTCTCATGACACCATACGTACCAAAATGATAAGCAAGAAGCAGCTGAGAAACAGCTGCTAAAATAATATCATGACAAAATGCCTTTGCGCCATAGCTCAGCATCCAGTCTGCCCAACCATGTGGCCTTCATGTTTTTGGATGATCTTGGAACATTTTGCTGGGCATCCAACCATCTCTAAGGCACTAGAAGAAGTATCTGAAGGAACTAAGAACAAGAGAGGAGGGTTTGGTGCTTGTCTTTCATCTCCCAAACTCTTCACAGGTATTAAAGAAAAGAAAGACTATACAGAGTCTTTTGGAATCAGGAGCCAATACCATCACATCAGTGGGATGATTTGGGGATTTTAGCCGAGATCAATATCCTGTAGCTTAGTGCTTGGTCAAAAAAACCCAAAGGTAAGCCATTTGCAGCACTTCTATTTATTATTGGGCTACCGAGATGAAATCAGTCCTTGACAAAAAGGGAACAAGGGAATCTGCCTAAATGCCTGGGAGGAAAAAGGGCAGCAAATGGAAAGAGGAGCTTCGTGAAGCCACATGGACTGGAAGGGAGATAGGTGTTAAGCCCTGAGACACTGGGCACCAGGGGTGCCCATGCAGTGGGACTGTTGAGGGGATCACAGGCTGCTAAACAAAGACATTTGGAAAAGCTTCCAGCCATGCTGGAGAAGGTCCATTTCCTTGATGTGGAGTTAGCTCACTCACAGGAGTGCTCACCTTCTAATACAGACACAGCAAGCAAAACTATGAAATAATATTAAGAAAACTCTTTCGAGAGAAAATCCTTACATTGCTGTAGTCCATAAAGGATTTTGCAAAGGAAGTTTCATCCTTCTGGACTGCAGACAGCCACACAGAGACAGGCAGAGGTGAATTTATCTTATCTAAGAGCAACCAGTGCTAGAGCCAAGTATGGAGGAGCTTTGATATTCTGGTCATGGAGCAAAATGTGGCTCTCCAGTCCCATTTCGTGCTTTGCATCCTAGGCCACAAACCTGGGGTCACAGGAGTGGGAAAATTCAGACACTTTAGGAAGCCAGGAATTTGTGCTGTAAAACAAAGACAGGCTCAAACCAAGTTACTGCAGAAGATGGACTTGGCTTCCTGACGGGCAGAACCATCCGAGGACCAGCGCTGTCTGCCCTCCTTAAGTAAAGGTGTTGGCAAGCAGGGAAAGAACTCAAGCACGCTCAACACTAGAGCACAAGACATGTTTCTCCAAGGTGCAGAGTCAAATTTTGCACAAGGATAAACCCAGAGCAGAGACCAGCGCAGCTTGCAGCTCCTCGCAATGCTGCAACGAGCGGGCAGTTACAGAAACTATAGCAGTGACACACTCAGGAAAAGTGTTCTTCAATATATGCAAGGAGAACCAAGCCTGAAGAGGAAAGAGAAAAGAGCTACCCATAAAATAAATACATACATAAATAAATCTGTAAAAGCAGGTCCTACTTCAAAGTTGGACCTTGAGATGAAAAACACAGTAACAAGCAGTCATTCCTAGAGAAGCTCCCCTCGAAGAAGAGCCTGAGGACACTGTGAGCACAGCCTTATTCTAATGGATGTTCAAGTAAACACGCAGGGGGGTCCTCACACTATTTCACCATGCGGACCTCGCTGAGATGTCCAAATTAGAAACTGAGACTCCCTGCAAACTCCACAGAGAGAGGCAGACATTTTTTGAACATGATTCAGAGCCCAGAGGGTAGGAACCTAGCTCCTGTTCTACTTATGTGGTCCAAACCACCCCCAGAGGTGCCTTCCTCTCTTCTTAGTCCACACTCAGAGCGTAGGCAGCCTGACTTAGCTCCGACGCTAAATGGCGAATATTACACAATGACAGCGAATCCCTGAAATCTCCTCTATGTGGCAAGCGTGGTATGAGCCCAGAGGGAAATGACGGAGAATCTGAGATTGGGAACCTGATGCTGCCTCGTAGGCTGGAATGGCAGAGCTGTGGCAAACGCTATTTTTCTTTATTATTTTTATTTATTTTAGGACTTTGATGAAGTCTGGCACATGCTAAAGATGGAAGAAGGAGAATCAACTTCATCCATCACTAGACATGCATATAAAATAGAGTACTGTTCTCAATGGGAGAGAGAGTAAAAGCTCAGCTAGACCAGATGATAAAATTGGATCTTCTATAGAGGTGCTAGGGAGAGAGCATACAAGAAACAGAAAATTTTACTGAGCTCAAAGACTAAAAGGTGCTGACTAAATCCATGCAAACAGTTGTGGTCGTCATGGCTGAATCTGAATTTAAAAAAAGAGCAGTTTCAGCTCTGGATGCATAGAGCATCAGTTGCCACTGCCACACAGCACATTAATTATTTAGCCGAAGTTAACTATTGTACTCTAGACAGGTTATCAGCCAGGAAAGCCACATTCTTTTCAAGCATAAAAAGAAAAAAATACAGGAACAGCAGAGGTAAAACTGCCGAACGGTATTTTGTACGTTGGACATTGTAACACCTTATCAGGCCCCAGACGTATGAGATCAGAAACGCCAGCTGGAACTCACAGGGCTTATCTGGGCACTCAGAAGCATAGGAAGAACGAGAGAGCCAGAGGAGTTTTATTCTATATGAATCCCTGAATGCTGCCGCTGTAGATAAGGAGCGAAGTCCCAGGTTCCTCTAAGTCAATGACAAATCTCGGTTTGACTTCATTTGGGCTGGGATTTCCTGCCCAGCATCCAAGGGTAAAAACCACACTAAGCACAGAAAAAAGGCAGCAGAAACTACCAAAGCCGTGCACGGCTCCTGGCTGCGCTTGTTTTGAGGCCAGCGTGAACGTACCTGCATTAGATGGGAAAGGTGGCTGGGTGGTTTTTTTTTTTGCTCAGCCAGTACCCAGCCTGGTTTTCTGAGGTTTAGGGTCAGGCTTTGGGGTGGATTAGGGGTCAGTGTCGGTATATGAGGATGTTTCTCTACGCACAAAGTGACAAAGTTTAACAGCTCACCTGCTGTTGGAGGAGGCTCTCGTCTCCATGTGCTGCAAGTTGGGAAGCGTCAAATCCCAGCAATATGCCAAGAGGAAAGAGCCATTGGACCGCGAACAAATAAGAAAATAAAAAAAAGCAAGCAGCAATCTGCCAAAGCAATAGCCTGCCACCTTACACAAGGCACCGGTTTGCTGGGAGGAAGACCAGGGCTCGCGGCGAACCATGCCAGACTCGGTCTCCTGCAGCTGGAGGCTCGCAGCATCACCCGCGGGCTGGGGCTCGGCCACCCTGCTCCAAAATGCTCCAGGCTACACTTGCCAGGGTAAGACGCAGACCTCAAAGACAACAGGAGAAACAAAATAGGTACCACGCTCTAAGTATTAAAGTAAAAAACCCACCTCGTTCAATGGTAACATGCTATCTGCTGGGGGGGCCTTACCTACTGCCACATGAGACAACATATAACAAACTTCACCCTGCTGTTGGCTTTGGGGCCGCTTTTGAAAATAGTCCAAATTTCAAGGGGAGGAGAGGCAAGCGCTCTTCCAGTTTCTTCTGCCTGTTTCTCATAGAGTAGCGGACCTTGACTCTCCTGTTGTGGCTGTGACAGCAGAAGCAGCAGAGGAAGGAGGGACCCCGCAAGGGTGCTGCCTGCGTTGCCCACGAGCTGTGCTAGCAGAAGCCACACCGGGGCCAGCAGGGATCTGTGGGACCTCTCTCACCTCTCCCCAGCCACCACGGTTGACCTTCCAGCCCGCTCCAGCCACCTCAACCCAACACCTCCCAGGAAGAGGCTCTCCCCCAGCCACATCGCAGCTGCCCGGCGGGATGCGGGGCACCCCGGTGCCACCGGGAGAGATGGGCAAGGGCTTGTTTTCATCCTTCATCGGTGCCCCCTCTCCCTCGCGCCGGGTGTGTGGGCTTTTTACGGTGCCAATTAAGCGCACGCTGGGGCCGGGGCGGAGGCGCAGTGCGCCGAGCCCCCGTCTCGCTGCCTCCGTACTGTCACCTTCCATTAAGCAGCTGGCGGCCGGGAGAAGGGGAGGGAAAAGCCAGCGGCGTGTTTGGTTTGCTGTTTTTGTGGGCACTTTACAACTTCAAAGGCTTCCCTCTGGTTCACAGGGGGCAAGGGGCAGAGGTCAGTAGGCACGGTTTGACCTCCCTTTCACCTCCTCCCCGAAAGGGAGAGACGCACACACACACACAGAGGAAGAAAAGGAAGACAAGATCCTGGCAAACACTTTTATCCTCTAATCTTTCTTCGCCTTAGTGCTGTGGAGGCTTTGTCCAGCAGACAAAGTGCCCTTCGGAGTCTGACACTTCCACGCTCTTCCTCCTCCACCTCCTCTCCAAGGAGGAAATAAAGCAAAACAGCAGCACCACAAAACAGAAAAAAAACCAACAACAAAAAAAACCCCACACCAAAAAAAGAAATGCTGCTCTTGGGGGCTGGTTTTTCTCATTTTTTATTTTGGGTTGGGTTTTTTGGTTGGATTTTTTTTTTCCCAGCTAGATATCTATCCATCTATATATAAGCCCCACGATTGCTCATGAGGGAGGGAGAAAACAGGCATGATTGTTCAAGATCCAGCCCGGGATGTGAAAAATGCATTTTCTTGTCTTTAAAGACAGCATTGTTGTATTTATTTATTTATTTGTAATGGCAAGGTCGCTAGCCCTGGGGCACTGAGGAATAAGTTCGAGTTTCAGAAAGCTCTCCACAGCTGGTGATTATATCCCTTGCAGTGCGTACAAAGACATTGAGAAAGCAGCAGAGAAAGTAAACAGTATCACTTCTGGGGATGGAGGGGGAGAGGAGGAGGGGGGCAGAGGAGGAGGAGGAGAAGAGAGGCAGATGAAATTTAAACTGGCGACCAGCCCAGCCACCAACTTAAAACAATACAGCAAGAGGAAGCCAAAAAGGAAAGAAAAACAGAGAGGGGTGTGTGTGGAGAGACACTGTGTGTGTGTGAGACGGAGAGAGCGCGAAGCAAAGCAAGAGCAAAGAAAGGAAGGAAAGAGGTTGCAAGCTGAGGTTTCAGGAGCCATCTCTGGGGTCCATCACGGAGCAGAACAGCTTGCAGGGGGAGGTTTTGGGGGCACAGTCATCATCCCTGGTATAAATACATCTACGAGCATTTCTAATCAAGCTGGCAAAGCGTAGCCGTTCACCTCTCTCAAGAACAAGAGGAGGAAAACCACAGGGTCTAGAAACAACAGTCCCAGCCTTGTCACCTCCTGGCATCCTCAAAACCAAAAGGGACAGGCAGGTCCAAACCGAGATCTAGTGACTGATGCTCTCTGGGTTGGCACAGTGCAGACTCGGGCCATGCTTGTCTTTCAGCTGGCTCTGGAAATCACACTCCTGCTCGGCTCGAGGCAGTTTCATGTTAAGCTAATGCCTTTCTCAAGCATTTTGGTTTCACAGTATGGGAGAGAAAACAGAGTCACGACCGGCTGGTGCTCTGGAGCTCCCAATGTTTTGTGTGTTCACAGCACAGGGCACAAACTAGACGCAGTTTGGTCCAAGCCTGTACAAGCCCTCCTCACACAGGCTGGTCCTGGATGCCGGCTGAGGCTCAGTCCTCACCTTCCAGAATAGGTCTGGCTGTGTTAGATCTGCTCTGGTCACGTTGACCGTGATCTCACTGGAATGAGGTTAATCATCTTAGCATGGGGGAAGTGAGAGGCAAGCTTTTTTGGAACATCCGTCTGCCTGGGAAAGGCTAACAAGCCCTCCTTTATAGATGTCTATATGTGGACCTCGGCAGAAACACAGTTGGAAAGCCTGTGGAGAGACAGTGTACCTTAAAAGGACCAGGCCAGCCTGTTCTTCAGGCTGCCCATCCAGCTTTCTGCTACCTCTCACATCAGGAGTCGGGCATCCTGCAGGTTGATGTGTCCTCTAAAGCATTCCAGCAATCACCCTCTCCTCCAAGAAACACCACAAATCTTAAAGCCACAGCTGCAAGCCTCGGCAAACCACGGCTCTCACCTCACATGGGAGAGCAGCGATGCAGCTACGCTGCTGGCTGAGCTTCAGCACCCTTGGTGGTACTTGATAGGACAGGTTGGTCAAGTACTATGAACTCGGAGTGCTTACTAATTACCGTATTGCCCCTTTGAATTAAAGGCCTCCCCAGGCAAGCTCTTCTGCTAACCTCACTGGCCTCCTGTGCATCAAGACTAGCTGGCACAGCCCTTTGACTGGCAGTTAACCCTTCACTGTCTATCACCAGTTTGGAGAGAGAAGATGCATCATGACAGGGGCCCATTTGTGCTATACTTTGCAATTTCTACATATGGCCTAGACCAGAAGCGGACATCACCGATAAATACAGCCAACAGCACTGCACTCTACTATTCCCCCCACCTCAAGCCTTCATGAAGATTTGGTATGGATTCAACTGATCTGGCAGCTTCTCCAAGGGCTTCTTGCCCCCTGCCTCCTTGACACAAGGTGCATTTAAAATCTGCTACCAGAAAAAGTTTTAACTGCTACAAATGACGCTTCAAGGTCATGATAATTAGATCCTTAGCACCCCATTGGGAATGGCCAGTAGTTTAACATTTCTTATAGTCCTAAGTGACTATAAGAAATGTCCTAAGTACTGAAATGAGATACCATTTCATTTCCACCACAGACACCCTATAAGTTATGCACTGGTTACTTACAGGTAGCTTTGTGCTTGAATGATGCAAGTTGCAACAGGAGAAAATCTGGTCAGATATTAGGAAAAAAGATTAATATTTAAGGTTAGTCAAGCACTGGAACAGGTTGTTCAGAGAGGTTGTGGGGTCTCCATCCTCAGAGAGGCTCAGAATTGGACTGAGCAAGGCCCTGAGCAACCTGAACTCATTTGGCCCTGCTCTGAAAGGGCTTGAACCAGACGACCTCTGGAGGTCCCTTCCAACCTATATTAGTCTGTGATCAGGAAGGCCACGTCAGAACCTGCCTGAGATACACACAGTACCTCACGTCCAAGTACAAACATCAGCATGGAGGCACCCCTGTTGTGGTGTTTCCAATACAAATATTGCCGTGGTTACCTTTGGATTAAAACAAACTCAGTCTGCTTCCCAAGGGTAGCTACGCAGTTGAGCTAAAATAAGAGATCTGAGCGCATTAAACCTCCAGGTGTTGAGTCTGTGAGCCCACAACCACTGCATTCGCCACCAACTGCATCCAGACCCTACAGAGGGGGAGCCCAGATGGCTGAACCCAGCAGACCGGCAGTAGCACACTTCAGGTGACCCTGCCACCCCAGATGGGCAGAGCCTGGTGCGCAGATGAAGGACGGGAGCAGATCACCAGCCTCCTCTCCTTTCAAACCTTGACCAAAGGCAACCTCACTGCCTAAATGAGAACTCCATTCCTACAGTAAGAGCAAATTGTTTTGGTTTCAACCAACGGGCCCATGTTCACTTTCCTTTCTGGAAGTGCACTGAGGTCTCTTTGCGGGGCGGGGGGAAGGTTTTATAGAAAAAGTAGTGTCTTCACCTACCTGGGCACGTGGCTAACATATATAAAGATCACCATCTAGTGGCTTACAGGGAAGATACCATCTGTCACATGTCTGCAAGTCTGATGACCAATAAAGTTATTGTTACAACATATTACAAATGGTTCTTGCATTCAGCTCTTAAGCAAGTTAGGCACCTATGCAACCACAGACATGGACAAGTTTCTGACCCTCAGAAAACTGATGTTCCCCAATACCTTTTTCTCCAGCTCCCCTACATAGGATTTGGACACATGGTAAGGGATCTGCAACTTACTTTAAGGCCCAGAAGTTAGGTGTCTAGTGTAAACTAGGCAAACTCCTACGGCAGTTAATACAAGTCAGATACAACCAGAGGTTGATGCATTCCATCCTTCTGTATGGGGGAGAAGGCAGAAAGGATGATTCCTATTTATGAGATCCCACAGCCTGGAAAACCAATTACCCAGGAAACAGGAAAGCCTCTGGAAAGCTTGGCCTGTGAGCAGCCCATGGGATAGTCTATGCCAACCCTTTTCCATTTGCCTCACTGGAAATCATTCAGGTTGAAATATTCCTGAAATACTCCCTGATGGAAAGACAGATCTGCCATTTCTGACAAAGTCTTTGTTTTGCTGAAATAGCCCTGATGAGCTCTACTCCTTGTTCTTTGAGAAAAGATGGAGAGAGTCATCATTACAGGCACCTCTCCAAAGCCCTGCTCGGCCCACGGAGTGTATTACACTAACATGACTGTGATGCTCCCAGTACATGAGCTAGCCCAAGTATTTCTTCAAGTCTTTGTGCTGGGCCACGTAGACCATCCCTAAAATATCACATGCGACTTCAGAGACACGTAAAGAGATGAAGTACTACCAGTGCATGGGTCAAACGTTTTAGTGGCACTGAATGACATCAGGCAAGGCCAGATTTGAAGCTAACAGAGAACACAGTTTACTTCTAGGCTGCATCCTCCAGGTACTCCACAGAAGCAGCCCACCAGATTTTTACCAAGCCAATACAGTGTCTTAGTACCAGCACCAAATTATATGTCTGAAGTGTCACTTCGGTACACCTTCACATCACATTCCAAATTTTCCAGGCTGTCAAAACTCACACTGCTTTGCTTTGGGGAGGAGAGGAATTCTCTACACAATCTCAAGCACAAACTACAGACTGGTACACAAACTCACACTTCACATTTCTAATGGCCTCCTTTAAAGCTTTAAGCATACTGGAAGCCTTAATGCAAGTAGCTGGCATCAGTCCGCTGACTTCTTTGCATCACCCAAGATGAAAATCCAGCCACCCATTACTCAAATCTGTGGTTAGCTGGAAATAAAAGAAACTCGAGTTTCAAAATCCATGTTCGTCTGTGAACATACAAGATAAGGACACCTGTGATCACTAAGACACAAGAGAAACCACTTGCAGAAGCCACCAAATTTGTACGGCATTCTTCATATCTATCTCTAGCTGACAAAAATATATATCTAGGCTAGTCTGCTAGTCTTCTGTATATAAGTTCTGGAGAAATGAAGTCCCACAGAAGGAAGTTATCTTGGACACTTCATGTAAGTTGGGACAAACTAACCTCTGGGGGTGCCCATCCCCTTCTCCTTAGAGGGTAGAGAGCCTAGATAAGCAACTTCAAAGGTTGAGGTTAGAGAGGAACTCCATGCTTTGAGCTTTGAAAGGGATATGGTATCTCTTTGTGGTTTTGGGATCTGAACAGCAATCAGCATGAACAAGAAGGCTATGCCACAGCTGATCAGCACTTCTGGTGGCTACAGTGGCCTCCAGGGGGCTTTGCATCTGGCCCAAGCGATGGACAATTTTCCATAGTCTCAGCAATAGCTTTTGTGGGGCTTAAAGGCAGGTCCCCTGCAGACCAGAAGCAAGACTCAACTCAGTAGGCCAAGAAACCACTGCATGCCTTTAGCTAAATTTGGCTGCTGAAGGGCAGCTCTACTGGAGTGAGGCAAAGAAGTGCTATTTTCCCTCAGGAAAGTTAGCTTTATTTTCTAAAGGTTAATGAGAAATAGAAGAAAATTAGGCTAGCCAAAAGAATGAAAATAAATGGTTTTTTTCCTCCTTCTTTCCCCCTCGTTTTTCAGAAAAATGCATGGCTTTGGTTTTTCTGCAGGCAGTTGCTTCATATCAGTGTACCATGTGGTGACTCAGACATTTTGTTATTATAATCCAAGCCAAAGGGGAGATATATTTTATGAGATCCATGTCTCCCCCTTGTCTCTCCATACTGTATGTTTTCCTGAGCAAGGAGAAACACAGTCAAAACTCTGAAGACAGTTCAGAGTGTCTCTTGGCAGGTTGTAGACTGCCTTTGCTTTCATCGAGCAAAGCTGAGAGAAACTCAGGTTTGCAATGAGCTGCCATCCAGCATCAAGGGAAGAATTTGTTTCTAAGACCCATAAAGCAGGGGTGGCAGATATACCAGTAAAGATTTAGACTCCTAACACAAACCTAAGGGGGACTACGAGGAAAGGGGCTTTGGTGAGAGCTGAGCTAACGCATACAGCCTCACAACTGGGGTTCAGTTACCTTTGCTCAGCTGACAATCAATAAAGCATTCAGACGCAGTAACTCCAATGGACTCAAAAGGCATGTCCAGAAGAGCCAAGACCACCTGTAAATCAGATTGTTCCTCCTATATTTCCCCGTCCTAGGAAAACCTTAACTGTGTCTCAGTTGCACACCCAGGTAAGAACACCAAAACCTGGTTATGTATCTTGAAAACACTCCACGAAGAACTGCAAAAACCCTCAGCGATTTGCGTGCAATGGCCAAGAGTTTGCCCCAGATCCAACCCTCCCGTGTAAATCCATGGTGAGCGACTACTGTGCAAAACTGATCCAAGGCAGGGGAAAAATCTGGCCTCCAGCTGACAAGTTTGTTTCCTAGACACAGGTCTGCCTTTTGAACTCTGAAACCTTTGACTGTTGCGAAGCCACCAGACCCCAGGAGCACACGGAATAAAAATAAATAGAAGGCTTGAGGTACATCTGGTGGAGCCAGTGGTTTCAGAGAGAGGTTAGAGAGGAAATGTTTTGACTGTGCTTAAGTGCAGCACAAACCAAAAAGGGTTAACACACACCCATCCCTCACACACAGGTGGAATACGAGAGCTTTTAAAGTTTAAAACAACCATCAGATGAGAGGAGATATCGGATGGCTCCAAGTAACAAAGACATATTCCTTTGAGTCAAGTTATGAGAAGTATTTCCTAAGGGAATGCCATACGAACCGTCTGATCTACTAGATGTCTGTGGCACTCACCACATGCTTTATGTTCCTTCCCAGAGATGATGTTTCTCTGGCACTAAGAACATCGTCATTCTCTGCTGCTCAGCCTATTCTGACAGCCCAGATGTATGCAAATAAAAAGAAAGTTCAATTAAAAAAAAAAAAAAAATCTAATTCCCAGACTTAGATGCCCAAGTTCTTTGGGGGGAGAGAGGAGAATGAATTCCCATTGCATTTCAGGAGGGCTGGGCATCCCAGCACATATCCGCACAGGCCAAAGATTTCGGATAAAGAGCAAAGGAAAAGTTTTGAATTATTCCAGAACTCCTTCCACTACCTCACTTCCAGACAGATATGAAGTGACAACACCCTGAAACAAAGCAACACAACTGAGGAGAACATTATCAGATTACTCAGAACAATTCCCATTGTTAGTGACCCAGAATTCCTGACTTAGAACAACCTAGAATTGGGATCTTGGCAAGTCCTCAAAGCCGTTTAACTCTTTCAGTGGTGTCCCCCACAGCAGAAGGGCTTTATTAAGCAGGAACGTAAAAGGGAAGCATCTCTTATCACAACTGGAGACAGACTGAAAGGAGGGAATAGATGACTTTTACTAGAAATAGCACATTCTCCTCCAAGCAACATCACTATAACCTGAGAGTGAGGATAAGCCAGCGACTCCAGGCCTGCCAAATTATTTGGGATTGAATAGGATCCCATATCGTGACAATGAACGATAGTACAGAGCTCAAAGACACAGAAAGAAATACTGTACGTTTTAAGTAACTGGCAGGAGCAGATTCCACATTTCAGTGTTTTGGCAGGAGAATACAGGCTTGTTCTGGGGCTATGTATTCAAACCCCTCATTGATTTAAAGATACAAAGTATTGCTAATGCAACCTCAACATGAGGAGGACGGTTAGCAAACCTATCAATAATGCTATTTTTTTGCTGTCTTTTGCATAAGCACATACCCACATTTTTTTCAGCTGCTAACTTTCAGTTAAAACTCAATTAATGGGAAAAAGAAACACTAAGGGACTTTATTTTTTATTTTAAAAGGGCCAAGCATTAACATGACGTCCTGTGAAGCACTAAGGTGAAGGCTGGCAAAATTGGAAACTTGACGTTACTCAAAGCCAAAGGTGAAAAGCAAAGAAGAGAGCTGCAGCAACAGCAGCCCGTAGAAACCCAGAAGGAGAATGCCTGAAATAGTAAGTTTTGGCAACCCCCTTCTCCGCGCACGAGAGGGGGATCAGAAGCACGCTTCTGTGACTTGCATGCTGCTGACCTGCTGAGGAGCAACGGGTTTTGAATTCCAGCCAGGACACCTGGACTTCAGCACTATGATACACATTACAAACGAGCGCTGACCGACACAAATAGGGTACATTATCTCAACTCTTTGAAGACCAGCGGTATAAAAATCTAAGTTCCCTGGAGACTTCAAGTCAGTGGAGGTATTCGTGTCCTACTTGTAGGTAACACAACGGTCACAGCTGTTAGCTGAACAAGCTTGCGGAGTGGCATGTGTTCTGTTGCATCTATTCAGTTCTTTGGTACAGGAGAACTTAGCGTGTATTTAAAGCCAGTAGGTCCTACCCGATTTGGTGCTCAATGCACATGCTCGAACACCCTCCTCACTCAAAGCTAAACCCAAAATCCACAAGGTACAGCAGGAAAATTTCACACCAGCCATTCTCAACCCATCAGTGATCGACTCGGCTACAATTGATCAATTCGGCTACAATTGAGTACTTGGCACACGCTCCCTGTTCACCTTCAAAATGGTTTCCAGCAGAAGAGATGATGGACCGTGAAACACCAAGCCCTCACACCAAGATCTATCCTGATGAATCAATGTAGCTACGTAATAATGCTACAAGACAATTACAAGAGATGCAATACTATGAGTTGATCTCAGGAAAACCCCCAAAAGATGGATTCTCCCAAGAAATGCCTCTCCCTTCCCATAATTCTTTACAAACATGTTAATGAGCGGGTTGACTATTGCTCAAGTATGCAGAAGACACATACACAATAGACGTGGATGCACAAGACAGAGGAACAAGTACTTGATCCAAGCCATGGCAGCCACCAGCAATAGCTGCCAAAAGCAGACCAGTCCACTGTGACAGATGTCTTTGTCACACTCCCCTGCTAACAGTTCATGAGAAATGAAGATCTTAATGGAGAGCAGCCAGAGTCACTCTATCTAGGACTGACTCTGGGTCATGTATTTTATTAAAGCAGTTCCTCGAGGAACCAGAAAACAGAGCAGAAAAGAATAGAAACCTCTTAAGAAAGATTAGTGCAAGAAGTTAAAATGCAAACGCAGCACAAATGCATAGCAGACTTCTGGTCCTCCGTTGGCGCATGCTGCACTCACATGAGTTAGATCTTTCTTCACCCAAAATGAGTTGATATGTGAATAAACAATGACAACAACAGGGACCACAAGACCAAACAGTGACTGGCTAATGGCTCCCTCTAGTATTCTGCCTCCTCACATTATGTTGCAGTAAAGACCTTCCTCAATAAAACCCAGGAGATGCCACAACTGCCACTTTGCAGTGATACATGGGAGACACCTCATCACCCGTTCCTCACAGAAGGCCAGCGTGGACTACTACCCTGGACCCCCTCCCGGGGGGAAAGTCACATTGCGGCGAGCAGAGTGGGAACAAACTGCTCTCCGTAAGAAGTGCCTTCACCTTCGTACAACCTGATGAGAGACTGTCTGACTTCAAACAGCTGCAGTGCCTCTGGGGCACCTACAGCCATTCCAGATGTGGGGTACTGTGTCACACAGCGAACGCATACAAACAGGGGATCGAGAACAACTTTTCCGTGCAGCTACAGCAGAGCTGAGGGCCCCACATATTTATAAAATGACTGCTAGCCAGAGAGACTTCTGAGCCTGCCTTGCTGCCCGAGGCTAGGGAACGATTGCAGCATGCAATGTTCAGCCAGACCCCCCCAACAGATTTTATTTATGCATCTCTGCTTTCATCTCCCCCCCTACACAGTAGTTTGAACATTGTCTCCATCCTTAACCATACAACGTGCATATTTGTGAACATCTCTTTATCTTAAGACTACAGACAGGCAGATTGCTCTTGGGTCACTAAATTCAGTCTTACTGTATGAACCAACTACGATAGAATCCTCTCCTTATTTTATTTTTTTTTTTCTAAGGAACAAACAAAAAACTAATTTTTGGTGTCAACAAACAATCCCAGAACCCGATTTCTTGACTGTTTAGGAAACCTATGCATATCCTTTTGTCTTGGGCAAACATTCTTCATAGCCAACCAGCGCATGCCTTTTCCTCGTGTGTTAATTGAAGCCCAGAAACACTTCCCCAGCCCTCTCCCCCCACCTGAGGCACGGATTCCCAATAGCTGCAGTGCCCTGTACTTGGAGAACTCCTCCACATCCAAGTCGCTGAGCCCCTTAATCCATCTGAGCATGCTAACCTCTCCGAGAAGCTCACCCTTTTGAAATCAATAATCTGAGCTGCAAGGGTAGCTTTATTTAGTCTTCCATTTCATTTAAAAATTAATCATCTCATGGTCACTAACCCTCCTATAGCTTTCTCGTTTCTGTACCAAAAAGAAGCAGTATCAAAACTGACCGAAGAAGGAAGAATTATCTGAAAAAATAATTCATCCGCCATTGTCGCTAACAATTTCTTGAGGCTTTTCAATCTATACCTGAGAAATAAAAGCCACCACAACACATCAAATGAGCCTGGGGCCTATGGAAGAATCTCAGCACTAGAAACTCATAGCCAAAATTATTTTGACCAACACACATCCAGTTGTCATCCATGCTACACTTACCAGTTTCTTCACAGAAATATAGCAATATTTCTACATACATGGACAAGGTTGCATTCCATCTCTGCCTTTCCTGAGCAACCGATCATATTCAACAATATTTATCTTTCACTTTTGTTTTACCCACTAAGCTCACTTTCACACCTAGTATGATTAATTCGAGCTTCTACATTTTGTTACCTAGACTCACAACATTTTACATAGATATATTTCAGCTGTCTCTTATTGATCCAACTCCATACCCCAAACAAATTAGGCACTATCTTGCAACTAACATATCACCCAAACAAGCATTAGTGCTTTCTTTATCCATCTACCCATCCATCTACCCACTGATATTTATCCATTACCACATGCTTATTTACCTGATTTTCTTTCCTGAAGCTGTAGATATTCTCCTCTGTCTTCAACATCCTACTTTCTTTGTGTCCTTGTTCCTTCTTAAGCTCCATTCCTCAGCTATCACTGTGGGCTACATTTCTCTTCTTGTGGGGGCTAGTTGCTCTTCTCCTTTTCTTTACTGACATCTCTTTTTGTTTCTGTTTCTTTCACCTCTTCAGCAAAACCAACCTTTATTTTCAGGTCTAGTAACCCCCTTCCTCCGTTCTGCCCTCATAGTCACACAAGCACAGGTCCTTCACCTAGGTGGACACCTGCCCTTTGTAGTCTCCTGCTTGTTAGAAGTCCATCACACCTGCAGCCTCCTTGCCTCTCTAGCACACCAGCTGAAGACAAGTGGTCTCAGCTGCAGCTCCAGCCTTCAAGCCTTCTCTCCCATGCTTTCCAGCTGCTAGAGGCCTACATGGCCTCTGCCAGAAACCCTCAGTAGGATAATATCCACCCACGGCACCTTCCTCCAGTCACACTCCTGGGCTCCACCAGCCTTTGAACCTTCCCAATAACCATGACTACAATCATTGTCTTCCTCTTTTGAAAAGAAAGGTACAGCCACACCACCCTCTTCCCTACCTACTCCATTAGCCACAAGCCCTCGATGAGCCCTAGCTAGTTGGTGGTAAAAGACTTTTGCCTGGCTCAGCTCCACCCCTTAGTTAAGCTCATCTAGGAGCAGAGGTAGTCCCTCAGCAGTAAGGCTGCTGTCACTCTCAAAGACCCAGCAGACAGACCTGTGACAGCCTGCGTATCCCCCCAAACTAGGATTGTCTCCTTGTTCCCAAGAGCAAGTTCCACACAGCCCCCTTCCCAAACATTATGCCACTTGCTAACCTGCTTGTTGGTCCTCATGGGTTGGAGCTTTTTCTACCTCTCTGTGCCACAGAAGGGACAAGTGAAGCTGAGGTTTGCTGGAAAGGTATATGGGAACTTTCAGTCCTTTCTCACAAGGAAATACCTCTGTTTCATGAGGCGGTCCACAGGTCCTTCTGACTGGGGGAACCAGAGAGGTGGCAGTACCCTCGGTGATAGAGACACCTCCTCTCTGAGCAGAGGCATAAGTGGTGCACACCATGTCTCTACATGGGCTTTAGAGCTGATGCTGTGAATGAATGAGAACAAGTGACACCAGCTCTACCTCCACTAACAGCTGCTGTGTGCAGACCAGAAAATACAGCACCATCATCCAGCGCGATCACCAGCTCAGACCCCATCCATCATCCATCAGTTCAGGGTTAGATGGATGTTCTCGTTTACAGGGATGAAGGGAAATGACTGCTTCCAGCTCCATGGTCTTCTTGACTCATATTCATAATTCAATACTATCATCACAGTCAGTACTTCTTCCTAGTATCTCCAGCTGGAAAAAGAGAAAGCAAATACCGTGGCTCCACATTCCTGGCATGGCCCCCCCTGTCAGCAGGCCCCTTCTGAGCAGAGACTTGATTGAGAGTGGACAAGAGCTTAGACAGCCCTGGTGAAGAGGTAACCACCATGTCTGTTGCTGCGTGAAGACCCAGGAAGGAATCGGAGGGGAAGGATGATGTGATGAAGAGAAGCTCCACAGTACAAAGGTACGTGTGTCGATCTGCTCTATAGGAATATTTCAGTTCTGTTAATCCCAGCTGAATGCAGCCAAAGGATGAAGAGGTAGACAAGAAGCAGGGAAAAAATGAAGAGAAGGCAACACAGGTGAAGAACTGAATGAATGGAAAGGATACAAGACAGAACTAGAAATGCTGAAAATGTCAAAGAGAGACCAGCCTCTCAATGCATCACAAAAAATAAATAAATTTTTAACAGGATGGCAGATCAGAATGAAGGTAAGAGTTAACAAAAGCAAGGCAGTTTTTAGGAGGAAGTTCACTACAATGTTCCCATCAATTGGGCACACACAAAAGATTCTCCACTGATATTGCTGCATTGACTCCAATAAAACTACTAATTTGCACTGCTGATGAGATTATACCTGGCCCTATATCTAGCTACCCCTTCTCATGATCTAAGATTTACTGGCAAAGTTCTGTGAAGTCAGTAGGGCTGTGCTGCTATGCATTTACACAAGGATCCAGCCTGTGTCTTTCCCTCTTTATCTGGAAAATGTAGAAAATGTGCCACTTTTGATGGTGAAGGGGCAATCTGAGGAAATTTCCTCTTTTCTGGTATGGCTGGGCTATGCCTGTTCTCTTCTCTTCTCTACATCTGGGTAATTGCATTTCAAGTGAAGGCTTTCTAGCCAGCAAAAGGAGGCCCTGCAAAATGAGTTAGAGGAAACCACAAGTTTGGCATCAGAGCCAGCATCCTTCGCTGAATCCTCACGCCGAGTCTGGCTGTCTGAAAAGCTCTGCTTGAAAAGGAGTGCAAGATTTCTTCACATGCATGTGACAACAGCTGCAAATATTTCCCCTTGGTCCACCACGTGCACACAAATCCATGCTCCGTTGAACCCCCAGATATGTGAAAATATAACCCATGTTAATAGATACAACAAACACCTAGGCACTGAGGAAAGCCTGCAAGGCCATAGTACCTCCTTGTGAAGACATGTACCCGTTTACACATGGAGCTTTCACCTCAGATACAACTGGCAGTCCGAACAATGAGCACAGACACAGCATCTGTGGACACCAGGCTGGACCATGACCCTCTGTCGCAGCCTAACTCGCGCTGCCCAGGTGGAGCTTTCATCCTTCGGAGTGGCAGAGGGGTGCACAAACGAGGCTGCTGCTACTGACGTAGGAAAGGATTTCAGCTTCTAGCTCTAACAATTGAGGCTTGTCCTTTCGGATCCAGAGGCTCCAGGTTCAGTTCCCACAGATGATCCACCCAGAGTGGTTGTCAGAGCAACCCTGGCCTTAGAGGTAGGGACTTACTGGAAATGACTGTAATTATTTGAGCTCACTTAGGGGAATGGTCCAAAGCTGTGCATATGCAACCCTCCCCAGAGTGGAGTCGAATGATCTGAAATCCCACCTGGCCACCTATCTGCACGAGCTTTGACGCAGATCAGAGCCAGAACCAAATCCTGCGTGATGAAGCAAGAAATCTTTCCTTGGCACCTTCTGCATCTTTCCCCCCCCTGCATTTACTTCTAAGTGAATGCCGTGGTGGTGGAACCTGCCAGCCCGGCAGCATTGACATTTTATGTTTATCCACACCAAGGGGAGCTGCCGCACGTGATCCTCTTCTACCGACATCCAACCCGCCCGAGTGGGGAGAAAGCTGGGTGACCTCTAGGACTAGCCAGCCACTCAACTACCATAAAAATAATGGAAGGAGCTTCGTGAGACAAACCGAGCTGACTTAGGAAACCAATGGACAATCTCTCAAGGGAAAACAAACAAGCAACAACAAAACCAAAAGGACTGGGGTTAAAAATCACTTCAAAAACATGAAACTGCTAGTGCTAAGCATGCTGTGAATCTGTTTACTGTGTATTTTAATCATGTAACTGATCAGTCCACTGTAACATACACCACATGTTAAGATAGATGCAGCAGATATAAAACCAGTCTGATTTCACACAGTAAAAATGTGAACATGCAAACAGAAATACATTAAATGCATTTCATACAAAGCGTTTCTTCTTATCATTTTAAATACATATCCCAATTGTTTTGCCCAGTTTGGAGCCCGCTTGAACATTCTGGGACTGTCCCAAATCCCATACGGGTCAAGAGCTCACTGACTCCAGTGGGTGTTGGATCAGATCCTACGAGATCAAAATTCCTGTAAGGACTACTGTTTCAGTGTGGTTGGGTTTGCATTCCATACAGAATACACTGTAGTTACACCATCCTTACAGTGTAGCTACAGTGTAATGTTCGAGCTGAACTGCTACAAACATGGACTGGGAACAAATTTAGCAGTCTGGATGATGAGCAAGTCCAAAATACGATATATCTGTTGTCCACCTCTGCCGAGGCTCCTGCGAAGCATCACCAGTGAATATTCAGCTAGCGTGTTTTGGCCCCTTCTTACCCATTCGAGTCATTAATCATTCATCTTAATTACCTCGGTGGTATTTTGTGCTCCTCCCCCACCCACACCGCCTGTCTGTTTGTGGTATCCATCTGTTGTTCCTAATCATATCCTTGGACTGCAAAATCTCTGCAGAAAGGGCCATTTACTCATGACGTGTGCACAACACTTCATGCTCTCCAACCTCAGCCACCAGTTGAGACCTCACATTATGTCTCACCACAAATCACAGCAGCTAATGATAACCATCAGATACGCTGCGCGTGCAGAGGCACACACACATCTACGTACACACACAAGTATACCTGCGCGTATATTAGGAATGCGCGCACACGTAGAAGTCTGCAAGTCTGCAAGACATGCAGATATGTCTGCAATTAAGGCAGGTGCCGCTGAGGTCAGGGGAAGGAGGAAAGAGAGGGGCAAGATGAAAAGTTTCAAATGTGAAATTTTAGCTGAAACTATCTTCTGCCTGCTCACCCCCTCTAGCTGCAGTCCACAGCTTTGCAGCACCAGACAGAGCAGGAGCCACTCGCTACACCTCCGTTACAACACAGTTGCCCAGCGCATGAAAATACCTCTCTGAATTGAACCTACCGCATTGTGCACAACGTAGGGGAACATCTAAGGTGTCCTGGGGTGTGGTGACAAACACGCTAACACTTGCGCGGCCTTCCACGGGAGCAGGGTTAAGGAAACGTGTGCTTTTGCAACGCTCACCATTGTGCACTGTGGCACAGAAGGGAACAGCAACGTCAGTGAGACTGAACAAGTCTTCTCTGGCTTTAAGCTACTTGTCATTTCAAAACTTCCTTTTGGTTTGTTGGATATAGTAAAAAATGGCTTGAAATGTTACTGAAATGTATTTGTATGGGATCTATACCTGGAATGGAACATTTAGCTGGACCTGGCCTGAAATGAATGATTAGACAAAAATTTCCAGAACTAGCTGTCCTCCACTGATACCATTTTCTTTCATGTTTTGCTCGCCGAGATGCACTTTTCCTGCTTTCCCATATTCACAGACACATAGATATCAAGGCGGGCAAAGGCAAAGTGATCTTCTTTCTCACCATACTGCAGACCAAACTAAAGCTCACCCATGTATCCTCTGCCAAGCCCCAAGACTTAAGTCCAGTCTAATGTTTCAAGCAAAGACAAGCAAAGGCACAGAGCATCAACAAAGTTTAAGCCCTTGTGTAAACCTGTGTGCTCTGAAGAGGAGACATTCCCACGGCTAGGGCTAGGGGTGCCAGCTCCCTCCAAAACCCTGTACTCCACATCAGCCATTTCTGGGATGTGCATGCTCACAGCTGGTGGGAGAGGCTGTGATTCTGCATTTCAGTCAGGGCTGAGTACCCAGCCAGCGCTTGCAGCCCGGTCTGATGGGTCTTCTCCCAGACAAGGATGTTGAGGCAATCTCCATCACTTGTGGCACCATCTCCCATGATGGAAAAGATGACTGAAGGATCTGTTGGCAGGGACAAGGAATTGATTCTGTTCCATGAAGAGAGTCCCTGCACGTTTTGGGAACAAACAGAGGACTTTACTCTGAAGAGCTGTCATTCTCCCTCCAACACTGAAGTTGCTTCAACAGAGAAGGACCCAGGGATTAAAAAAAAAAAAAAAAGCATCAGGACAAGGCATATACAATGGGTCTGTCTGGTACATTGCTAATGACTATCATCTGGGTGCAACAACGATAGGATGAGAAACTATTTCTTAATGTACACAGAGCAAAGGAAACCCCTTAAGCAAACATACCAGCAGAACAATTAGATGGTTAATCACAACGTCGGCCATGAGAGGTTTTCTCCATTTTTCCACTTCAAAGGAGCAGTGATTAATAAACAGTGTTGCCTCTTCTGGAGAGATGAGTCAGCCCCCTGCCCACGCTGGGGTTATCCTCACACTGCTGCTGCTGCCGTTCAGAGCATGTGAGTGTTCCCCGGGGAGGAGAAACGCTTCGTTTAGCTTGCGGTGCTCCACACCAGATCACACAGCATTGCTCTCCACGGCCTCCCTCTTAGCGCTCCCGGGAGGGCGCTGTGCCTGTGGATGAGGAGGGACCTCCGGGGCGGGTTCTCCTACGCAGTGAGTATTCTCCAACGCCAGGTGAGGACAATGGAAGAAAAGCCACTGGATGGATCAGAGGAGCTATGGTACAGTTCAGAGACTTTGCTACCTGCACAGGCTTTGATCTAGGACAGTAGCAGGTTGAAAGGCATCAGCATTCACCATTAAGTCCGTGAGATGAACTGATCACTTCCTGCTTTTTATTCAGGTCAGTTAAAGATGTTGTACGGGTGCTGGGTAACGGAGTGGACTAGCAAATGGAGAGAGTCCCTCCCTTGGTCGTGACTAGCCCTGAAGTAACTTGCCCAGACCCGGCAGGAGGTGAGCTCAAGCAGCTGTGCACGAAGGGCGCTTTACACGAGTCCCACCTAGCACTTCAGAGGGAAAGGTCCGCTCATAGGCGTGCTGGGATCACAGAACACAGACATGTCCCACTCTTCTTTCCACCATGAGGAACAAGTGCCCGTCCATGCTCTGTATCCATCTCCACCTTTCTCTCAAGGAAAGGTGGATCCATCTGTGGGGGGGATGGCACCAGAAGCCCAGACAGCAGCAGCAGATGAACACATGGTGTTGCTGTTGCCTGTCTCAGGAGACACACCAAAGAGCTCAGAAACGACAGGGGAAGCATGCCTGTCCGGGGAGGACCAACAAGTGTGTTGGTGGGAATTTAACAATGGGCCGGGGCCCACAAAGTGAACCCTCTTTTCCCCTCACACTCCCTTTGCTTCATGCTCTTCCACAAGCGGTAGTTACAGAATCTCCTGCCTGGGTTTGGTGATGACACCCACATGAGCTACGCCACCGGTGTACGCCTATTCCCTACCTTTGTAAAACTACTTCCACGTGTCACTGACCGTCCGCTGTGCCAAAGGCACAACCACCGAGATGGCACACCCTTCTCAGCCCTGTTCCTGCGCTGTCTGTGCTCAGGGGGTCCCACCTGGTCAAGGTGCTCTAAAGGCTGCTGTCAACAAACCAGGTCCTCACCCAGTCTTTCCCACCACGGAACTATCACAACCAGTGGAGAAGCACCAATTCACACCAGCTGCAAAATTAGCCTGACGTTTTAACGCACTCTGGTCCTATTACTACCCACAATAACTGCGAGATAGACATTAGGTCTGCCGCAAATTTCCCCCCCGCCTCTGCTACGAGGGCCCTCAGCTCCCCAGGGCATCGCTGCCCCAAGTGCACTTGCCTAGCAGCTCCCTGGCTCTCCAGAAGACGTTGCACTGCAGTGACACTTGTTCCCTTCAGCTGCTCTCATTCTCTTAGCAGGGTTTTTCTTTCTCTGCTGGAGCTCCGGGCGGGAAGGAGCAGCCACAGAAGAGCGGGCTTGGCTCAGCAGGGCCTCTGCTCATTTCCTGAGCACTTTTTGACGTGTTCCGTTTGTGAGCAAGCTTGGGCTGGGATCCCAGCTGATATTTTAACTTCAGCCTCAATAGATTTCAAACTTCAGCCACTGTAAATAATTCCCTGACATGCACTCCGCCTGCATTTTGGCACTTTTGCTTGTGTACAGTATATTTAATATTTTTTTTTTTTTAAACATTTCTTAGCTTTCTTCGTGTTAGCTATCAAGAAGAAGACAGCACCTTGGTGAAACTGCCTGATCCTTGGTGAAGTCTGGAGACACCAGATTCGTTTGACAATTCTGTGCATAATAATAATCACATTCCCTACTTAATGAGAGACAGATGAAGCGGTGTGCCATGTTCTAGGAGATGTTTACAGGACAGAGAACATTGGAACAACCACATGGCTTCAAACCAGGGAGCGATCTACACGAGGAACCTGGTTTCAGCAGTCACCAGGACCAGAAACTAAGCAGTCTGTAAACAAAAAAGATGCAAAAATTCTCTGTTGTGGTAGTCAAGAAGAAATTTTACCCATTCATGCTGCTTACTCCTAAGCCTTCTCAGAGCTGGCTTATGCCTTAAGACATTAGAATTCCTCACTCAGCCTAGCAAAGCACTTACTAAGCATTTATTAAGCTTATGCTTAATTTCACATATGCAGCCAGCTCCAACGGGATCATTAGCGCGTTAAAAGTTTATCGATTCATTGCTTAGAAATCATCCAGGCTAGATTTTGCTTAACAGAAGTGAGAGAGCTCTTGCACTTTCTTTGTGTGTCTCGTGCTTCTGTCGTGTCTGCTAGACAAGAAGGAATCCTCTCATACGACATACAGATAGGTACAGACTGCTTGGTCTCAGCCTTTAGGCTCTCCTGTGACACATGTGAAAACCAACATTGGGGAAACACAGCACTGAAGAGGTTAACAGAGATTGGCCTTCCCCTTGTGACCGCCTTTCCTAGCCATCACAAGGAGAGTTAAACTCTCTGGAAACAAGGATTCTACAGCAAAAAGCCATCAAAAGTGCTGCACACGCCTCTCATTGGGTGTCATCCATCCCACCGCCTTAACCTTTCATCAGGGTTCCTTTCACAGCGTTTAAGGGCTGCACAGACATCTGAGGCCTCCTTCCAGGCTCCCCCTTCTCTTGGAGCTTGATCTGAGGGCAAAGAGTGGAAATTCAAAACAAAGAGTAAACAAAAACAAGCTCTCCTAAGTGTAAGCCACACATTTGTTTGGAAGCTCCTCGGCTAATTTTACTCCCTGTCTTCTGCTCACTCTGGAATTTCTTTTTTCTTCGTTTTTCCTTCCCTGCCTCGGTAACAAGAAAAACAAAGGGTCGGGGGAAAAAAAAAAAGAAGAAAAAAAGAAAAAGAAGAAAAAAAATTACTCCATCAAGAATCCTTTGTCCTGTGTCAGGGACCTGCCCAGCTCTGCAACCGTAGAGTCAATGGACAAGGCAGGGTGGTCTTGTCTCCTACTAGATACCCATTAGGTTTCTGATGGGAAACCACTTCAAACATCGCTCCTTGCTCCAGATTCAGTAGGTAGATCTGTTACTGGATGGCCCAAACCGAAGCCCCAAACATCTGGAGAGTTTGGCTCCAAGTCAAGGTCTGAGCTGAGCTATCCTCGAAATTCCAGTTTTGTCTGGCCCAGAAGTTGTTGGCCATCTGCAGAATGGAAATGGGAGTGGAAACCTGTCATCGCAAGATGGGGGGAGTTGGGAGTGAATTCTAGGCAGGCTGCTTTAAGCTTTTCAGGCTGGCTTCCCAGCTGGCAGAAATCTAGCTTAGCTGCAAGACAGTCAGTGGAACCACATGGATTCACACCACCCAAGAATCTAGCCTTCTTCAAAAAAATTCACGGTACTCCAGGGTTTAATGGACAGCTGACAAAAAACTTGACATTTATTAAAATGCAATAGCTCTATGCCTTCAGCTTACGGTGGGAGGACACTCCTAGCACCCATGAGAGAACTCCAGGAAGTCCCCCAGCAAGCTCAGATTCCTGACACCTGTATTGCTCGGTTGCCCAGCCACATCATCTGGGAACTCGACCCCTGTTGTGCTTGGTGTGGCTCAGGCAGACAGCAAAAAGATTATCTCCTCCAGAGAGTTTGAAAAACCCAATTTTCAGGACATTTCTTTCTCTACTCTTGTATCGGTTGCGTTACTTGAGGGTCTATCAGACAGTCTTTGCCCATGGTATTAAACCATTCCCTTAGGGGGAATGTGGAGAGGAGAGGAAGGCTTTGGAGGTAGCTATTTTTAAGCCAGGACAGTGCTCCATCGCACCGTGTTGCTTCCAGTTTCAGTCAGAGGTCAAAGCATTTTGATGCCACCTTTTTCACATCTCCTGAAGCCTGTGCTATCCCAGATGAGGCTGTCACAACCTTCATGCCTCCTAGCCCACATTTGTCCATGATGGGCAGGATTATTTGAATGAGGATTCTCAGACACTGAAGAAAATCTCTAAGGTTTGACTTCTTTAAAAAAAAAAACTGAAAACAACCAACTATACAAGGTGACTGTCCATATATGTTATAGTTGTTTGCATAGGTTAGGACATCATTAACGTACAGAGTCAGGAAGAAGAGATGTCTGGCATTGAGCTGTCATTGAAATGAAAAGCACAGACAGAGCCAGCAGTGTTGAAAATGAAGGGGAATGGAGCGTGCAATGATTTTTTCCGGGGGTAAAGGGCGAGCCAGCAACGTATCATGCCACTATCATAGGTCTTCCATAGGATGTCCTTTATGACATATTTCTGTGTCAACAGCTTCTTTCAAAGTTTGGTCACCAACAAAGAGGTGCAACTATTCGGTCTGCCTTAGCATTATATTACTCATGGATTCTGGAGGAGAGTCCTAACTGAGATCCTTAAAGTAACTAAGCCTTGCAGAAGTTATCATGAGCTGTTTTTCATTACCCGATTCACCAGCAGGGAAACTGAGGCAGCAGGAGGTAATACACAACACAGTGGTAGATGAGAAGAGAATGTCTCGCCCCAGACTTCCAGCCGTTTGGCTCTGCCTACCAGACAGCGCTGGCTCCTAGGTAAATAATGGAGCTGTCACACCCAAATGTTATTTTTAGACTGCGGGTATTGGGTTTGGCACAAACTCCAGCAAAGCACAGCACGACCAAGGGAGTCCTGAGGAACAAGTGCCCTGCACAGATGGAGCTGCTTTGGGGAAACCTTGTTGTTCTGCTACATTTATGCAATCGGTTGAATGGGAGCCCAGACTCCAACCTATCAGCTGCACAAGAGCACAGGGAGAGCCTGAACGAGGAGGACGCGGCAGGACAGTGAAGCTGGCTCCACCAGCCACCACCTCCTCCACCCTGGTGCCCTGGCCCAAGCCGCGCCGGTCAAATCCATAGGGGGGCAGCAAACCCTTTGCAGTCATGGGACTTCATTCCCAAAATGATCCTCTTCCAAACTGTGTCCCTGGCAGCTGGAGAGCCCCACACATACTCAGCACCCTTGGCAAGGTCAGCATGGACTCTGCAAGCTCAGGGGAGGGAAGATGGGCCTGCAAAGTCTCTTTAAACTGGACGTGGGTGGCCAGTTCAGCTCAGTGACCCAGCTAAGGGGGGGATGTGGTGTGTGTGAGCCCATCGGTGGGGCTAGCAGGGCTCTGGGAACGCAGGTGAGTTGTGCAACACACAGCTGGGTTCAGGTTTCGATACGAAAACGCACGCTTCCATGTAAGACTGCCAGAACCCTTTTGTGGTTCAATGGATGCGGGCTCGCTTTGAGAGATTTGGGGCATACAGGGTCCAAGATGCTCAGGGCTTTTATAATTGCATCAATATGGTAACAACACAAGGACAGCCACACCGGCTCAGAGCAAAGGTCCATCTACCTCCATATCCAGCTCCCATGGTGACCAACAACAGAAACGGAGGAAAGAGCATAAGAAAAGAGCATACATGGACTTATTCCACCCAGAGGCAGAGCTCCAGCCAACTTTGTGGTACCCCGTGCCCGTACGCTTGCCTCTCACAGCTGCAGCTTTGGCACAAAGCGAGCCTGCGTTTAAGAAAGGGGCAAGAACTTGCATTTAATCTGTTCGTGTAGACAGAGCTCAGATGCAGAAGCAGGTGAAACTGTACTACAATGAACACAAACCCCCTGTCAATTATAACTAATTAGCCGCTGGGTGACCCTGAATCTCAGGGCACAAACTTTGTTCTGAGATCCGCACTAACTGTGCCCTCTCTCTCCTCTCTGAGGTCTCCAGTCAAGCACCTCTAGAAACTTGCATTCCGGCCATGGAGGGCAGGAAGATACCGTTGTTGCTATCTGCATTGTGGTGGTGCCAAAAGCCCCAGCGCAGGCGAGCGTTTGCAGACCCAGCGCTACAGGACCACTGCGCAGAGAAGACCAAACAAAACACTTTGCTACAACCAGTCACGCAACAAAACTGAGAGCCGGATTTGCTCTCCGGACAGGCAAGGGAGAACAGACTAGGAAGGCACACAGGTGACTTACCCAATATCCCACAGGCAGCCAGTGGTGGAGCTGGGATTAGCTCACAGCTTTCCTGACTTCTCCCCTCCCAAGCTCCAGCCACACTGTCCCTTTCCTGCTCGATTTTGCTTCTCTCCACCCAGCTGTCTTTACTGAACAGGCTTCCTACAGTGCCTTTTAGGCAGCTGTCAGGTTTGGATGAGTGTCTCCACTCCATCGAATGGGCTGTCCCCCTCTGCGCTGTCCCTGTGTGTGCTGTTAACCCTCATTTCCCACTGAAGTAAATGAGAAAAAAGCAAGACAGATAGCTCCATGGCAGCTGGATGGGAGCTCGCCTGCCCTTCTCTACAGGAGACAGTTTTCTCCCCCTTTTCCCCTCTCCACTAACAGCTTTCCTCGGAGACCCTTTTGTCTTCAGCTCCCTCCCAGGAAAAAAAAAAAAAAAAAAATATTCCTCCTTCTCCCTCTATCCTCCCAGCTCCTAATCCTTCCGACATGCTTCAGACAGGGGGTTAACCCTAGGGAGTGGTGGACAGGTGACGAACGGGCCCACTCCTGTTTCTACTTTTCTCCTTAGCGGGGGGGGCGGGGAAATCGGTCCCATCCATTCCCTCAAGCTGCTCCATCTTAAAACGGACGTTTCCCCTCCCTCAGCCCCTGAGCATGCTCTCCGGTTGCTGCTTGCCTCCACTAAGAGCATCCCAGACTCTATCCCCCTTTCCGCGGCTCACCTGCCTGCTCTGGCTACTGCCTGCCTGAGCTCAGGGAAGAGACACAGTCCCTACACCGGTTCCTGAGCTGTAGTGAGCTACCACGGAGGGGAGGAGAAAAAAATCCTGGGAAGTGAAGAGAAAGGAAAAGGGAGAGGCTTTGGAGCAGGTTAAGAAATGAGCCCGCAGATGCAGGGAGGTGCAGCCCTAGCAGAAGCCAGCCTTGTCAAAAGACCTCTCCATACCAATGCTTAGCAGAGGGGTGCCTGCCATCCCCAGATTTATCTCAACCTCTCTGCAGCAGTAACCTACCCAGCCATCTCTCTCATTTCCATTTACCTTACAACAGCACAGCATCCTTCCCCCAGGATTCCAAACAGTGATGTTTAAAAAGCCTTCTGTCTGGCCCAGCTGTGCAGATGCCCAGGACGAATGTAGGAACAGAGGGGAAACTGCCTGACCCCGACACGAGTGTGCCTCGCTCTGCGATCAGTGCTGCACTACGTCAGACTAAATTACTTTCATGGTTGCTTCTGGCCATAAGGATCTAAGCCCTGAGGGGAGTCCACGCAGAAAGCTCGCAAAGCATTTGCCTGAAGATACCTGACTTGCAATTCTCCAAAACTTCACAAGCAGAAAACTGCCCTGAGAAATACTAAAATAACAAACCCCAAGCTCTGAGGTTCAAATAGCAAAGGTTGGGCTAGATAAAATTTTCCTCAGCGTTGCTCCCTGTGGTGGAGAACGAGGCTAGGTACCTGGCGGGTGGGGGGGGAAACAGCCTCCAAAACTCGACGGTGACAAAACCCGGGGTTGGATCCAAGAGGAGGGCTGTACAGAGTCCTCTTCAGGAAAGAAAGGTTTATCAAGGTCTTTTCTGTCTATTCCGAAGCTGGTTTTGATTAAAGAAGGAATTACCACCAGTTCCCTTCCCTTGCCCCAGTAACACATAACACACCATCCCCATTTCCTTCGCTGCCAGTTTGCTCTAATAAAAAGCAGAATTATGCCTGAAAAGCATGTTGCACAAAGATGGACCCGCCAAGCACTCAAATAGATGCATTCACCAGCAGTCAGTCAGACGCATGCATACACAAATCCCTTGCTTGCCTGTAAACAAGACAGATCGCTTTCTCAGCTGCTGTATATGAATTTCAAGCTGCTGTGGAAGAAACCTCTCTCCTCCCGGGTTTTAGTGCTGTGCGGATGGGGATCTGGAAGGGCAGGCTTGCAGAGCTACCTGCCTTTGCAAATCCCAAGTCCTGACACCTCCTGGTCTGTGAAGGCTCTCCACTGGATGCCAGGGGTTTTAATTTCAGACTCTAACATTTGAATGGTCTTTGCTTGAACGGCCACAGAGGTCAGCGCCAAGCGGAGGTAACCTCACTGGCATCCGTGTGACACCTGGCAGAGTCACCCCAGTGTTAGAACAGCACCCCAAATGGTGCAGCAAGACCTTGCCATCATTCGACGCAGGGTTAGTCAAGTTAAGCACTTAAAATGTCATGCTTCTCAGACACCAGCTATTTAAGACATCTATTATACAAAGAATTACAAAGGGGCTGAAAGGAAAGTGAGGGATGGTTTCCTCCGGGGCTCTCCTGAGTAACCACCAGCAGAAAAGCTTTGACAGAGTCAGAGAGATAGAGTAAAAGCCTTGACAACAGTCACTTCCACCATGCTACAAGTTTACAGCCCAGGGTATAACTTCTGAAAACCATTCAGCAGCATCTGCCGGGGCGGAGAAGAGAGGAACGAATCCCGCTGAATCCAGACCTGGTGCCATTGTAATGCATGGCAGTGAATTGACGAGGCAGAGAACCGCCTCTAAATTATTCGTAGCACTATGGCACAGGAACATGGAGCAAGATAGCCACGTGGCACGAGACCTCCCCTGAGAGGAACACCCGTGCAGGTGGCAGCAAGCAACAGGAAAACTTGGCAGGACAAGGGGTGCTCCCGCCCCAGCCAGGCAGAGGGAGAGGCGAGGGCTACGAGCCGTGCACACTCCCAAGTGCCGCTGCCAGTCCAGAGCGGTTTGTTCTCTCCGGTCGCTAATGGGGCTAGAGCCGCTTCAGCGATGCAGGAGAGATGCTCCAGGAGCGAATGCCAGCTGAACGGCACAGGGACAGACTCACAGGAGCCATGTCCTCTTGCTCAGGGCAGCCTGCAGCTCCTCGTCCCTCGAGTGCCACCAGCAGAGAAGTAGCTGCCCATCACAGGGAGGTGGGGACAGTGGCTAGAAGGGGCAGCGGCTTGTACGCGAGACAACGGCAGCGCTAGGCACCACAAAAACCAGCATAAAACAAAGACGCATTGGGCAGTTTGCTCTGATCCACCCTCCTGCCCTGGACCTCAGCCCCGTGATGGGCACAGCCCAGCCGTGGCCAGCTGGAGGCTAAGGGAGGAAGGTTGGGGCAGCCCTACTGCAGAGGCTGTGGGGAGCCCGGGCAGCCCGAGAAACCCGGCACAGCTCTCCCTTCCCTCCCTCCTTTCCGGCTTCTCTTCCCCCACTCCTTCCCCCTCCACACCAGCAAGCATATCTCAGCAGTCAAAAACTGATCAAAGCCCTCCGTCCGGCAAGCTGCCTCTTCTCCTGTGGGACAAGTCCCAAGGCATTCTGCAAAGGACGTTTTTCCCTTCCCAGCCCTGCTTTTCTGCAAGCAGGCGGAAACGCGGGGTCTTCCCTCTCTTTCATCTCCCAGTTTGATTTTCCTTGCTCTGGTTCTTAGAGCTTGAAGTCGGTGGACAGTTCATTAAAAGAGAGGGAAAACAAGCCATACCAACACTTGAATAGCTCCATGGCGAGATTCCCTCGTCGAAAGCATGACTGAACGTAATGGGAAGGGGTCTCTTCTGGCAGGGTTTTTAATCTAGCTATGAAACATAGGTGAGGGTTATACCCAGGGTTTTATTATATTGCCTATAACAAGCGGTGTTCTAGGGAGCGATCTAAGCATTTTATAGTGCCTGGTCAGCATCGCCAGCTCCACACATCCAAACATCACGAGACGCGTTCAAAACATTGAGAGACCAGCTTTAAATAATCACAAGCCCTTTATTATTTAAAACCCCAAAAGACAGACCTTCCTTTCTTTGCCATCTGTTTTTCTGAGGTTTTAAGATTTACGCCGTCAAACTCTGCGTGTATAAGGGCGGGGTTTGTTTTTTTTTTTTCCCCTGAGCTCAAACTTTCAGGTCTCATATAAATCCCATGACTCCAGGAGCTTAGTCTTTGGAGAAGAAAAAACACCAAATACAGGAAAATTGCCTCAGAATTGACAACCCTGGTTGCTAGCTTCCTTCCCAATAAATTATTTTGCATCTTTCTGACAGCAGGTCACAGGTTGCTCTAATCATACAGCCGTAGCTATCTAGAAGGGACAAGCATTTGGGACAAGGTTTTGAAGATGAACTCTCACAGACATATATCAGAATAACAAAGTCGACATGTTCACCCAAAACCGTATCTCTCCTTCCACTATTTCAAGCCACCTCATGCATGATAAGATTATGTACACCACATCCATCCTCTTAGTACTTGGGTGTGCCTCATTTCCTCCCAACATTGCAATTGCACCACTGCTAACAGGAGAAATCAAGCTGGATTCTGCTCTCACTCCTGGTATTGTCCTACCAGACACCTCCACAAATTGTCCAGCCTTATACTGGTGCAACGACCATAAAATCCATTCTGCCCTGGGAAACACTGATAAACTCTCTAGGCCACAAACAGGACGCCAGAGTGCCTTGAACAGGATTAAGCGTTGCTTGAACTTTGCAGTCAATCTTCAGAAATTTAGAGGCAGAGTGTTAATAGCAAGAACCGGACAGCACGAAGCAGCTGGGCGATGCTGTCTTACTCCATAAGTGGAGGATCCTCCCAAAAAAAAGAAACCATCAGGGCACAGAGCCACTGCAGTGATACCTAAACTTAGCATCAGCCGCAGAAAAGGAAAGAAGCTGTGGCTGGGCTGTTTGTATTCCCCTTTGATCCTTGCCTGACTCCCCAGGAGTCACTGGCAACCAGGAGTAATTTATAATAAGCTTTAGGCTGCTCTGATTTATTCTGGGAGCTGAAACCAGGTGCAAGGAAGCTAAATAACCAGCGTTTCTTGGCTTTCATTGGGGGAGCAACACACTAAACATTACAAATCCCCAATGTGGCATACTTTAGGCTTCGCCTACAATGGGCAAAGACAGCACAACTCAACATCAAGACAGCATGTATAAAGGGATCAGCCTTTTTACAAGTAGGATGCACCAATTGCTTCTGGCGGGTTTTTTTCTAGCTGCAAATACTGACCCTGGAACAGCACTCAAATCATGCTGGGGCGTTAGCAACAGAAAAGTAAAAAGCACTGAATAAATTAAGGATTGAAAAGAATAACTTTGATGACTTTCAAAAAGAAGAGAATGAGGGTTTTTTCCTCCATGTATTTTCAATTTCCTGAAATGACATGCGAAGAAATGGACAACCCAAAGTTTGTTTCAGAAAGCAGAACTGCAGAAGTTATTCATTATCAGTAGGGCTGATTGGAAATTCAGCCGCTGGCTTGGTTTTTTCTTCCACTTACAAATTGTTCACAAACTGATCCTAATTTTTCCCAAGTGAATCCACAACTTTCAAAAGTATACCCCTGCGGGTGAGGAAGTCCAACAACGTAATGGGTCAGCACTACCTAACTCCCTTTGACTTCTTTGAATAACTCAGCCTTCACCAGCCCATTGAACAAAACCAGCTGCTCTCTTGGAGTTACTCACACGCTTTCCACTTGGATTTTCACTTTTTGCTATTCAGGGCATGTGACTGCTCATCTGCGCTACATGGTTTGATTCTACAGCTCCACTGGATGACCAAAGGCTTTTAAAAAAAGAGAACAAGCAAGGCTGAATGATGAAGAAGTCACTTACAGTTCACATTTTTTTGGACAAAACAAGCTTTTGTGCTAAAGTTTGCGAAGCCTTTTAGATTCATAAACATTTTCCCCACTGCCCAAAGGTCATCCGCATACTCATAAATAACCAATAATATAACTCTTTGGAGACCAGCGAAGCCAAGTCAAACGGAGAGTTTGCCAACATGTCCACAATACTGTTTATTCCATTAGTGCACCAGACCCTGCACCAGAGCACTTGACTCTGCCCCTTCAAAATGAAATGAAAGAAATGAAAAAAATCAAACAGAAATCAAAATCCATCTGAATGAGTCAGAACACCACGTGACGGCTGTCCCCTTGCAGACCACTCTGCAGCATGTACTTCCACCAGTCTGTATATGAGATGTCAAACCGTTCACTCTATAAACCCACTTTATTAGAAATACTAGCATCTTGTCTCAGTGGATTTGAGGATTTTTTTTGATTTTTTTTTTTAAGTTTTAATTCAAGCCTCACTCCATCAAAACAGCAATGTTACAATATTTCAGAAGTGAGTGCGTTTGATTCCAAGCATGCCAAAAGGCAGAGGGAGGGAGATAGTAAAGGGGAACAGCTAAATCTTTTCGCTTTTTCTCCTCAGCTCCATTGCGAAATCTTTCCCCAAAACATAAGATTCGAGTCAAGTTGCCATGTTTTAAACAAACCATGGTGTGTTATTGTACTATGCTTCTGAAACGGGGAATGTAGGTCAAGAACTTTTGGACCTCTCAGAATTTAAGGTATACAAACTCTGGTAGCATTGCTATCTGCACTTTTTCTTTTCTTTTCCTTTTCCTTTCTTTTCCTCTCTTTTCCTCCCTTTTTTCTCTCCTCTCCTCCTGCCTCTCCTGCTCTTTTCTCTCCACTCTGTTCCCTTTCCCCTTCCCATCCCTTTCCCCTTTCCTTCCCGTCTCCCTTGCCCCTCGCTTTCTGTTTTCCCTTCCCTTCCTTCTTCCCTTTTTCTCTCCCTATCCTATCCTAACACTGGAAAGCAGCTGCAAGCTGGAGCTTCAAATAAAATGCTCTGAAAAGCTCCATTATGTTTATCGACACATTTTCCATTCTCGGGTTTTCATCCAGTAGGACACAAAACAAGTATTCAAAAAATGCATATGTGTGTGCAGACAAGCATGCATAAATATATGCACGCACATATAGTATGGGAAAACACACGAAAAGCGTGTTTGCGCGCATGTGCTTATGCTTGCATAGATTTTTCTTTTTTCTTTTGCAGCCTTAGGGAAATTTGCAGGCTGGATGCCACAGGTTGGCTCTGCGCATTACGAACCGTGTCAGTATGAATAATGGGGGCAGGCAATTCTGCCAGAGGGTCATGGAACAGCAAGTGCGTAAAAAGGCAAGATTGTCCAAGAAGTACACGCAATATCGGCCGGGGTTTGAAACGCGCTGCCAGACAGAGACCAAGATCAAGTTGTAGACTCTAAGGCCAGGAGAAGCACGATGCCCATTTCTGCTGACCCCTTGTGAGGACATGAATTACAGATTGCCACCCAGGAATCCCAGCAACTTTTTCCCAGCAACTGAAAGTACAAAAGCACGTTAGCAGGTGTTTAAAGTCAAGCTGTACCCCGGACCTTGTAACAGACTGGTCTTGGTCTCATTGAGCTGGAAGATCAGGGCCAGATCTTCTGCTGGTGAAGCCCCCTTGATTTTAACTGTTTGATGGATTATCATTTAGACGAAGATCCAGGCATAATGTGGATACCCATACAGGGGCTGACAGCCAGAAGGGAATGACTACGACCTAGTAAACACATGATAGGCTCTTCCTGAAACTTTCAAGGGTAATTTTCCTGGAAACCATTTTCTAATGTATCTTTACTCCAGCTAGTGAAAGATGAACACACTTCACTCAGTATTTCAAACCATTTGAACAGCATACGTTTTAGAGTTCAGTTTAAACCTTCTTGGCCCCAAAGTTTGCACATGAAAGGCTGGAAAAAGCAGTAGAGAAAAACACCAAGGAAAGGTTAGCACAAGAAATAGAGCAGAGAGAAAAATCCAGATGAAAAAATACATTCAGTCTATACAGTATTATACCCACGAAGGATATTATATGCCAGGAGCTAGAAGCCCTGTAAGTGCCAAAATCCAGGTTATTCACGCAGCAGTAACTGGTTCCCCTGAACATGGTCGTTGTGACACAGCCAGTTTTTTCCACAGGACATCCCAGATCATTCTTCCCTGGTCCCCATCCAAGCCTGAATTTTTCTGCCTGTGTCCCACAGCCTGTCCTTGTTCTGCCTCTTTCTGTGCTGCTGCCTCCACAACTGAGTTTCTTGTCCTCTTGGACTTGGTCTTTCTTGAATTTTGAACCTCTGCTTACCACCCTCACGTTCCTTGCCCCATCAACAGCCTCAGTTGCTTTCCCTTCTCACGTGTGCTCTCCCCATCTCTCAGTCTCACTTTGTCTTCCCATCCTTCCAGTTCCTTTCCTGATATCAGCCTCCTCTTCCCTGCTGGCTTTCAGTAGCATTTCATGTTCCAGACCTCCTGCCAGTCCTCACTTCCCCCTTTGTCTTCCTGGGCCAGGCTTCTTGTGTCTATCTGCTCCCCTTGCTGCCTTCTCCACCAGGTTCAGCTTCCAGCATTCCCTCTGCATTTTGAAGTCTGGTTGCATACCTCCTCCCTGCCTCCTAGACACCAGCAGAACTGAAGCCACCAAGATCACAGGAGAGACAGACAGCTTTTTCACCTCTTCCCTAGCGTCATGGTACCATGAGAGTCATTAGGAAGGTTCATGGATGAAATAATACACCCTCTTGCTTTTGGGATAAGCACCACAACAACGCACTATTCGAGTGGACTCATCAAAGCATTTACCAGACTCTCACCACCGCGAGCAAAGTGAGATAACTTTTTTTTTTCCTTTTCTCCAAAAATATAACAGAGCTGAAAACAATCAGCTTTTCACAGGAACAACAGCAGGCTCTTCCTCAAACTCAGAGGGTTGAAGTCCTCTGTCTAAAAATGAGAGGTCTACTTTAAATAATTTTTCTAAACTATCTCTGTCATTAACCTCCAGGTTGCAATTCATTTCACTTCTATTAGGTGCCTACTTTCAGATGGGCTGACTGAACACCCCCATCTTTCTTCAGAGAGGATGGAGGAAGCTCAACTCACACAAATTACCTGGAATGAATGCCTAACAAACAGCAGCATTAAAAATGTGAGCTTCAGCTCCCCGTGGTTCCTCAGCAACATCTCAGCCTCTCATTCAGAAGAAGGAAATCAGGAAAGTGCCTCAGTGAAATCACACACACACAAAAAAAATCTTGCTTTTTGTCTTTTTTCGAACATGGAAGAAAAAAAATTGTTTTTTCTCCTCATTTCGTTCTTGGAAATGGCTGAACCATTTCAGATGACACCATCCCAAGAAAAATCCAGCCTGAGTCACATGTGTGGCACCAAAAATGCCAGTGAGAACAGTTAGAGATTGGCAAAGTCATAAGCAACTGAATACAGGGTCTTGAACGACTTCCCAAGAGATACTAGTCCCACCTACACCTCAAGTAGGATACAAGGAGGCAACTCTCCCTCGCGTTGATTTGCAATTGTTCTTCAATGCACAGTGTGTCACCTCCGTTTCTGTTCAGAGAGGAGAACGTGGCGTGAGGAGGGTTGTATCTTCCTTTAAACAATTTTCCCTTTTGAGGAGGGGGGGGAGAGAAGGGGGAGGGAGAGTCACTAACAAACTTGGAATTCAGTTACAAAGAAAAATGTGCCTGAAAAGCGACTTTCCAAAGCCAAGAGCTTCACAGGATTCAACAGTTCTTCCAGCGCTATAGGATATGCAGATACGTATCACTCACAGTAACATTCTGCAGGCTCCAGACTCCGCCGCATTACCGGGCAGGCTTTCCGACAATTAATGAGAGGGCTGTCAAGTGTTTAAAACAGATCACAGCGACTCCTTCCAACGCAGCCTGCAGAGGTGCACAGCACATCTGCGTGCTTCGGCATGGGGAAAAGAGTGAGCTTTGTTTCTTGTATGAAACGAAAAGATAGTAAGACCGAGGAAACAACATTCCCCCTACTCCCTTCTGAGCTAAGTCAGTACAATAAGTAATGAAACACAGCATTGCAGGCTCACCCCCGCCTTCAGCTTCACTGGGAGAGACGTTCCAGCCTTAACCTCAGGTGCTTCGGTGGTGATGGGTTTATCAGACACTCGGCATTACTTCGTGGCACTTTGGCCCATCGGCAACACAGGCACTAGCCAGGTGAAGCCATGGGAAACCTACTACTAGAGTCAATGCAAAAAAGAGAAGGAGTGAGAAAGAGCCCACTTTGGTACCATTCTGCACATGGAGATGGCACCAGGGATACCCCAGCAAAACACCCAGTCATGGTGGTGAGTACCATCCATGTCTTCACTGGTATTCGTCTCTTGTTACCAGTAGGAAACGGAAGAGAATAAGCTATATACAAGCTGGAAAGCCTGCAACACACTAGGCATTTATGGATGCCACCAGAAAGCTTTACGCATGTCTCGCCAAGCCGAGACAGCCCTGATCTTCAAGAGCAGCTGCCTATGAGCTGCTCTGACAGCCAAGACTTGGCTCCAGCCTTCGTACCCCATCAGCATCAACTGTAATTGGTCTCATTCAGCAAGAAGCCCTCCTCTGTAAGAAGGGACACCCAACACCATTACAGGGGAAGCTGAAGAGGCTGGGAAATCCTTAGATGCTGGCTTCACGGCAGGTTTGAGACAGTTTTGCTTCACAATAACAGAGCAAGGGCAACAGGTGTGTGGCTGAAGGTCCTGAGAGATGTGTTGGGTGAAAGCAGTAGGTGCCAAGGGGACCCACCAACAAGACAGGCTCACAACTACTGAAAAAGCTTTGGATATAGCCATTGCCAAGAAATCCATTCTGGAGGAATAAACCTGTTCTGTTAGCAGCCTTCACCTAGCAACCTCAGCTCTGCCCTCTGTGGCCACTCTGAAGCGTTAACCTTGGAAGATGTGGCCTTTGACAATCAAAATACCAGACACTTCAGGTTTTATTGCAAGCCCTGCTGCCTTGGAAAGAGCTGATGAAGGTCCCATTGTGCTCCTGGGCCTGTGAGCTCCAAGACCTCATGCCTGTGGCTTGGTGGTACATAGGTCTGCGTACAGCAGCCACGCTCCTCCGCCTCGCCCCCCTCCCCGCAATCCCACAGCCCCCCAAAGGAGCCCTCTGACTCATGGCAGACACTTTTTTTTTTCCCTCTCTCTCTCTTTTCCCTTGCATAGTTTGCTTGCTGACGTCCAGAAAAGGGTTTTTACCTCCTGGAAAACAGACAAGGCAGCTCCCAAGGGCTGCCGGCTGCAAGCATGGGATGACTTGCCATCCCATCTTGTTAACATCCCAAGCTTGGGACGTTTTCTTGGGGGTGTGGGGATAGGGTGGAAATCAGGCACGAGGATGCCATGGCAATTCTTCAGGCAGTGGGGCAAGCTCTCGCAGTCTGTGCCTGGAAGGCACACGCAAGCACGCATGGTGGGATTTGGGAGCTGACCAACACCGCACAGGCACAGCAAGAGCGTGCCTCCGGATCGCAGCCTTCACGGCACCCTCCAGGGCAGCGCTGCCCCATCCCCTTCCCAGCTCTGCTGGCCAATTTGCTCTCTGACTTTGGGAGAGATGCAAAAGCGCTAGATCACCACTACCTTGCTCAAAGACACCGTTTGCTCACCTAAAGGTAAGCCCAGATCTCCCTTCACCACGCTGTAGGAGTTGCCTGGAAGGCACAAGAGCCGGGTGCTATGTCTATGTCCTATTATTTGACATCTTCAAGCCTTCCAGTCCCCGCTCTGCTCTGGTTTTCACCTCCTCCTCCACTTCCCTGCAAGGAATTGCCATTACCCAAGACCAGGGGGCTGTGGGAAAAGCCAACACGCTCATTTTAAAAGGGAAGAGCAATGTCTTTAAATCTCTTTTTCTTTTTTTTTTTTTTTTTTTTTTTTTGGGTAATTGCTCCAAACTCCCCTTTGTATCAACTCTGGGTCAGGGCCTCCCTACTTCACATTGCTGAAGTCGGGGGACCCCCTTCACCTCCCAGAAGCTGTGCAGCTAGCTCCTCACACCCACGTTGGGGAGACTTGCCCAGTTGAGTGGACAAAAACTCAGCAAGGGCAGAACTGTCACAAAGGGTGGGCACTCACTGAGTTTTGCTGCCAAGCTCCATCATGAGTATCACAGGGGCAGGTCACTGTCCTGAAGATCACCCCTTGGTTCTGTTCCATCAAGAGCGTATGATGAGCTGGAGGCAGAAGGAGGTCTCCCCTCATTCCCATGGGGACTTCATCCCAGTCCCTACCCTACCTACGAGCACAGGCTGCACATGAGAGGCTGTCGGGAGAGGACTGACTCCCCAGCCCTGCGGTGTGGGCATCCATACCGCAGGGAGGCTGTCCCTCCTCAACAACAACCACCCCAAAAAAAAAAAAAAGGGTCATTTTTCTTCTTCTTCTTCCCCCCTCACCCCCCTCCTTCCAGAAAGTCTTGGTTTCATCCCACCGTGGAACGAAAACAAATGCTCTAAACCGCAACATTTTTCACGAACCGGAATTTCTTGCAGTCTAGCCAGCCTTGGTGGATCAATACCAGGCATTTCTTTCCTCCTCTGCTCTGGCCTTTCCCTTCCAGCCTCCTCCCCCCGCCCCACTCACCGAGGGGAATAAGGGAGCCGGAGGTGTCGAATGGAGGAGTCGGGAACACTCCAGCTCGGTTTTAAAAGGGACGCAAAAAACATTGGCGTCAGCCGGAGCACCAGGGCAGGCGCTGAGACCTTGTTTTGGATTTTGCAGAGACTGTCCCTGGGGAGAGCTGTCTTTTTTTCTTTTTTTCCCTCTTTTTTTTTTTTTTTAAATGCATGGTTTTGTTTGTAAGTTAAAAGTCTCAGGATCTGCAGTCTTTGAAGCGTGGTCAGCCTGCCAGATGGAATTAGTCAGTGCCTTTCGGTCGGAAATCCCAGGCAGATGAAGCGGGATGGAAGGACAGTGTTTTTCTCATTTACCAGGAAACCCTCTGCGTCGACCCCCACAAATTCAGCTGGAGAGCTCCCCGGGACCCCAAAAGCAGGCAGGACTGAAGGCAGGAAAGCAAGCAAAGGGCCAAATCTCTCACGTGCATAAATCGGTGTGGCACCACTGCAGTCAATGGCCCCCAAGCAGATTTATACTGCTCAAGATCCAGCCCAGATGTTTTTGCTGGTACTTGCCTGAAGCTATAAGATGTCAGCGGAGTTTCCTCTGCTTAAAAGCAATGCTGGATTTGGCTCTCCTCGCCCCTGACTCATACCATCTTTCCGTCTCTTCCCACCATGGCCTGTCTCGAATCTTCCTATTCGTGGACTCCTCAAGGTGAGCACTCCCTCTCCCAGGTGAACAGCCACCTCCTCCCATGGTCCTGAGCAACTCTTTGCCTTCCTTCACACATGCCCTCATCTCACGTCCAAGCCCAGGAACCCAAGTGCCATCTCTGAAGCTTTACCAATCTATTTTCTCCTCTTTTCTTTGTCTTTCTCTTTCCTGAGCCCACCCTTCACTGCTCCCCATGCCTCTGCTAAAAGCTTTGGGTCATTCCTCAGGCAGTCCCCTGACAAAATTACACTTGGAGAACATCCACTTATTTCCACGTCATCCAAATCACCACCCAAGAGAAGAGTTAGTACTGCTTGTTCCAAACATGCAACGTATGGATGACAGCTCATCATAAAAACACAGAGTGACATCAGTAGATGTGGGAAGAGCTCACAAGTGTTAGACTGGAGCTGACAGCCTCCCTGCAAGAGACCAGTGCTAATCACTCACCAGCTGAGACCCCACCTTCATTTCTCACGAGGGATGGAAGGGGCAGAGAGGCTTGCTGTGGAGCTGGTGCACCGCAGTGCTACCAAAGCAACCATGCAGACCCATGCACAGAAACAGTCCATTTTACCTTCAGACCCTCCAAATCTCTCAGCAGCACGACAGTTATAGCAACAGGGAGGTCCAAGCAGTACACCACTAAAGTGACCATGGTGCTCAAATATTTGAGGAGGGGACTAAAAAAGGAGTGATGGATCTCCCAGCAAGGTCTGTTTTAACAAGGCAACAGGCAATATCTCAAGAGCAACAAGCACGAGGCAACAAGCATCTGCAATTAGTACTGGCATATTATTAGTAACTGAACAACCAAAATCAAGGCCAGTTTTCGAAGCCTTCTCCAAATGCCTTGCAGTCTGCAAAGGCAAAGGTAGATGGAGAGGCAGAGAGGGAACACCATCATGCTGCAGTGCCAAGAACCCAGGCTGCTCTGCATCACCCTAGAGAGCCAGCATGCCCAAGGGGCTAACGGCACAAGTTCGGAAGAGCATTCAAGCAACAGGTGTGGCCTGACAAACCTGTGGGAATTACTGCTTCAGGATTTTGGCTGAGTCAATATAGCATAAAATGAGTCCAAAAGGATTAGTACTCCAGATTAATAGGAGCACAAGGAGAGATACACGAAGCCCAGCCATCACCTGTGATAACTGCAGGGAGGTCAGCGTGCAACCAGATGAGAAGTGCGTATGCTCACGTAAGACTGAGCAGGGTGCACCAGTTGCATTAGACTGGCAGCTGAAGCTAAAGAGGGATCTTCCTTTCTAATACCATATAACAGACCAGTGAATTGGGCGTCCTCTTCCTAGAGAGCAACACTACTCTTCACAGAAGAGGCACATCACGGACCTGTCCTGCCACAAAAACTTCCATATTCCTGAGCAGATGGGCAGAGGGGACACAGACACATAACAACCCAGAAATCCTGAAGCAGATGTTCTCTCACCCCACCTTCTGATGGCAGTTCCTGTAGAAAAGACTCATCTTGCTACCATGTGAACCAGGATACTGCTCATCTCAAGTAAGAAGAGCTCAAAATGGTCACAGGGACCTTCTCTACAAAGGATAAGATTTTGTCCACCTTGTCTGAACTTCAGTATCAGCCAATCACCGACAAACATCTCCACTGTCATGCTAGCAGCAGCCGGACCATGGAATAATTGCTGGCTATCTGCAGAGATTAACATCTTCCTTCCAGCTCCTATCACCCCCCATACCAGGTCCCCAGAACCCCCCGGCACATCCACAGAGTGACACTGCCCTGTGGTGACTAAATGCAGCTCCAGCCAGCCGAACCCCCACACCACAGTGTCACCTATACCCCTGAGAAGGTAAAAACCGATGCTAAAGGGCTAGAACCAACTCACAGCCATTGCCAGCACATCGGCAAACACCATGAAAACCACTAGCAATCAAGACCAGTCAAAGCAAACCAAGCTTATTTCCTCTGCTTAGAATACGTGACAACTCGACAGCTCCGTCCACTTTATTCCATCAGGTCTATCCATGAGCCCAAGCTGCTGCTTCTTCGCTTCCTTGCCCCTCGCTGTGCCTTCTCTAGGACCCTGCTGTGCCATTGCTCAGGCCTGACTAGTTCTGGATCTCCAAATACTGACTCTGAGCACAAACAACTGTCTTAGGAAACCTCAATCTTTAAAGAAGTGAAAGCAGATCTCCAAAGGAGGCAACGGCGTGCAGGTATTTGCTGGTATAGGAGTAATCTCTGAGGCTTGCTCAACTGAGCAAGCAATGCACGCTCGGGATGGATAGAGCAGGAGCTGGACTCCCACCTTTTGACTACATCCGTGCTGCTCAGAAAGATACGCCACCATAGAGCACAGCGTTTGGCTTTCACCCATCCCACACCTCCCCTCCGCCCTGCAGCCTCTCAAACAGCCTGGCCCTACCCACAGAAGTTGTCCATGTGCACACGCTGGGGAAAACCACAGCTGGGCAGGGGCTGCCCCTACCAGCCAGCGGAGGGGCCCACATGGGCTATGTTTTGTCACTGCAAACAGAAGGGGACCAGGGAGAGCAGCGGTGATTTTATTTACTGGAGATCTGGCCCCATTATGTACTATTTTGTGCATATTTCAGGGATGCTATGAAGCTGCCAACATGGCCCAGGGCTGGGCAGAATATGAGTAACCCTGGTTTAGAGGAAAAGGCAACAAAAGAACCTAAGAGAGGTCTGAAACCAGGAAAACAGCCTTGTTTATGAAGCCAAAAAGAGAGTGCAGCATATTCCAAGGCCAAGAGAATTTTTCTCGCAACATTACTTTGCCTTGGCTACCTGGCCACTCTCACATAAACAATGGAGACACACCAAGAAAGCAAGGAGACTTCACAGAGGTTATAAAAATATCACTTGTGCAATTAGACTGAATCAAAACTCATGACTTTCTGGTTGGAAGGAATGCTTGTGTTTCCCCTCGCATTTCTTTTTCTCCTCTAACTTTTTTTTTTTCCCTCGTAAAAATCTAGATAAACAAAAGCCCTAGGATATTGGATGGTTCCTTGCATATTGTTTTAAAAGCAGAAACAACAACAGCAGCAACCACCGTGGCGAGGAGGAGTGTCTGCGATTGGCGCTGCGTAGCCCCTGTTTTTCTCCGTTTGCAGGAGCTGTTCTCGCCGTTGCTTCGCCCCACGCAACGTTCGTCCGCATGTCCCGTCCCAGGACGTGACGAGGCTCCGTCATCTTGTTAAGTGCATCCCCGCTTCTCCCACAACCGCAGCACTGCTTTGTCAGTGGGTCACATAAATAACTGTGGCAAATTGGATTTACATTCCTACCTCTCTCCTCGGTTCCAGGGGCGATTCGCTTATTGCCTCCTTATAGACAGATAACTGAAAACAGGAGAGGGGAAAACAGCGCTTTAGACGCCCTTGCCTACCACAACTAGTTCATGAACTCTGCAAGGCAGGGACTGCGTGCCGCCGTGCACAAGGAGCCCACAGGCCTGCGAGACACGGCTTGCAATATCACCCCCCCACACCCACATTCACGATAGCCGCTAACATTCACACACTTTGTAAAATCCTTTGGATAAAAAGCATGAGTGTTGCCAGCTTTCAGCTTTCAAAAATGTTGTGTGTGGCCCTAGAACTAAATGATATAGGCTACAAAATAATAGGACTTAACCAACCCAAAAGTATTTAGAGTATTTTTCATCTGTTTTCTCATTTGGACCCTCGAGGCTTCATATTTTCAACTGAAGTTGTTTTCTTCCAGGATCAAGAGAGCTGGAAATGCTAGTTTAAAAAAATAAAAATAAATAGAAAGCTGAGAATCTCATTCAGCCTCTTGATTCCAGGAGCTCAAATAAAGACCACAAGTCTCAAATAAAATCCACAAACATCACAAGCTTCACAATGATATTCAACAAGAGATGGCAATGTTCAGAAGCATGAAATGGTAATTCCCACCTCGCTGGATCCGGTTTTATTTTCTTTTTTTCACCTCAGCTCCTGTGGCTATTTTTCTCTTCCTATAGGGACTCTATTTCTGGGCAAATGAAACGATTTCTTACCATACAGCAGAAGGTGTTGTCCTATCTAGCTGTCAATTGCTTTTAAAATTCTTTACTCCTGGAAGTTTCATGAAAACCAGTGGTTCAACAGAGGGAAAAAACCCAAGTAATGGTCTTAATGAGAAAAGCTGCATCAAAAGTCCTACATTTATCCCTTCGGTTAGTTTGCTACTGCTCAGTCAGCTCTTGTGTGCCCCTAGGTTGCTCTCTCCTAAGCCAGCGGATGACAAATATAGGGACAGGGGACTGGAGGGCAGACTCCTAGGAAATTAAGAGACCCTGAGAGGGAGGAATCGCAGGCTCAGTACCACCTTTGGGGGCTCAAAACAAGACAGTGGGTTTAGCGGGAAGTGTCAGGGCTCTCAACCCTCCACAGGAGATCTTTTTACTTTTTGCTTTTTATTTTTTTGCCAGACCATCATAGATAAGGAGAAAAAGAAAATCAAAACAACCCACATTTAGAACAAAGACCTTCCTTTGTTTCTGTCATCAGAGCAGCAAAAAATTCTTCTCTCTTAGAAGAGAAAAGGACTTAGAAAAATGGTGATTCCTACCTCCCTTATACATTTGCCCTAAACACACTCTATGTTACTTCAGGGCACATTTAGCGGTATACAGAGGCTCACAGGTAAAGGACCCCCACTGAGGAGGACATAGAGACACACATTTCAGTTGGGTGACTGTATATAGACATATCATCGCTGCCTTCTAGAGGTGAAACCAAGAAAAGATAGCAGGGTGACACGCTGTCTCCAACTATTCAAATACAAGCAGCTTTAACTGCTCTCAGAAGTTGTTGATCCAACAAAAACATGAAATAGAAGTCAATGGATCTGAGTGGAAAATATTATAGCAGTCAAATAGGCTGCTCCAATAACACTACCTCTACCCACAGGTATGTTTGAAGGGGATGGGGAGAGAAGGGAAAAAGAGAGAAGGTTCTGTGCTGAATATCTGAGAAGTTTGGGCTTGTTTGGGGATGAAGGTTTTTTCTGCAGAAATCGCACCCACTACTAGGGAACTGTGCAAGTCTCAGAATGCCAGAGACTGATGGGTGATGGAAATATCCATCATGAACTGCTAGAAGCAGCCATGAGGCCTTCCCATAAATCACTGCAAACTCAAATTAGAGTCATTAACACATAACAAGGTCATGGCCCAACCATTTCTCAATGATGATGGCAGAGCTGTGATGAGTAAAGTCATGCAGCACCACACCTCACTGCAGGTTATCTACGCCCACCAACCTCCAGCCTCCCGCCAAGGGGCAACACTCTGGGTAAAACAGTCGTGTGCAAAAATTTGTGTTGTTCCACAAACAAATCAGAACGAGTTTTAGGCCTAAAAACTTGGTTTACAGGCTCTCTCAGTCCAAGGAGCAACAAAATCAGTTTTGCAACCTCTAGAAGTCCCCCTCTTTCTAATACCCTCGCACACACACTTGCACAGAGACATCCACATCAAGCTAGACCACCCCCAGCATACGCCACGTGTTTGCATGAAGATGGCCAAAGCACAGCCCTGCAACCACCTCCTGGATCCCGTGGCCAGCAGAGATGGCTAAGAGACACTTCACGAGAAGAGAAGCTCTGCTTGTGCAGCAAGGAAGCACAGCTGCTGTGGCAGTGGCATTTTAGCAGGTCAGATCCGAGTCTGAAAAACAACGCTTCATCCTGCCTTGACCCATCCTTGCCTGGAGGATTAGCAGTTCATGAGAAACCTCGTAGTACGAGGCTGCAATAGTCGTGCAGCACATCTGCTCTGTTATCTCAACACGTGGACAGCTCCCGCTAGTATGATCCATCCCTTATTTTTACATGCACCAAAATACACCGAATTCCTTCCTTCCCCCTTAGAAATCCAGTGCTGGCCTAGCTCGCCGCCTCCCTGTTGGACAGCTCAGTCACGCCGAGTTCATCCCGCCAATGCTGGTGAGAGACGAAACCAGATCCTGGGGCTCCACGGCCAAAAGCTGGTCCCCCTCCAGGTCCCTGAGAAATCCTTTGCGGTCGCAGAGACGTCACCGCTGAGGTGGGCTCTACCTCAGACCGAGGAGGGCTGCCTCTGGTTGTTATTAGCTGTACTGAGGATTCGAAGGACAAGGAGGCATCAAGCCAGCATCTACTCCAAAATGCAGTGATCCTACATTTGCAGAACATGCATCTGGCCTTCATTAATTCTTAAATGGTCCAACGTGGGTAGAGGAATTGGAGCGGGGGGGAAGGGAGCTAACGCGCTGTGCACTGAATGGGGCGGTCACGGGGCACGTTCACGCAACGGGCTGCTTTGTTTTGAAGATGTTTCTGATCAGGGAGCGTCTTATCCAACATGGGCACGTCGTAGCATCAGCAGGACCGTGCATGGGCCTAGGTGTGTGAGTGGGACAGACAGCCTCCAGCAAGGGCTTGGCCTCGAAATTTCTCATGGTGGTCATCATAAACGTTAGGATGATAGCCTGGGGGGGCAGGCCAAGGAAGGACACTGGGACTTCAAACCATGAAATGATGATGAGTTGGTCTTTCACCCCATTAAAAGGGGGTATCTGAGTTAAGCACGCTGACACCTTTCAGAGCATGGGTAGGCTGGAGAAACGTGGTGTCAACATTCACCCTTTCTCTCCACATAGCTGGAGGCATCACCATCTGTTCCCCACGGCCCTAAAAGTAAACGGGTGGTTGAGCAAACACACTACAAAGGTCTCTGTTTCCTCCAGGAGGGCAGAGCATCCCCTGTCTTGAGGACACTGGGGTGGCAGATTGAAAGAGAACTTCAGTCTGGCTCACGAGGATCAGAGTCCATCTGCGAGCGTGGCTATGAGTATACATGGAAGGGTGATTCAGTGTGTATGAATATCTAGGTGGGTCGCTGAGCACGCAGCTGAGTGTGCTTGTGTGGGCAGCGAAGCACATGGCAGAACAACAGGGTGCAGGCAGCCTGTGGATAAACAAGTGTGTCAGAAGTGAAAGGACACAGTAGGGCAGGGGACTTGTTCAGAGGGACAAGTCAAGAGCTGTGCCAACTTCTGTCTTCCATTAAACCTGGGACCCATCGCTTTGCTGTGGCATGACAGCATACAGCTAACAGAGGGGGAAGAGGTCAATAGCCCAAATCTCCTGGGTGGCATCAAATGGAGACACTTGCACTGATTTGGTGCTCAGAAATGGGGCAGACCTTGGGTTGACCTGACCTCTAAGCGAGCAGAATAGGATCTGCGGGAAATGACGCTGTAAACAGGAAGACATGAGATAAATAAGAGATGGCGAGAAGAGAGATCTATTTAAAGTGGCAGTTGCTTTTTAGCTCCATTTCCCCTCTTCTGCTCAGCTAGAAATGAAGGCCCCCACCCTTTTCTGCTCGCCTGCCAAGACAGCATACACTTACCACTTACAACTCTCTCCTAGCCCATGCAAAGCTCGCTGCACACCCCAGTGCTGAGGCTGTCCAGGAAACTGGGGAGAACACATCCACATGGTCCAACAACCTGAAGGAGAAGACTGGGTGCAAGTTTCCAGCTAGCTCCTGTCTTAGGTGAGCCAAAGCTGTCATATGCAACACGACAATGCCCAGTGATCTCCCTTCCACCTCCTCAAGTGGAGGTTGGACTAGATGCTGGACAATCACACAACGTAAGATGGTGCCGCCTCCTAAGCATTTAGGGTGGTTAGAAGGAATGAAGACCAGCTCCAACTGATGCATTGCAGTGGAACAGAGGAGACAAGAGGGAAAAAGACCTATTCTAGCTCCCATCCAGGGCTCAGTGTCGCTAAGAACTGAACCTTGCTCAGCATCAGTCCAACCTCAACTTCTGCAAACCCTGATCTGTGCCCTTTAGGGGCATTACTCTGCCCCGGTAGTCTCAGAACAGAGATCAGCCTTTAGCTTCTGCACCCTGACGCAGCTCTAATTTTAAGCCACTTTAAGCAAAGCAAATCTACATTTAGATTTTTGACTTCCACAGTTCTGTGCTCCCACTCCCAGGTCACAAGCACACACTTCTCCTGTTCTGATGCACTAACAACAAGTAAAAAAAGGAGGGGAGGGAATCTTTTGGTCAGTGTAAGCGTTCTTGTTGCATTCTCAGAACTGGATGTTCCCTGTCTAGAATGAGATTTTAGCCCTGCAATTTCTGATCGCTCCTGTTGGCAACTGCCTTTCCCTTTACTCGGCTTTCCCCTGATCTCTTCCATTAGGGAAGTGGCAGAATGCTGTGCCCTGCATTTCCAGGGCAAAACACAGAACTGTCCAGGACAGTTCCCATGTAGAAGGGATTGGCCCCATTTATCTGAAGAAAGAAAAAAAAAAAAAAAGAAGAAGAAAAGGAAAAAAACCACCAACCTACCCAGTCCTGTTACAGAAACCCAGTTAAGTAGACAAGCTAAACAAAATACAATTAGGTTTCCTTTGGCCAGCCTGGAACATATGGTATTCGTCAGCCAGTCGTGTTCCTCTCTCGATTCTGGCAGGAGATAGGTAACTTGTTCCAAGCACTAAGAAAGCTCCTGGAAAGTCAGCATGCTGAGCAAACTTTTGGAGGGGGGCTAGCTGGGGATATAATAGCTCACACAGACACAGATTTGACAGCATTTCTTCCACATTGTTCAGCGCGGCTCTAGGTTACAATGCCTCTGGCTTTAGTACATTCCTGGTTCACATTGTTCCCTGTGGTATTGCATCTGTAAGTCCTCATTTGCTAAGCACACACACAGAGCTCTGGGGTTGAGGGCTCCTACCAAGTAGGCAGATAAAGGTGTGGAAGGAAGAGATGTTCCTGTGGATTTGGACTCATAAAGAAATCCTAAAAAAGCAAATTGCGCCAATGAGCAGTGCAGCAAGCCCTTTATTACGTTACCTTTCTAAGGCAGGCTGAAAATGGCTGCTGCCATCCAGAGCGGGCCGGTGAGCACTTCCCCAGCTCGACGACAGCAGTAAGTACCGCAGTGTCATGGAGATCAGCTGCTGCAGAAAGGAATAGCCTCTGAATTGGGTCATCGAACACAAAACTGTGTGAGGAGTCTGGCTCTGCGCTAGGAATATTCTGCTCTGTTGCAGTTTGCAAAGAAGTTAGCAAAGAGCTGATTCACAGAGAAATGAGCCTGTGTTTTAATAGAGGGAACTGAAACTGTGCTGCGGTGGAGTAATATCCATGAAAGAACTGCCCCAGCAAAATCAGTTATGTCTATGGGAAAAGGAAGCTGATAAAGGACTATTGATTTATTCCAGTAACAACAGAGGCTTCAGACTGGAAGCGAGCAGAGTGCTTCCCACCGCACACTCTAGGCCTGCGTGAGAGTTTCAGCTGCTTTTTGAGTCCACATAGTTCAGCCTCATCATTGCCAGGGTGGTTTGACATCTCTTCCATAGGTTTCCCTAGTCTGCTATAGGCCTTTTTTCAGCAAGGAAGCCAATTTATTCCCTCCAGTGGAGTTACAAGCCAGCACTGCCTCCAAGTTTCTGCACTGCCTTTTATCTTCCCATATACAGTTGGCCTTATTGCATATCTGTTCCTCCCCTATCCCTGTTGATGGACAGCCTGGCTGGCTCAGGCCACTGCAGCCTCAGCCTAGTTTTCCTTGGGCAGTGAAAAAGTAGGAAATGTGATCATAAAGAAGAGCAAGAGGATTTCTTCTGACCGTTCCTGTGCTCTTTGGTCCACCTGTTTGCTGCCAGAGTCAGGCTTCCTCCCTCTTTTACCTGCTAGGCACAGTCACCCCTGTTCCTTCGTTGCAGAAGACCAGGGTATTTCAACCTCTGTAACACGTGGCTCTTCAGCGACGTTCTTGCCACATCAGTAACACTTCAGAATACCTTGACCTTTTTTACCCCCTCCTTGTAATCCTATACCCTTTGTAGCAGGAGGTATTCCCTCGCTTCCATTTCCAGCTTTTTGGCATCCAAGAACCTGGCTCATGCAATAGGCTTCTGTATGTCCTCACAGCATCTGCCATAGACCTGCTTGTCAGGTTTACCGGCATTAAGTGCATTGGGAAAGCATTTCCCGCTCTTCTGGGTTGCTATTATGAATCAGCAAAACTTGCCGTGATCACCAGCAATGTGCCGCAGCACAGCAAGGACTGAAGTGCTTGCAAAAAACCTTTGCATCTGTTTCTATTCCTGGACGACTTAGCCCCATCACATTCAAAACCTCAGCTGCAACGCACAGCTCTGATATGACGTTACTTTGGGGTTACATGTATGCACTCAGGCAGCTCACCTCTTCTGCACGCTGGCCTATCAGATGTGTTACTCTTGTTCTACCTTAAGATTAATGGGAGTGATTCTCCGTTGAGGTTAATGGGTGTAGCACACTGCTCACAATCATTTCTGGCACGAGCTGCACCGACGCAGCCAGACAAGCCGCCTGTCCTTCGCAGGGAGGGACCAGCCGAGTTTTGCTTTCAGGAACTGAAGAATCGACTGCGGCTTCGTCCTTCAAGAACACCATCCATCACCCACCCAGGAGCTCTGCAGAGTGAGGCAACAGCACGTCATCATCCCCTCCCCGCAACGCGGAGCCCAGTCCGGCTCGCTTTTGTTCTTACCCACATCACATAGACTTCAGCGGAGCCTGGTCACCGAGGGCCATTCATCTCTTTTGCTCTCAGGTCCTGCTCAGCAGTACCCTACTGGGCTTTCCTCATCCATCATTACTGGCAATTTAATCTCTGTCTCTTGCTGGGCACTTCCTCCCCATGCCTTTGAATCGGAGGGATTTTTTCCTCCCTCAAAGGAGCTTATAACATTTACTGCATGGTATTGGAATCTCTGGACTGAACTGAGTCATAGTTCAGCAAAATTAGACTGGTTTCGTCTTCCTCACAGTAGGAAATTGGACATACTGCAGCTGTCTTTCTGTTTTCCTGTTTAAACTGTCCCATCTTCCTGCAACTCTGTCCTCGGTGGCAGAGTAGCTGAGGCACATGGCTTCCAAAACAGGAGATAAAATGGCTGTTGCCAAAGGTTGTTTGCAAAGCCATTCAAAGCAAGAGAGGACTGCACAAAGTTTCCAATCATTAAGCAGAGTTACAGCATTTGGCTCCTTCCTGCAGCCTCCCAGTATCTCTCATTAACACCGGTTTACTACTGGTCTTCTGGGAATCAAGAGTGAAATTTCCACTGGCTTCCAAGATGGAGGATGGAGCTTTCTATGCAAACCCTGTGCAATGTCCCTGCATGCCCTATTCCAGGCTACGTGACTTCACCGGAGACCACGGCAGACCACAGCACCCCCTCGGTGTGCTGCTTTTAGCACCGTAGGACTCTGTGCATGATTTAGGTTATTTCACACAGCAGAAAATATCATGCAATATTTTAAAGGTCTTCAATACCATGCAACAGATAAACAATAAAACCACACATACGCGGAGATCTCAAAGGGCACTGTTATGTTGCCTAAGCCTGTGCCAACAGTTTTCAACCTGCCGTGCCTCCAGGATTCCTCCCCTTCCCTGTTAGTTCATTGAAGCCACACAATTTTACGCGAAAGAGCGTAGCGCCAAATATTCAGGGCTGCCCAGCACGGGTTGCCCGTTGGCATGATCCAGAAGGGCACGCTATACAAGCTGCTCTTTCATGCAGGGATCCACATTTCTCTGCAGCGAGCGAGGTTAGCTTTCAAAGATGGGCATGTGCAAACATATGCCACGTTTGTTTGTTTTCTTGTACCGGCATCACTCAGTAGTATCTGCTACGGGAAAAGCGCTTATGTTCTGTGGAAACACCTTAGCACAAACATTACATTTATGTACATGAACAGAAGAATTTGAGAGCCTGTGTTAGCCACTTGTAAATGACTGTGCCCACCTCGCTTTAAAAACTGGCGCAGCATGCGAGTAAATGTAAGCATAATAAAAAATAACAGGAAACAGACAGGCAATAGAATTAAGAGCAGCAGCCAGCTGGGATCTTCTAACCAGTGACATCAAGGGATTGCTGAGGTAATACACTGATGGGTTTTAAATTAACTGTAACCACTCAGGAAAAAGATCTAGGCGTCACTGTGGACAGCTCAATGAAAACATCTGCTCCAGGCACAGAGGCCATCAAAAAAAAAAAAAAAGAAAAAAAAAAAAAGAACGAAAAAATTTTAGGTTGAATAGGATAAAGAACAATACCAAAAATGTTATAAATGCCACCACATAAATCAATGACATGTTCACACTTTGAGAAGTGAGCTGAAGTCTGCCCATTTCAGAGCCGGGATAGCAGGAACAGAGGCCAGAGAAGGATGCCAAAAAATCATTAGAGGCACAGAAAGGTTTCCAAGGTCGCCAGGAGGAGAGATTAAAGTCCAAATGGTTCAAAATAGCTTGCACTAGAAGTGTATAAAATGATAAGTGAGAGAGTGAAGGTTTTCCCATTTGCCCTTCCTTATGCTAAAGAAATAGTGGCCACCTAAACCACTCCAGAACTATTATTACAACAGGAAAAAGAAAGCTCGCCAGTGTTTTGCAGATTGCCCAGTTAACACGCGGAACTTGCTGCCGCAAGGTGCCAGGCTGAGAGTTAAGCCGGTATCCAGAGAGGGATCTGCCATCTCTCACCACGCTGCCATCACGCAAGAATGAATGAAATGTATGTGATGCATGCAGTGCCTGGGCAGGCACTGAACTCCCGGGGCTAGGAAGAGACATAGAGTAACCAAAGGCAATGAATAAAGCCAGGGAGGAACCTGGTACTGGCGGGACTGCAGGGAGAGGTTGAAGGAGAAAAAGGCGCCTGGAAGAAGAAAATGGGAGACAAAATACAAACTGGAAAAAGGAAGGGAGGTGTTTTGTGGGGTTTCCTCCTTTGCTGTCCACATGAGAGAGGGGAAATCAAGATTCTGCTAGGCTGCATCAAAGCATGTATCCCAGTCCTCTGGATAAAAGGAGAGACGGCAAATGCTGGCCACAGGTGAGTGTTTACAACCGCAGCTGGCTGGGCTGCGGACAGAGCTGCCCCATTCAACGCTGCCATGCCACGCTCCAAACACCAGCATCCCGGTCCATCCCCTGGCACCGCATCCCCTTCGCATCCTGGTTCACCATTCAAACCTCCAAAATAAACAGGCAACATCTGAACATCCTGCACATGGGGAAATTTCAGGCGGCGCTGCGTATTTTCAGTCTACGGTTTAATTTAGGCCGACATAGAGAGACCGGCTTCCGCGCTTGGCCAGCAAGAAGGGCTGGCCAGCAGCAGCAGTACGCATTTTGAGCGGCATGCGGGAGAAACCATTTTTTCTAGGTTACCCACAAAGCCTCCAGCTCCACCATCCAAGAGCCTCACGGACTTCGAGTGTATCTGAGGGTACAGAGCAGGGTTTCCCTGCACCACGCACAGAGTAGCAGCAGGTGCCTGCAACTCAGCGGATACCTCTGTTAGGGCAAAGCTTGCACATCACTGTGCGCAATCCTAGCAGTTACCTAAGTACAGGGGCCAACGAACCTCTTCAGAGAATGGGCTCTGTGTTTGCTATAAGGGTAAGTCCAAGCTGCACATGGCTCTGACTCCCTTTTTAAGAATGAGTGTATGGGCAAGGACAGCGGGAACACCCTTATGGACACTGAAATAGAGCAATTTTTGCTTTGTGTTCAGGGATTTCCCCCAAGTTCTCCCCAGCTGCAGTAACAAGAGCAGTCGGGGAGATACTGTGAACACATGGGAAGCATTAAAGCATGACACTAGGCAGCACTTAGCCCCAACCACATATTACACGTATTACAGAGCACAAGGCCGCCTGCTCCTCTCCCCGTCAATGTGCCTGTGGGATGTCCATGGCAGGGCTTTCCTCCACTTACGCGGGCCTGGCAGTGGGCTTTTTTGCTCCACTGTGCGTGCCTAGTGGTGTGGATGCCCACCCAGGAACACCGCTACGGGCCTAAACTGGAAACGTGTCATCAGGCAAGCCATCATACAGATGTATGGCAGTGGATTTGCAAGCACGTGCACATGGAGCAGCAGTCCTGGTCCTTGAATGAGACCATCCACCCCAAAGGGGTGGTTCTTGTCGATCTTTCCCCTGGGAAATAGCAGATGGGTAAGAATTTGTCATATGGTCCTGGGACAGTGGGACCTTTTTTCCTCCTTCCTCTCCCATGTGTTCACTTCCATCTACGCTTCTCCCAAGAAGCACAGAGCATCACAAGCAGAAGAAAAACCAACCACAACGATGCAAAACCCCCAAACAACCCCACAGCTACTCGCACAACCTTCGGCATCAAGCTGCCCGCTCCCGGCTTCCCCTCCCAGCCTGGGAAGCAGGAGCCCCAGCCCAGTGACCCACAGCACGTACCGCCCGTTGCCCAAGCTGCTCTTCTCCACACCTCCTACTCCGCATCCCACCTGCCCTTCTTCCCCACCACGGGTCTGCCGGTGGGGAACCCCACCACCGACATACCGTGCGCACAACATAATAAAGCAACAGAGTCCAGTGTTAAGCACGACTTTTATGTGCAGCCAGCATTTCAAAAGGCACAGTACATGCTGTATGCTCGGTGCCGTCAGACTCCAAGGCTGAATTCTCCAGTGTTTTAGGAAAAAGGTAGGGTGGGAGGAGAGTGTGAGAGGAGGGAACAGACCAAGCTTTGTGGAATCCTTTTTAAGAGTGTATGCATGACTGTATAAAAGGACATTTTTTTTTCCTGACCTCAAAAAGACAATATTATTTCACACAGACCTATTTCCAAGAGTGGCCAAGCTATTTCTACATGAACCGGTGCCTGGCTGAGGCAGAGGCTGTGAAGGGGAAACCCTCTCTCCAAGTACGACATGGAAATTCCTTGACCTCAGCTGCAAAGCCGATCAACATGCGTGCGATGGGCCAATGAAAAAGAAATTAAAATACCAGAGTGGCCAACACAGATGAGGGCAGGTGTGTAAGGGAGAAGGCACAGCCTGCTTTTTCCAGGCAAAGGGCCTGACAAAAAAAAGGAGACGTGCCGGGCAGGGAAGAAGAGGAAAGCAGGGCAAAAGCAAAGGTATTGAGACATTGGTCAGAAAAGCAAAGACTTAAAATGCCAGGCAAACAGGTTCTGATTCATACCTTACGGCCTGAAAGTAGAGAGGCAGGGTGAACAGGCATGGAAGGCAGAAATAAATATTTATTTTAGGCCACGCTATCATTTGGTGTGCTTCACGGAAAAGTTTGGGTGTTCACTGTGAGCCCAGACAGAGGCAAATAGGTTCATCATCAGTCTAGACCTGGTAACACCGAGTAGTGACTACACCACAGACCCGCACCCTACTCTAAAGCTGTGTTTGCTTCCTCAGGAGGCCACCAGAGAAAACGCCTCTACAGTGAAACTACTTTTCCTGACCGGCACTGAGGACACGCCAACCTACTGTCTCTAGCAAGAGCCCCACAAAAAGCCACCACTGGATAAAAAGCTGTACGGCAGCAACTGACTGGTGTTAATTTTCCAAGTCAAGTGAGACAGAGTCCTTTAGTTTCCTTCTTGGAGGACTGGATATCTAGAATTAATGCATCTGAGCCCTAAAAAACACTTGTGATCAGGGGCTGAACCCTGTGGGTTAAGCGAAGCGTGTAATTTCTCCCCATGGCAGAAAACTGGCGCGTACCACAGCCCATCCACGGTTCTGTTACAGGACTGAATATGCTACACAGTCAGGTCACTCGGTGCATACGTGAACTCACGGCACTTCTGTAACACGCCAGATGCGTAGTCTGCTATCTCCCTGGGATAGACGTCAGTCAGGAGGGATCTCCCACTGCCAGAATCATTTGTCTTTTTCATGGCCTGCTCCCAAGTTAACAGCAGGAAAGAGGACTGCAAGGTCGGGGCCACAGACCTTCCCAAACTCCAGGCAACCTGCATGGAGCAGAACAGCAAATGCAAGAAGCTCTAGTGGCATCCATAGGTCAGTTTAGGTACACACACAGGGACAGGGATGACAAGCTTTGTCAGGGACGTGAGCATCTTCTAAGATGAGCCGTGGCTGCAAGCCACAGCTACAAGCCTTATTACAACTGTGCCCATATTTAGGAGGAGAAGTAAGTAACAGCAGTCCATATACTTCCATCCTTTTCAGAGTCCCAAGAAACTCCACTTAACAAAAACCATTCAGTCCTTACAGGAAGAGTGACGTGCACTGAGGGGAACAAGTTTGCTGGTGTTTAGATACCCTGCATTAAGAATAAAAGCAACCAGGTCCAATGCAAACTAGACTGTGCTCTGAGACCTAAAATTGGGTCAAAACCCAGCCCATTTTCAATGAGTTCTCAGAAACTCCACCAGACTGCTCTGCTGCTCATTAGCTGTAGTTTCAGTACCTTCTGGGTTTCTCCAGTGAAAGACAAGCCCTTGAAAAACAAGAGTGACATCCAAGGAACTTGGTTCTTACTCAATCTCGAACATGGGCTTCTTCAAATGCAACACCTGTTTGGGATATATGGCCTTTCCTATTAGGCATCTAGATGCATCATGGACACCGGCCTCTCCTTTTCTCCCCTGATCACCTGCCCCTCTTCTGCTAACGTCAAACTTTCCAAGGTCCCCCAGTGCTCCTAGTCTAGGACAGAAATGTATTTATTAGGACAAAATGAACAGAGTGTGTATGAATTAGAAAATGAGTCCAGTCTGTTCAACTAGGGTTGGGCAAGCTTGTTTTGCCTAATTTAGAGGCCATTCAAACATTGTGGGTTTGAACATTACTGCATTAGTGTTTCACTTAGGAAAAACTGTGAAAAAAAAAAAAAAGGTGAAGAGAAGGGGAAAAAAATCCAATGGAAACATAAATAACATATAACGTATATGGGGCACCCACTTGTGCCAGCACAGACCTTCTAAGCCTTAACACATCGCACAGACTTCTCTTCAGCTAGAAGTTCCCTTTAAAATACTTTAAAAAAAAATTTTAAAAAATCCTGAATCACCATACAGAGGTGGAACAGGTCAAAAGAGATGATACACATGCCAAGGACAGCGGGTCCTAAACCCTGACCCATCTTCATTTACACTTTGAAATCAAGGTCCTGTAGATCAAGAACGGAGAGCTAATTTGCAAAGCTCCAAGCCCCTCAGACTGCCTTGGGTGAATCGCAGCAGCCCTTTGGGTCAACAAGACGTGCTGCAAAATCTCCAGGGATCCTGCAGTTGGTTCATTAGCTTTATCCATACCTCAGCTGCACTTGGCTGGGTGTAGGACTCCCAACAGCCCAGCTTTCTGGAGATAATTAGCATCGTTCATTTTACATCCCTCTTTTTCTTCCTTTGTGTCTTGGTTGCAATAATTTGGTTTTGGGTGACAACTAACAAATTGGGGGTCCCTTCCTCAGACAGGGTAAATAATTCATTTTGGTGACATTATATCAATGCCCACCAGCTAAAGAATAAGGCCTTCAGATTCAAAAGCTAACCCTGTCTGAGGGGACAGCTGGTCTCTTCCCAAACTGCACCTCAAAAGCAGAACCAGGGAAAGATGTGAAATATCCTTAAAGCAAGGAGTAAAAACAGAGGACACATGGTGAAAGAGAGAAAAGTGGGTGCCAGGGAAAAAACTTAAGGCACTGCAGGAACAAGGCTCTCCTCACCGATCTGATCACATTAAACCACCTCCTCTGTCACACATCTCCATTTCAAAAGCCAAAAAAGCCACAAGAAATCTGGTGGAAGCCCAACTGAGAATAGCCTACCTCCAGAGGCATTTTCTTTCTCCTCATCCTAAAGGTTGCTTTAGGTAAAAACAGAGACAAGAAACAAAGAGATGGAGGGGCTGGCAATAGATGCTGCTTACATGCCTGTGAGCAAGATCCAAGGGCAGAGAGCATGGCCTGACCGAGCAGCCCTCGCCATGAGGTCTGCCAGCCCAGGAGAGACTTCACTCAGGGGAATTAACTCCAGGTAAAACACCACTCCTTCTGGCGTTGTTTTAAAGCCTTTTAAAGCCCCACCTCATGGGTGGGTTTATCCTCTGCTCCCATTTACACCTGGGCTACGCCCCTCCTCACCAGCAGGTCCCATAAGCTGCACCGCTTGGAAGAGATGGGTTGTGATTTCATCAAGAAACTGCAGATGAGTTACAACCACCATCTTACACCGTCCTTTCGCCCTGGCTCCGGGCCCTTCGAGCCCAGGGGATGCCTTCAAGGCTGAAGCGCGGTCACACAGATGTCAACGGGGCTGCCCCAGCCCTGCCCTCGCCTGCTGTGCAGAGGAATGTGCTGCGAGCCCTGTATGGCGATGACCCCGCACAAGAGGAATCCCGTTTCTTCTCCATACCATCTCTGACTTCCCCCCCACCTAATCTATATTTTTTTTCCGGCCTCGTGTATACTTTCCAGCTCGTTTCCTCTTGCGGTTCTCATTTCCCGCTCCTAGGAGGTGAGCTCATGCGTTTCTCAATTACCAGCCAAAGAAAGGGAGAGGGAGAAAGCAATCTTATGGAAACAGATGAAGTCATGCCTCTATAATGCCATATTACGGCTCGTGCTCACAGAGCCATGATGCAGACATCACTGCCCCCCGACCCTGGCAAGGCAGCCCAGCTTCCCGATCCCCGGCTCAACTTGTTCTCCTTGTGCCGAGGGAAGATGCTCCACTGACATCAGGGAGAGCAGAGCATGTTTGTCTCGCCGGCTTTTCCCTTTCGTCCCCCCTCCGCCCCTGCTTTCGATCCTCCCGCCCTTTTGTCCACCCCCAGCAATCCCCACGGATCTTTGACTCATTCACAGCACGCCACTGAGTCAATAGCGAGCCCACAGACCATGTGCAAGGCTCCCAGCGCTGTGCGCTCTGCCTACGGCTATGCGGACGCCGGAGAAGTTACACAAGGGAAATCTAAAGGCAATTAAAAGCATAATACAAGTGGTTGTTTAGAAAAGGTGGTGGGGAGGAGAGAATAAAATTAAAATAAATAAAGGAATGTTTTAACGAGTGCAGCAGTGAAAGCGGGATTAGAGGTGCCTGAATGGCATCTCTATATTTCCCGTATGGAAGGGAGGGCTGCCCAGTGCAACCAGAGCTGACAAAAAAAATTAGCTGGGCCTCAGGCTCAGAGAAACATTTGGCTAGAAAGGAAAGAAGGTAATTGCTGCAAATGGAGACTAATTCAGGAAGCAGCCAGCCCTACACAGGGCCGGTTCTTGTGCCGTTAGAGAGCTACGGATGCTTCATGAACGCCGGGTTGAGGGGCAGAAAAAAGCACAGGGAAACCTTAGGATAAAAACAAAGCAAGACAGAAAGACAACAAATCTCTCCTTCCCAGGGTTCACACGTGCTTAGCGTTTCTCTTCCCTCATTCCTCGCTCCCCAAGGACACTTAGGACCTGCGGGGGGTCCTACTCAGCCTTGCCTTCATCAGTCTACCCGATGGCCATGGAGGGGGCGAACTTAGCGGCTCCCAAAGCACAGACCATACCCCTCCCTTCTCCCTGCCCCAGGAGAGGAGCGGGCTGGAAGGTGAGGCGCAGGGCACGGAGGATGTGTTTACTCTCATAACACCCCAGTGAGGTGGGGAAGTCATAGCCTCATCTGACAGATGAGGAACAGAGGCAAAGCGAGATTAAAGGATTAGCCCAAGGTCACACAGGAAAAGTTTGTAGCAGAAGTGGAAATTAAGCCCAGGTCTCTCGGTCCAAAATCAGTGCCTTAAGCACAAGACCAGACTTTCCTAGAGTTGGTCAACCTTTTATATTTGATAGTTTGTTTTATTTTCAAACAGAAAACCAGTTTATTTTCTAAACACACATTTTCATAGAAAAGGGAGATGGAGGAGCTCATTTCCTGGAGGGAGGAGCTGCTTAAGATCTTATTTATTTCTTTTTAACTTAATTTCTTTTAGGTTTTAGCATTTCTGACGGGGACAAAAATGCTGCACAAATTTCAAAGCACAGGAACACGTTCCTGTTCATTCATAATTCATCATGGGAAATACTTTCCGCTTACCAACCAGTTCTGCCCCTCCTCTCTTTGCCTTGCAAGGTTTTTAATACCTTCTCATTATTATATTTCCATAGCCTCTACTAGCTTAGAAAGCCTGCATCTTCTAAACAGAGACCTTTGTTGGACAATGCTACTGTCGCTAAAACCCCATTGATCGGAAAGGTACTTTATAAATGCATACAGGCAACAGGTCCATGCCTTGACGTACGTAAGCTGCAGGGCCAAATCTGAGTTAGACCTCAGCTGCTGCTGACTCTGCTCATCCAGCCCTGCCCAAACCATGCCTCCCTCTGCCGCTGGCTCTGAAACTCCCTATTTTCTTCCCTTTACCGTGCCACCAAGCCCAGTCCTTCCCAAAACACATCTCCCCCTTGGCTCTGAAAGCCCCTTGGCAAAGGAGAGCAGTCGCACTCCCCTTCACACACGGGCCAGCTGAGGTCCACGGAGAAGCAACTACTTGTCCACGATCAACCAGGAGACCAGCAGCAGAGCCGGGGAAAGAAGATGGGTTTCATTAATACAGAGCCTCTCTCCATTTAGATATGTGAAATTCAGCCCTCACAGAAGCCCCTAGGAATTTACCATCACTATCCAAAACAGGAGGCTTTTCTACTCCGAAACACTAAGCAGCGAGAAAGCCATATGAAGCGAATGCGATCTGAGGTTGGCATATTTAAAGGTGACTTAAGGATCCAGACACGCGATTCCCATGAAAACAAATGGGAATCAGTAGGCAGAAAAGGGCTGGCTTACATTCATGCCAACCAAATGGTTAAAATTAGCTATGATCAGTAAAGCATTTTGAAGAAAATGTGGAACACTTATATAAAAGCTGAGTGTTGCTCAGAAACAAAGATCTCTTTTCCTGTAATTGTTTAATGATCTTCGAAGAACAAGAAGACAATCCACAAGGATGACTACCACCATCACACATGTTCCTGTGACAATGAGGGAATTAGGCTGAAACAAAGAATAATAAGCTATCCTTACAGGGCAGTTTTCACTCCCAGTTTGCTCCCCCTCTTAAAGACTTATTTGTAGGAGCAGGCAAACTTCACATATTAATGAAGTTGAAGTATTTCACCAGCAGAAAAGAAAGCATGTTATAAACTTATGACCAGTAGCAGTCCAGCTTATTCCATGTTCTGAAGATACCTAAACACGCACCTACCACACACAACACGGTTTCGGTCCCCTCCCCGGCTCCCAGCACAGCTGGGCTGTCTCTGGCCCACGGTACATACCTACCATCTCCTCTGGGCTGGGGAAGGCTAACCTAAGAGCAGAGCTTCACCAGCGTGGCAAGGGCAGGTCTCAGATCTAACTGACCTTCAGGCACTGAAGACTGCACTATGAGCTCCAACAGAAAGCCCTTTTTTTGACTCAGTCCTAATGGGAGGGCAGTTTGTCACCTCTGGGACAACCTCCTTGAGGCTGGCTGACTTCTGCAACAGCCCAGAGCACCCTGCACTGCCAAGTGAGGAGCTCACTTACAAATTCTGACTCACCTGAACCTGTGCAGATTAATTAACAGGGGGTGAGAAATTAAATTTACCAGAAGCCCATGCGCTCACATACGGGTGGCATATGGGCAGGGTCCTTCCTCAGCTCAGTTGATTTGTTGTGGTCTGCCTCCCACGGTCAATGTCTGTTTGCTTCCTGAGGATATGCCCACGGGGAAAAGGTGCGGAGAGACCTGAACACATTCGCAGGGCTGCCTGGGAGACGTTTGGGATCAGCTGGTCCAGGGGACAGATGGGTGCTATTTTGCAGGTCAGGTCTGGATCCAGGACAGAAATACCTGGAGGAAAACTTCACCATCCGGGAGCTAACACTATAAAGGCTGAATGTGGGTTTCACTTCTTTGTCCCAAGTTCTGGGTAATATGAAACGAATTCCTGGAAACTGAAGGGTTTGGACACTAGAGTTGTAGACTTGGAAAAATACTACTTCTGGCTATGATGATTTATTTATAGTTGCAATTAAGGACAAAAAGGCTCTTCAGAGAGGGAGGATGAAGTGGAAACAAGGCCAGGCCTAGAAACCTAAGACTATGGGGATTCCCAGAGAAAATTAATCAGAGGACTGAGTTGTTTTCTGTTTATTTTTTTCCTAAATGGTTATCTCTTTGTTTGGCTTATCTGGGCCAGAGCTTTGCAACAACTACATTTCTCGCCCCTCCCCATAGGCTTTGGAGCCAAGCCAAAAACTGGAATTGAGATTGGGGATGGGTCTCAAACTCACAAGAAGGGCTTGTGAGACCTCCACCAGAAAGGCCACTCTACACCTTACCACTGGAGCCGCTGCCTGCTTGGCCACAGCACAGGTAGTGATGGCTTTGGGACGTGGCAGTGGAGGGAAAGAGCAGAGCCAGAAATCACCAACTATACAGAAGAGTAAGAAAGTGCGAGAAGGCAAGAAGGAAGCCAAAAGTCCTTGCATCTACAAAAAGAAATAGTGCATGGTAGGATTCTCTCTGTGCAGGACTTTGATTTACAGCCTGCCAGGGTATATATTATTCCAGCTCCTAAAAGAGTGGGTGTGGTGCAAACCCACAGACAACCTTTTGAGCTGGAGTTCTGTAGATGTCTCTTCCTCTCTTTTAGATCCAGTTTTTGACCCTGCTAATATCCCCTGTTGAATAAAAGATCTGGCTCCAGCTATCATGACCTGGATAACAAAGGAGGTGAGGAACTGCAGACCAACTGACGGCTCTTTGCTGCCCCAGTAGTTAACAACCCCTTCCAACCAAGGGGTCCGATCAAGACCTCCAGGCTGGATAGGACCTCCAATCACTGCAGCAATCAGAAAAGTGCCCAAGCAGACCAAAACTAGGGACAATCCTTCCCCTGGGGAAAGTTTCCGAAAAGCCAGGACAGCTTTACTCCAAGAGACACTGAGGTCACCTCTGTTTGTCCATCCCTCAGTCTGGACTCTCAGGCCTCAACTTCCCTCTCTGGACTGGAGTAAGAGCCCTAGACAGCCTCCCAGGTCACTACCATGTGTAAGTGCCTTCAGCTAAAAGGCTACTACAGGTTCTCCTTTCAACCTGCATTTCCCTTGTTTACTTATTGCCTTCCAGCCTGGAAGAAGAGGCTGCTACCCGCTGTTTACATACACTTTCCTCCAAGAGAGGTTTTTGAGTCTGTTATTGTTGCCTGACTTCCACACTGTGACAAGCAGCTGCACTGCACCTACTGCTAATTTTTATGCAACTTTCCCCCCCATGCTGTATCCGTGAGACACTGAAACACGCGTGGACTTCTAGCAGCAATCGCTAAACAGATACAAGAAGCACAGCTAAAACCAACGGCAGAGGTGTAGTACCTCAGCCTAAAATGGGGAAGGAGCAGGGCCTGATGAACTTTAACTCAGAGGACTTAGGGAACTGGCTGAAACAATTAGCAATTACCAATGCCTCTCTCGTCGAGCATGGACGAGGTGCACAATAGAGAGAACAAAGCAAACGTCATGCCCTAAATTAAGTAAGCTTGTGGATTGCAGAAGGAGGAAAAGTCAGGTTATCTACAATTCCCAGAAAAAAATCTGAAACATAAATAAATAATGAGTAAATACCACAAACTATTCATAAGCACAGAAGATAACAAAGCAAAGTCTTAGGCTAATATGGATTTAATCAGAAACAAATTGCATCCAACCAAGCTAATTTCCCTCTGTGACAGGCCGCGTGGATAGCAGAGAGGCCATTGACGTTACATGCCTTGACTTGTAAAGCTTCAGATGCATAATATCCTCATAAGACATCAAATAAATGGTCTCAAATAAACTTTCACATAGCAGATGCAAAACTGACTGGAAATATGATACTTGGACGCGAACTATCAATGGGTCACTGTCAAAACGGAGGGATTAACCCAGCGGAGTTGTATTGTGTTTGTTGTGAGTCCAGCTTTCTTCAAAGTTTTCTCTAAGAACCTGGGCCATGAGATAGATCGCACGCTTATAAAATATGCAGCTGCTATGTGGCTGGGAAGGACTGCCTGAAGACAGGTTTGAATTTTGATCTTGGCAAAGTGGGGAAAACGTCTGAAAAAAAAAATTGGATCCCGTTCAGTAGAGATAAGGATGGGGAAAAACTGCCCACAATTCCTCAGAAAATTATGGAGGGAGTTGAGGTGGATTGCAAGCTGAACACGAGTCAGCTACGTCTCACTGCTACAAACAAAGGACAAATGTTGTCCTGGGTTGTACAAACATGAGTCCAGCCTGTAAACCATGTGGAGTAACCTTTCTGCTCTGGTCAGCGTGCCAAGGCCTTAGCCAGAGTGTCTCGGGACAGTGAACTTCAGAAAAGATGTGCACTGATTGGAAACAGTCTGGAGGAAAGCAACAGGAACAATCAAAGGTTTAAGAAAACCTCACCTGCAAGGAGAGCTTTGAACAAACTGGGATTGTCCATCATAAAAGAGAAACTCATCAGGAGACAGGACACAACAAGAGTCTTCAGAATCCTGAAAGTCTCACCTGCCTTTCTAAGCCCGGCCACTGGACAACCTCCGCCGCGGAAACATGCAGCAGGTAATCAATACGTGCTTTAGGAAAGCACACCGCATGATTGAGGGTCGTCTCGTGGAGACACCATGGTGTAAGCAAGAACTTTTGGCCACTGCTTGCAAAGAGCAGGAGCTACTGATACCCTTTGCCTCCAACAGCCCACCCAAAATACGTTGCAATGGAAGGCAGTCTCTGCATCCTGCGAGAGCAGCCGGACCGGAATGCGTGTGAGACCTTGATTGGAAACAGGCTGCTCTTCACATTTCAGCTCTGCTTCTGGCGATGTGTGAGAACTTCCTCATTCCTAGATGGTCTCCTCATCCCAGATGAGGGAGCTGGTGTCTGGGGAAGACCTTTAGTATTCATTACAAAAATGTTTCCACCCCCTCCTTGGTCTCTCCTCACTTCACCAAAGCACGCAGACAATCTTATTTTTCAGAAGCACCCACCAGCTATCCCTTGACTGGCTCTGGCACTGCTACTCGAGTGCCTGACTCAATTCCTATCGCCGTCAAAAGGCTTCCATTGATGGAAAGCACTCCACTGGTTTCAGTGGGACCTGAACAGGACCCCAAACAAAGCGACAATAGCGAAACATAATGAACCCACTTCTTCCACGAGTGACTCATTGGATTTAGGAGTAGGGGGAAGATCCTGAAATACAAGTGGAAGAGCATTACGCTGGACAGAAGGCACAGCCGAAGGCACAGCAAGACCAAACTGTGTTGCGCTGTGGGTTTGGGAGTGATCTCCCCTCCCCAGACGCCCCCAAGAGCAGAGGCAACGTGGCTGCTTTCCTGGGGAAAGGACGAAATGCCGGTCCCCGGCAGAGCTGCGGGTTCCCGTCCCCAGTCGCAGCGGATGGAGCATGCCACGCTCCCAGCTGGAGGGAGAGAAGTGTCTCCAAACACAGAGGGAGGGGCGTCTCCGGTGCTTACAAAGCCTAGAGGAAGGTCCAGACGATGAGAACAACAAACTGCAACCAAAACCCCGTGGAATATGAAAGGGAGAAATAAGTAAAAGCAGATGGAGTTGTGCCACAGAGGGCTCTTCCCTCGCATTCCCAGCATACCAAGAACGGTCACCTCCCCTGCCCAGATCGTCTCTGTCCTCACTGAACCGGGCAACTCTGCTCCCAGCTCCGTCTGGCGGCCCTCGTCCACAGGGAATGCTAAACCTCGCAGCCCCAACACATTGCAGACAAACTTTTAACCACCTCCCTTGCTCCAAAGCAAAGCCAACCACACTGGAGCCCTGGCACGATGAAAGCACACACAGGTACAAAGCTGGACAGATCAAAAACCTTCAAAATTTCATGTAGTACTTTGTTATCTTCCTTGTTTTTCCAGGCAGGTTCAAACCTGGTCACACATATTCTGGTCTAGCCATCAATTTAAATATCACTTAATGCAGAATTTTACCTTGATTCAGTTACACCAGGGCAAAGACCTACCTGAACAGGGTCAGTTTGGCCTGTGCCACTTCCTGATTCACCCGCAGAGAACTACGCAGGGATTTAACCGAGTTCTTTAACTTCCATTTAGCAACTGCAAGTTTGTGTATAGGTCAATCCTAACCAGTGCTAGGTCTGGACTGGAAAGATCTCTGTATGTTGCATACCCTGGCATAGATGTGTTTCCAATATAAAGATGGCAACTCGAGCACGCACAGACCACGTCCATACTCTCAGTGAGATACTGGTGATACTTCATCACGATGAGAAATCATATTGCTTTAAAAGCAGCAGCCCAAATAGAGCGGTGTAACTTTTTTGCACAAACCCTCAGACCTTTCCCTGAAAGAAGGGGTCAGCGGCTACTTCTGAACCAAGACAACCATGTAACAGTGGCACTGGATAATTTGTTTTCTGGAAAATGCTGCATTCAAGCCAGGCCGATAAAAGTGATCCAGCACCCAAGGCGTTTTTGCCATTTGTTAAAAACGCCGAATTGTCTTTCCAGTTAATTTACTAGCATAAAATCCAGTACCTTTTAATTGCTGACTAATTAGCAGAGATCTTACTGGGCCTGTGCCTTAGACCTCCTCTGAAGCAGGAAACTAACAGAAGTGTCTGGGAAAGACAAACGAGGCCTTTGCAGGTTCAGAGCTGCAGCCATCATGAAAGACCTGGCTGGCATGAGAAGCTTGGCTGTATCTCGCTGGCAGTCTATGGGAGTCCATGAAGAAGCAAGTGCACCCATAAATGTAACTCCACGCAAGTCCTTGGCTAGCTGCAGGTGAGGAAGCTCTGCTGTACACCGCACAGTCGAGGACCTATTACAAAGAGATCATTCTCTGGTCGAGCATTTTATATGCATACGCAGCGTTTGCAAAGTCCCACCGTTACGGTTTGGTAGCAATAAAAAGAATGGCTTCTGAGGGATAAAGACACAGGCTCAACAGAAAACACTAAACACTCCTGCTTGTCTATTAATCATCTTGCACGGATATTGTGGAAATAGAGGCAAAATCATTTTTAGGAGATTTTAGGTGACAGTGGCTATGCTTCTTCCGATCACAACTTAACACATGCATTTTACCAAATGTCTGGCAAGGACCAATTGGTTCCACCATCTTCGGTGCTGATCTCCACTAACCATCAATACAAGCCAGCGTTTTTATGTCTGTATTCTATGCAAGTAGCTGCCCTAGATTTGACCAAAGCTTTCAAAGTAGGCATACAGAGAAAGTTCAGGTACGATTTATGGTTATCATGAGGGTAAAGGGAATTGACACTCCCTTCTGATGTTGCTCTCCGCTATGCAGATGTGGCGAAGATGAGCCCAGGTGTGTCAAGTCTAGCACAAATACGCGTCTGGAAGACTGACCCAAGAAATGGACAGCCCAGGAGAATCACCTACCACCTTCTGGCCACCGGGGATTCACATGCTCAGCTCACAGGAGCACCAATTCCTCACAGAGATTCCCTGAGCTGACTCCAAACAAGCTGGGACATCCAGCCAGCGTGATGGAGGCCCATACAGAGAGACTAGAGTATTTTGAAGAGCAGGAGAACCTCATCAGCATGGCCTGTGGCCAAGCCCAGCCAGCCTCCCGCGCTGCTTGGCTCGGCTGCGGTATCACACTGACACAACCACATTCCTCCAAGCGCTGGAGCTACCTTGGGCATCTCCGCAGGGCGCTGCGTCACGCAGGGTAGAGGCACTCAGAGGGATCTCAGTCTAAACAGACAGAGGACAAGACAGGGAAGAGGGACGTGGAGTCACTTGCCTGAGGTTACACAGCTGGTCAGCCACGGAGCCAGGTACTGCGCCCAACTCGAGCCTGCTGTCCACTTGACCACACTGTCAGTCTGCCAGCGGAGAGTTCAATATACAGTTTAAGCAAGCAGCTCGCACACATATGGTTGCTGGCATGTCGCTCAGGAGGAGGAAGACAATAACAGACCATCTAAGGATAACATAATACTGTATTATCAGATAATGCCGAGAGGGGCCCAAGCCAAGTATGATTTTTTTCCTCCTTCAATGGAATTTTCTTGTGTATGCCTGCTTTATTCTGAAGAAGACAGTTGTTTGCCTAGGAGAGGAGATTATCCTGCAGACTATTTTCTTTAAAAAAAAAAAAAAAAAAAAAAAATTTCCATATCACTAGAAAAATTTCCTTTTTTTTAAAAAGAGAGACCAAATGCAAGAAAGGCACACAATGAGAATAAAGTGAAATAACAGAAATAATGGGAAGAAACTCATCCTTAAGGCTTGCAGATTAACCCTGCATTTTCTCAGCCATGTTCAATTCACGTATATTTTAATAACCTGGTTCTCTTCTGCATCCAGGTCCACTTGGCCCTGCCACGGAAGTTCCTTTCACGCTTCCCCTCTGATAAGGTGACCTGAACAGAAACACGGATGAGTCTCACCAATAAGATAAATAATAAGAAAAATTGCTTATCCAGTTCCTCTCCCTCACATCCTTCCAGCACTCAAGCAATTTAATTCATCGTCCTCGTCAACTATCTCTAAACCTTATATAACTTAGCAATCAACTACTATTTTCAGTCTCATTACATTCTTCCCCTACACCTCAAAAATTGGTACACCTTAGTATCACAGACTATTTCAAGTTGCAGAGGACCTCTGGAAATCATCTAGTCCCACCTCCTGCTCGAAGCAGGGCCAACTCAGCACAGGTTGTTCTGGACCTTGTCCATTCAAGTTCTGCATATCCCCAAGGATATTGATCCCACAACATCTGTGGGCCCCTATTCATGTGTTCCACAATTCTGGTGATGGTTGGGATTGGGTTGGGGTTTTTTTTTCCTAATATCTAATAGGAATTGCCCTTTTTGGAACTTGTGTCCATTGCCAGCCCTATCACGGTCCATCTCTGAATCAAACAGCCTGGTTCTTCAGCTTCCCATTGGGTACTTCTAATGACTGTAACTGCTCACACAGCAATTTCAATCTAAATTGAAGACAAAAGTTGAACTTCGCCTAGGAAATGAGAGCAGTTCCTTCCACATCAGTATTTTTTTTTTTTACTTTCAGCAAAGGAAAACTGAATGCTAGAAGGACAGTGCAAAAGAATTCCTAACCAAAAGTTAGTGAAGTAACTGGGAATCTTCCCATCATGGTCAATAAGCTTTAAATTAAATCCAGGAAGTGGACAGATACCACAGTGAGAGGAGGTTTAGAGATGCATTTTCTTAGTGGCTTAAGGCAAACCGTTTTTAAAATTTGTCCCTGCATGCATGGATTGCATAGCAGATCCCTTTTTAATTCCTACTTGCAAAAACAACAACAAAAAATATCTCTCAGAAATATCATTTGGTACTCAAAGAATGCTTGGCATAAGTTGGGGAGGATATGGTATAATTTTTCACGAGTAATAAATGTTTAAGTCATGCTTGAAGTGCAAAATTCAATTCAACTTTAATTAGAGAGGCGTCACTAAAGCTCTTATTATGATTTTATAGGCCACAGAGGAGATCAGATCAAATTCTCAAGTTACGCTGAATGGGGCAGAAAAGGCGAAGAACAGATCACATGCAGGACGATTCAGCTGATCAACACTCTGCTAATTTCTGTGTTACTATCCTAATTTACCTGATCTGACTACTCTTTAAGGATTCCTGGTACAGCCTGCAATGCTACTGCACAGGAGGGCTTCAAAAGCACTGTTGCCTGGCCTACATTTTGCCATGAAGTAAATCTTTGAGAGGAGCTGGGACATGTTGAGCAAACTCTGCTAGGCTATTAGACCAAGTATGATCAGATAACTTTCCAGCTGCAGCAGCAGCAGCTTTGCTATAGTCTAAGGCTGTTGGTACATGTGCCTTTTTTTTCTCTCCCAAAAATAAAAAAGACACACCTACATTAGCATAAGTACGCAAATATGCATGCATCATCCTCCATAGGCGTCACAACAAGCCGGCTTTCCATGATAACGCAGCAAATCAACCGGCAGAGCGTAACCAAGCGAGTGTAAAACAATCGAGGTGGTCCTCCAATGCGCAGAGCCAGAACTCCAGCAACCGCAGCCAAGGGAAAGATACAGTAATTATACCACAATGCACTATCTGGATTGTTTTACCGAGATTAGGAAATAATATTTCTGCTTAAACATAAAAAGCTGGGACCACAGGGACACAGCCGCAGGTATGACATCACTGGTGACCCCCAGAACGCATGCCTTAGAGGGAGACAAGGTTCCACCATTTTTCATTTCTTCTGCCACTTAAGGCAATAACTCATCTCTTAACTCTGGCTGAAGACACGCGATTTTATGGGAACCACAAATCAAGGCACTGCGTGTTTTAAAGGCTGACAGGATTACTTTTTAAAATAAGATTTCTTCTTTGATTAAATAGTTTTATTTGCAAAGGCTAGTGAAGAGAACTATCGTGTTTGCAGCAAAATGGATAGGTAGTCACAGCGAGTCCTACAATAATATTTGACCGTTGCGCACTTTTTTGCATGTGTTGCAAGAAGAGCTGGAGAATAGGAAAAAAAGAAAAAGAAAGCAGAGAGATGTACAGCAAGCCATAGAAAACAGGAGAAAAATGATGTTACAGAAAAAACAAGTCAGAGGAAATATCTGGACAGCCAGAGAAATGTCATCATGCAGTAACGGCATCAGTCTACAAGTGTCTGCAGCACTGTTATACCAGTAGGTGTAACAGTGACCCAGTTAGGCCAGATGATGATAGGAAACCATGCTTTGGACAGGCCCCATTAAAAATAGAGAGGTTCATGTTGCACAGACCTATGCTGGAGTTATTGAGAAGTCAAGCAGCAAAGGAGGCTCTCCCTGGCTCCTGAGCTCTAAGCGACACTGAACAACATGCGATAGGAGGGCTGAAACAAAACTAAGATATACGAAAGGGAAAACTGGAGCAAATAATTAAAAAAAAAAAAAAAGCCTTCTGGAAAAACAGAGGTTTAGACACGGCTTTCCTGAGGATCTGCCCATTCGTGCAAACCAAGAGGAAGTCAGGGCCTTAAACCACCCAGCCTGCAATAGTGAGGCTTAAGCCTCTGAGACGGGTCCGGACTATGACTGGTACCTGGAACAGCCAGAGAAACGCAGCCTGGTACAGTGGTTAGCAGTCAACCAGCCCAGCACAAACTTTGTGGCAGATGGACAATGCTCAGACACTGCTGACATGATAGAAAATTCAAAATATGCCATAGAGAAAGGCTCGGAGGCAGAACGGCACAGGGAACGCTAAGCCAGAGGCCACCGAAACAACACCTGGAGCAGGCAGGAGGTGGGAAAGATCAGACATCTGCACAACAGCATGTGGCTTTGGAAAGTGCCTGCACACGTAGAGTTTGGACAAGGAGAACAAGAGGTCCACCGAAAGCTGAGCTGCAGCAGGAGCCAAATGCCTGCCAGCCTGAAACACAAGCCAGGAAATCAGCCCCTGTTCTCTGTTGTTGCTGTGCAAAGATACCCAAGCCAAGAAGATGCCAAGAACCATGGTGGTATTCAGATACAGCAGTCAATAGGCAAAAGAAGGAGATGAAAAGCTCTGATGATGCTCACCAAAGAAAGAAATGAACTATATTGGGGAAAGGGCAAGCTTGAGTGGGTTGGAAAGAAGCTCTTTGCTATTAATGCCTCACAAAACACTACATTAAGAGGTGGAATTGTCCACAGGTAAAATCAGGGAATGACAGATCAAAATCCTTCTCTTCATGGCAAGTCAAGGCAGACTCCTGGTAGCAGTAGTAGTACTAGCCTATGATTATCTGTAACATATAGAGTCTAGACAGAAAGGTGCGAGAGGGGATACAAGTAATTTATTTTGCATATAGTTCCAACCTGCAGAATTATGTCCACTATCTTTACTTTGAAGAAGCCATCTACAAGAAGACACTGCAGAGCATTACCATAGCAGGAAGGACAAAAGCCGTTGGACGTTTTCCTTTTGTTATTCCTCCTTTCTCATCACGTGTCTTTGCAGTTACTGTTTGCTCAGTGGCAGAATTCCTAGCAAGTGCTGGCAGCGATGTAGATCGGGAGGGTTATTCCCACAAAAATTTACTTTGAAAGAAGCTACTCCCCATGCTGGAGTTGCCTTGTCCCATTCCACACACAGAAGTTATGCATGTTCAGCACATTTCCTGGGCAAACTAAAGTCTGCAAATTTTGCCACCAAAACAGGTACTAAGGCACCAGATGCTATCATGCACCAGAGTCAGGAGGAGAACTCAGTGCTTTGATCCATCTCACCCATCTAGCTGCCATTGCAACATACCACGCTTCATGATGCCTTCCTCCCCCCACCACACATCCCGTTTTCCGCTTGGTTACACGCTGCGCTCTTACGTCCCCTCTCTGCTTGCTTAGATGAGGAACCAATTAGTTAAAGCAATGCACTGAAACAATTAGGCAACTTGTTCACCTAACCCAAGAGACCTGGCTAGTAAAAGAAAACTAACTGAAAACTTTGAAGACAGACAGACATGTAAGAAAGATCACAGTGTTTCTTACCCAACCTTTCTCCTGGGATCAGAGAGTATGGTTGTGAAACATATCAGAATTCTGTTTTCTTCTTTCCTTTCCTAAGTTTGTGTCTGAGGGCTTAATTTTTATTGGGATGGTGTTGCAAACAAGCCAGCCAGGGGCTTCAGGAAATGTCTCTAACCCTGATCCTTCACAAGTGAGTCCAAACATTCTCCAGTTGGTCTTTGGAAATTATCTGAAGCAAAGGGACTCTAACTCTGATGTGGACATGGTTAAAAACTGTAAGCAGCTCCCTAGGCTGGAGTGGCACCTACAGGCTTAATGTATTTACATTAATCAAGATTCAATCAAAGGCTTATTGGCACTCTCGCTCTGTGTGCCTGCATTACAAATAGCAATAGAGATTTCTGGGAAGGTTTAGTCAAGGCCTTAGCGTAACTTGCAGCTACAGTACAAAAATACATAAACCATATAAGGTTACATACTTCATTAAATGTTAGCAATATGCTTAAAACTAAAACTATGGCATGCACTTTATATACAATTTTGATTGTCTATAATCCGTGTCAACACAGCTGTGCTACAGACCTCCTAAGTCACTGTTAGCAAGTCCATCTGCTTCACTGAATCGTGTCTAGTTTTCAAATAATGGCAATTTCTTTAACGTTTTATGATTCCTGACTGTGAAAACTGCCTCTTGCGTGAGCCAGTGTCAAAATCTGACTAATGTTGCAAACTGTGTGGTGCAATGTGATTTTGTTGGCAGTTGGAGAAACATAAAAATGTTAAGACACTTCGCAAAAGTTTCAAAAAGGAGTCACTGAATAAATCTTTTAATCTCAAGTAGCACGTACTTCATTACATCAGCATTTTTCAAGGAATGTTCCTATTGTCAATGAAAATTAGCTCCAAGAATTTGAAAGCATGAGGACTTAACAAGGGAACCAAAATCCCAGAATTATGGCTTTTGTGTCAAGCATTTTGTAAAAAAACAGACTTCTGAAAAGCTGGCTCTTCCGCTTTGCAAACACAAGCCTTTACTACCCCAGTAAGACCAAAGCAGATAATCTTTACAGGAAGGTTTTTGATAGTTTGCAGTTAGAGAAATGTCATCACGCCCCTCTGTTTTGCTCTGTACTATGCCCACGGAAATGTCAATGGAAAAGAGAGGACAAAACAACTTCCCATCATTGGTGACAGGACTAGGTTTGGGACCTTAAATCCCAGGCTAGACTCCCTATACACTCTACAACAATAAGTGTTTATAATGGTGCTCTTTTTTTTGTATTTTCCTCAACAATAGCCGCTATCCAAGTTATTAAGGAGATTTAACTATATGAAAACTTTGAAGAGCTAGTGATAAGTTGTTTCTAAGCAGAAGGAACACAAATATCAAATTCCTAAATCAAAATAATTTTTCATAACTTAGTGACTGACAAGCACACTGGCCAATATTTTCCTCCCCTGACTTTATTCAAATGTTATCATTTGCTTTCAGAATAGCCTAGCAAGTCTCAAATCAAACCTGGTTTTCCCAAGGATACAGAAAAGCTGTAACAGAACATTGCATAGAAGCAGGTTGCAACTTGCCTTATAGAAAAGTCAGCATTTCTCCATAACAACAAGAACTTTAAATAACTCAGTCACATAAGACAAGAGGCCATGTGGCTGCCACCTCTTAGAAGCACCCTTTATATTACAAACTAAACAACAAATCTAACTTATTTGCAGACTCAGCAATGGCTGTGGACGTTTGTCCTGCCTGATATAGGGGCATTAGCCAGTGCTGTAGGTATGCTCTCAGAGACAGTCTGTTGCACAAGTTACTGTATGCTTTTTGGATCTCACTTTGTTCCTTACAGGAAGCCTAGACATTTATACCTTCAGTAGACATCTCAGTTATTATTTCAAGTAAAATTAATAATAAATGGCCAGCTCACTGCTCAACTGAGAGAACCAAGAAAAGTGATGCAGTGAGTCAGCAGCTAGGGCTATTGCTCATAAGTGGCTATTAAGTTTACGACTGAGACCAGTGTAACGCAGGCGTGGAAGTCTGTCTTCCTGTGCCATGTGCATAGTGGGCTGATCTTGACAAAGGCTTTTCTCCTTGCCCAGGACTAGCCTTCAGGGTGACCTTCTCCTCTTGGTGTGAAGGCCAAGACAATGCTACAAGGGCTTCACAGCTTGGGAGGAGGTAGGGATACACAGGGACCATCACCACAGAGCATCTCTGCGGAGAGGGTGTTTCAGTCACCTCTCCGCTCTCTCCGTGTTTCCTTGTCCTAAGGAGAAAGACTCCATTGCTTCATCCTTTCATGCAAAACAGCTCCCCCCACCACGGCCCTCCACTTTTCTCCTTGGAAAAAGAGGGGGCAGAGCCGCCAGAGCAGAGGCCCTCTTCTCTCCTCCACCCACCTGGCTCACCGCAGGGAGACATCCCAGCCTCCAAGCTGTGCTGTGACCAACCATGTGCTCAGAGCAGGAGAGCAGAGGTAGCTACTCACGCTTGGTTCCTGGCACAGCTGTCAGGTGTGCCGACACAGCCCTTCACTGCATCTGCTTCGTCACACCCCGACTGCTTCACCGAATGCACACAGAGCCAAGCTGGACCATTAAAAAGGGATAATTCAGGGAAGAAACAATTTAAATGTCCACTTCTCTTCCGCTCTTCTACTTTCTCCACCCTCCCCTCCCATGGGAATAAATCCATCTATAATTTCCCCCACACTGACACTTTGGATACCCAAGGCAAACATACCCTAGTCAGCTGGGGAGGTCCCTGCATGGCTGCTGCTGTGCGTGGGGAAAACACCAAGCACCCAAATCCATTGCAAGCCATAAAGCCACCTCACCAAAAGGCCTTTGCAGTTCTCAGAAAGACAATGTACTTGGAGTAACTGGAAAGACCTTGACCTGGATGCAACGGCCCAGTGGTACTGCTCAGGCTGGGATCAGAGAGAGACAGAGGCAGCGCTCCAAGAGGGCTGTGCTGCAAGCCAAGATACACACTGAGACTTGGGACCTGTTTTAATCATTGTTTCATTTCTTTCACTGCTCAGGAACATGTAACAAGCTGAAATGTGCGTTGTGCCTGTAAACATTTACTTTCTTTTGGTCTTGTGCAATGCTATGTCTCATTCTCTTGGATGGTGCCTGGAATGCAGGAATAGCCATAACACATCGGCCGAGCGACTGTCGACTCAACCGTCCGTCTCCGACAGTGACCAGCACAAGCTGCTTCGAAGGAAGTTGCTAGAAACCCCACATTGGGCAATTGTGGATTAGATTGCTTAGGTTGCTTCTGAGGGGAGTTTCTTCCTTCTGCCATGCAATTCACATTTGACTCATGCCCTAAAAATCAGGAAAGTCTGCCTGTCCATCCAATAATTATTTTTTTCCCATGCCAATTCATGCACTCAGGGTGCCTTCCACCCGTGCATTTGCCAGTTCCTTTGGGTGGTGCGCTACACAGGGTTGCACAGGTTAATCGTACCAGTACCAGTACCACGTCCCAGTCAGACACCTGGGGCTGCGGTTGCCATAAGCCCGATGGACACAGACACAGAAACCTGAGTCAGTCTCAGCGTGCTCTTTGCAGATCACAGATGCACTCTGGCCCTTTGTACCCACAGCCTGCGAGCACAAGGCGTTCGGGGATCCTGCCCCTCTCGCTCGCAAGAACAGTTATTTTCAAACGGCACAAGTGAAGGGGCATGCACACCATCAACAACTTGTGATCTTCTCCAGGCCTTAGGCAGAGAAATTATCTCGCAATTTGGCAAACCTCACAGATGGACAAGAGGCCGGCTGGGGCAACAGCGAAGACTCTGCTAGTCCGGGAGCGTGCCGGCCTCCCCCACCCCTCCGGCAAGGCCGTCTGCCTCGTGCTGAAAAGGAAGGGAACCTTTGCCCCTTCTTCTTAGTTCGAAGGAGCATCTGCAGGACTGAAACCAATCAAAGCCAGCTGTGAAAAATGAAGAGGGGGGGAAGGCAGGGAAATGCTGATTATTATGACTAGGAAAAACGCTATTAAAAAAAATAAAGAAAAGGGAAAAACTGATCCCATATGGGAGGCAAATGAAATACAAATGCAAAACAGGCCATTACGCAGTGTCTGTTGTAAGGCTGCCGCATTGGGGGCTGCGTTCCCATGTCAAGATGCAGTGCCCCTGGGACCTCTGGAGACGCCCCTCTGCTCTGCAGCAGGGTTAGGGTTACCTTGAAACATCCCGGGCTGCGACCAGCACTGGGGCCATTGATTAGACAGCCTCTGCAGACTGACCAAGAAGTTATTCGACTCCCCCGCAGACGCACACAGAGAATAACCTCAGGTCTGCCAGACTTAATCATTCCACCAGCACTTTTCTGCCTCAGCCGCTCATTCCAGGCAATTTCGCGGCTGGCCCCTCGCTCCTTTTGAGATAAGTTATTGCCCTCCTCCGCTCCCACAGGGTCGCCCACATGGCTGGCCTTTTATCGTTCCCCTTCTCACTCCACACTTTCCCTTCTTCAGCAGATCATCTCCATCACCCGCTCCATCTGCCTACCCAACATGTGCCCTTCAAGCTGTTCCTGAGCTACAGCCAAGCCCCTGCAGACAGGCTCTCCAGGGCAAAACGTCTTCAGCAACAAGGAGGCTTTTGGGGTGCAGGCAGTGAGCACAATCCAAGCTCAGTCCTCTTTTACACTCCAAGGAGGGAGGGAAATGCCCATCCTGTACCAGCCATACCACGAGGCTCACTCATGAGGTTACTGGACCACCAGGGCTAAAAGCCAGCTCTCATTTCCCTCTCAGCTGTTTCTTCTGCTGCTCTAGAAGCACAAGGAGAGTCAGTGGGGGGCTCATTTATTTGGTGGTGGTGGTGATGATCATTCATCCACAGAAGGAGAAACTGCAGGACAGCAACATGACTTCCCATGTCTGTGGGCTGTGCTCCCCAGAGATAAAAGACTCTCCAAATCTCAAGGGACAGATGGTTAAAGGGTGGGTGGCTCAGTCTGCCCTGCTCTTGTGATTCTGTCAAAGACTCACAATATTTGGTACTTTTTTTTTTTTTTTTAAGAGGCCCCTGCCCATATGTGAGTCTCAGTGTCTATTTAAAAGACAAAGAAAGTAATTTCTTGCATACTATAACAGAGAGAAAACATACAAAAATCTGAACTTCAGAGTTCAAACCACAGAAAGAGAAAAGAATCCCTTTAAGAAAATCCATAGGAAACCTTCCCGTTATAAGCCAATCTCACTTTTTTGGAGTCCAACTCAGCTGTAGTAAAATCCCTGCATCTGCTACTGCGAGGGTAGGAGGCACTTCAGCCATTCAGAGGCACTGCTCTACAGACATCCCCAAGCCTGGCTTCTTCGCCCACCCTGTGCCAGGACCCAGGCAACTTGGACCTGCTTTTTGAGAACCATCTCTCCTGTCTGGATTTGGGGGAGAAGCAGGAAGAGAGGGGGCCCTGAAGACACTCCGCTTCGCAGTATGAGAGTGTTCCACAACATACCCAGGGCCACAGCCAAACGCATTAGACCGCAGCACTCCCAGATCCTACTCAAGAGTCTTCATAATTCCTCTTCTCAAGCCAAGAAAAACAGAGCAAGCAGAAAACAAATAACAGTGGGCAAGCAGGAGTATTTGTCCCTTACTACAATGACCTTAAGCAATCAGAGAGGTAGGGCTGATGAACCTTTAATTACTTATGCAATAACGACCTCTGTTTCCAGCATTCCTTGGCAGGCAGGAAGTGGCTGGAGCAGTCAGGGACCTGTTATGCTCTCCTCTCCGCAGGCTTGAAATTGATACGAAGGCCCCTCACCCAGCTGGTCACAAGTTTCAAGACAAGCTCCACACAGAGGTTGTTTATAGATATTAAAAGCAGTGAAAAGAAAATACAATAAAAATAAACAGCTCTTTTACTGAGGACTTGTTACTGAACGGCATGGCTCTACAGCTGAGGTGTTCAAAGCTCCCATACTACTTTTTCCAGATAGTTAAAAGAGTGGTTAAAAAAAAACCAAATTGTGAAACCAGCCTTCAACCTCAGTATGTTGGTATTTTGTGTAGTGTGTCATACTCAACCATAGAGGGAACAGGGGGGGCAATGTTCACTAAGGACCCCTATATGCTAGCCAGAAAGACAGGTGGGGCAGAGGAGAGTGATCATCCCTAGATAATTTCTATGACACAAAACCAAGGCAGAAAGAGAGGTTAAGGAATTGACCCAAGCTCAGCTGAGTACAGTCTGGAAGTTAAGTTGACTTTCCTGATTCCCAGGCCACAGAAATGACCTTTCTTTTGGGGGGAAATCAAGAGGTTCACAGCTGAAGAATGCAGAAGGAGCTCCACCTTCCCACAGGGTCTAACAGACATCTAGACATACTGTAGCTGAGACAGCTGCCCAACTTGCCATCTTTCCCAAGCTCCATCTCGGCCGGGATTCTGCAACATGAGAGGCTGATCCAGAGGTTAGAAAAAGAAACCCTACAAGAGACAGCTCGCAGGCTGTTTCGCTTCCCAAGGAAATAAGTCTCTTCCTATCCCCACCTCCATCTGCTGGAGTCAGCTTGTGCCTTGACGCATGTGGCACTGATGACTTCCCAAAACTCTTGTTCTTTTAATATTACCATTAGCTCTTTGATATCTCGGTTATCCACAGAAAAAGCCAGAGTGTGTCTGCATCCAGCAAAGTTCTTGGCCCTGATATTTTGTGGCAAAGAATTGCACAACACTAATCTAACCCAATGTCGAGTGAAAATGTTTCTGTGTTAGTTTCTATTTTGCCCTCTTTTTTGTTTCACTGACAGTCCCCACTCACATATATCATAAAGGGAGGCACTTCTGGATAGCCCATCTCTAATCATGTTGCCTTTCACTCCTCCCTCCTCTAGAATGAATATTTACAGGCTTTTCAATCTCTTTTCACAAGAGGTCTTTTTTTGTTTCCTTAACTACAATCACAGCTGGCTCCTGAACTCCCCCTCCTCTTGGAGACAAAGTGGCCAAAACAACATGGTGTGTCCCAGTATTTAAGGGATCCTTTACAACACAAAAAGATGTCTGGGGATTGCTGCGCAGCTTTCCTGTTGGTTAAAACAGGAAACATGGAGACAAAATGAGTCCACTCCTTCTGCCAATTGAAATTTCTCTGTTCTGCTATGCATTAGGGCAGTACAGAAGAACTGACTTGGGTTAGAAAATAGCTGCTTTGAACACAAGACTGAGGCTCTAGGCAGACCCATCAGTTCCTGTCCTCTCACAAGTCAAAAAGGATAAGAAAACTCCAAATGGCAGAACACCGCATAGCTCCAAAGCCTGCTCTAGCTGAACTACCCATTGCTTTCATCAGCCATTCCCTTGACCTCCCTCACGCTGCAGTAAGCTGCCTGCTACATGCCACTGCTCTCACTGCCCAGAACCTAGAAGAATGCACATCAAAGAAGTATCCCCAGGGATGTGCCCATCTGTTAATCTAAATACATTCACCCCCTTCGCGCAGCACCCTTAGTTTTCTCCCCACTGTCCTTTTCTAGTTGTTTCAGCATCGTAAGACACGAGGGTGATCCGTCTGGACATAGCTGCCTCATCCACTGAGATGCCAGCAAGCAAAAGTAATGCAGATCTCTGCTTCCCCTCCTTCTGCTGGATCTCCAGTCGGGTCGCAATCACTGTTAAGCCCAGCTGGGGAAACTGAAGCATTCAGAAGTTGACTGAGTCATCTAAAGCAACAAAGATCAGCAGCAGCAGGCTGCCACACAGCTCTGGAAAAGTCCCCTTTAAAACACTAAATCCCCGGAATGAAGGGCTGCACTGGCTCATCCATGAGAGTATCTTAATGGCACGGATGAATTCACCCCTAACTTCAGGGCCAGTTCATTCAGAAGGGTTAACAGGGAGGTGGTGGGAGAGAGCAGCACCACCACCTCCGGTTTGAAAGCAACTACCAGGAGAGATCCCACGGGCAGAGCTGGGGGCACTGCGGTGTTAGACAGCTACCCAGAGCTTCAACATCAAGTCTTAGGCTTCTCAGGCCTCCTCACGCTCACCCTGTAGAGATTTGCCTGATCAGCCCCTAACAGCAGGACCCATCTTTGAAGTCCATGGACCAGCTATGTCTGCATAAGTAGCAACATCAGGCCCAACATGCATTGGGCAAAGAAGCAAAAGAAACAGCCCACAAGCTCTTTCAGCTCTGTTTCAAAAGGCTTGGAAGTTCCTCCCCTTCTCTTTCCCTAGCCCCTTCCATAAAAGCTTTGCATGCAGAGCAGCGTCTCTTGGGTCCCTCATTCTCTTGAGCAAAGTAAACAGACCTCCCGTGCAGCAACAAATGAACAACAAACAGAGGGAGAAGAGAAAAAAAAAAAAACCTCGCTGCCAACTTGGAGATTTTTTTTTCGGCATGTTTAATTTTTCAAAAAAAATTAAAATGTGCAAGCTATGCCCCCAGGGTGACCCTGCACAAAGCTTTCTGGCAGCTCCAACGTCCTCCATTCTCCCCTCACATCACCACAGACACCCCATCTTTCCCCATGCTCTTCCCCTGACACACGCGCACACGTACAGAGCCCTAAGAATCCTGGCACCCAGACGGCTTTTTCTTTTTCAAGCATGCCAAAACAAGCTAAGCTCCTAAATCCCTTTTAGAATCCGGCCTTGTGTGGAAATCTGTTTGCCTCCATCCTATGTTTATTTTCTTTTGTTTTCAGGTTTGTTAGCCCAAGGGGAAATGTCATTCCTAGCACCAGTTTTGGGGTTGGGTTTTTTTTTTTTTTGGTATTTATCTTTCAATCAAGTGTTCCTCCTTGCAAGGATAAACAGGATGTTTAGAGACTCTGGGTATGACGACCAGTCTTTGACAGCTGTTGTGACACACCACACACTGGGTTTGCCATGTGTGCAAGCACTGGCACAGCTCGATCCGCAGCAGGCTCTCTTCATTTGAGGAGATGGACTATATGACCTAAGAGGCCTTGGGCAGCTCTATGTTTTCAGCACAGACTCACGGGAAATATGCCACACAATCCAGAACAACTCTCTGGCCTCTCCCTCCACTTACGAGGATATCACCTGCCCACCCCACAGCCATTCCCTTTCTAGTCGGCTCACTTCACTTGCTTGGCTACACTAAACTATGCTCTGACTCTGAGAAATTTTTTTTTTCCAGGTACATACAGACAGACAACAGTCAAAATACTTCTAAACCGCACTGCTTCAACAGAGGGAGTTTCCCAAGCCTTTTTTTAGGAAAGGAAGTTTTCCAAGCCTTGAATCACTGACATTGGTCTGACTCGTAAACCAAGAACTTTGGAAAATGAAATGTAGACAGCACTGAGGGCCAGATCCCAAGCAAGACTTACCTTCCTACTTACCTAGAATACCACGTGTGGTCTCAAGATGCTCTCTAAAGTCCCAGTCACCATGGAAAAAAATGCAGTGCCTAATTCTGCACTGCACAAATTCTCCAACATTTTAATTACTTTTCATTCGCAACATTTACTAACAGCTGAAGGCCGGAAAGGTTAAGAGACTGATAATTAGTCCTAGTCTGTAATTAAAAACAATTAGTTTTGCACCAGGCCCTAGTTTCTGTATTCTCAGGCCACAGAATAAGTGACTGTGGGATATCTCCTGAATGCTGCAAGCTGGGTGTGTCCACAACAGCAGCACACACTTTGATAAGCCGTACTATACACAAAGAGTTAAATTCTGTCTAAACAGCCATAAATCACTCTAAAAGAAATGACTCAGCCAGGATGTCATCTTAGCTAGTCTAAAACCTTTTGCATTTAAAGAAAATAATATTTATAAAAATTATCTCTCTTCTTTACAAATACATGATTCCTAAACAGCAACGCTCAGTTTTCCCCACTACAACCACTTAAGAAATTCACAGGACAGATGACAACGTGCTGCTGACTTTCACGCTGTTTGGGCAGAGCTTATTCAAGGAAACTTACTTCGTCCTGCAATGCTTGTCAAGTTCAAGCCTTGAAATCCATTCCAGGTAACATTCAACCACAAGCTTCTGGACTACGCACAGAAACTATGGCATGAAATTTTATGGTCTGTGTTATTCAGGAGGTCAAAAGGGATTATCACAATGTTCCTTTTTAGCCATGGTACGTATGAGCCTTGGCATAAAAGCTACCCTGGAAAGCCATTCTCAGACAACTGTTTTAAATTGGACTCTGAGCAGTCCTTGAACTCTACTTCAGGACAAAGCAGCATTGTCAAGATAACGGTTTTACAGCTCTCAGTCCTCCTAGCAAAAATAGTGCTTGCTTTGTGTACCTTGCCCCGTTTCACACACTAAGCAGACATCCTCTATCCAACCCTTACCGCTCTCTGCAAGCCATTCCACAAACACGCCAGAGCTGAAGAAGCAATAGTCTGTCCTACAACCTGAAAATTCAAGTAAGTAAAATAATTTTCCTGAAAAAAAAACCCGACTTTGATATGATTGGGATAACCTGCATGTATCAGGAACTCCCCAGCCATGAAGACATTTTCCATAGCAAGATGGCCTTGGATAAAGCAAGCAAAGTTTTTCTACTGGCTTTTCTTTGCACAGAGCAGGAATATTTGGTAAATGGATTAGAATATGCCTTTTCTAGAATCCACCACAAGGTTGTACTTACTTCTTTCCTATGATTTATTTTATTTAGCCTTTTTTCTTCTCTTGACCACCAGTAGACTGACAAACAGGGAATGATGCACAGGACCGTAACACTGGCCACTGATCTGCGGGTAATACTTAATCTTTGACACAGCGTGGCTTGAACACAGAAGACAAAGCTACTGCAGCTTTGTGTCTAACCACTTACCAGCTGAGCTGCGCTATATGCCTTCCTACTTCAAGGTAACTGTGAAGACAAACAGTTGCACTCTCTGAGGTCATGTAGCAAGGCTCAGGTGACAAGTGGTTACAAGACACAGTAATTTTATCACCTGCAGACACCCACACATTCTTACATGACCCACTTCAACCAACAAGGAACCTGTTCCTAGCACCCAACCGAGCAGGACTTACAAAACTCACTTCAAAGCTGTAATGTTAGGAAAGCCACTGTTCATAGTCACTTCACTGTCTCTGCAATTCTATTCTGGCTTGTTTTAAAAAATAATAAACACAAGCAAACAAAAAAGCAATTGTGTGTTCCCTCTGAAGTGTACTGGTGTTGCTGGGACAAAGCTCGTCGTAGCCGGATGCCTTTCTCCACCAAAGTGGCCAACGCAGTCAATTGCGCATCTGCTGACTGTTCCAGCACATTACTCTCTTTGGGGGGTCGCACACGTTCAGAGGGGAAAGAAACTGCGTTCAACGTCTCCCTTGCACGTCAGAGAAGACAGCAGCTGCAGAGCTGTGCACGCCAAGTGCGGGACGTGGCTTCTCCTGCACCACAGCGAACATCAGCCTCTTCAACCAAGTCATTACTTGCGTCCTTGGAGGAGTTATTCACACGTATATCCAAATCCTTGGCCCACAGGTATGGCTGCTGACATAGCCAAGGACAGCTCGACACCTCTGATAGCAGGGCTAGATGTGACTTCACAGGATCTGCTAATCCCTTGCATCACCCAAAATAAACATCGGGATGTGCTGGAAGGAGCACAATTTAGTGAACATAACTACATAATTCTGAGTCCTTGTCCTACTTTCATTTACTGTCCACTCATTTACTGTACTTCTCTCTCCTACATGATATAATCTCTGCTTTCATATGCAAGTATCATCTCCCTTATCTTCTAGCCTGTACAGTTTGGACGATGGGATTTGTGAAGCACCAGATCATATTAAGCACTGGCACTTCCTCAGAAACACTAGCCAACAAGGGACTGGGAAAGACTTGACATCTTTTTAATCCCACTTCCATGGCAATCAGGAGCATTAAAGGAAAATAACAGTGGCTCAGGGACTTTGAATTTTCTTTTTTTAATCTTACCTTAATTTCACAGGAATACTGTTTTAGAGGTAGCTGGTAACATTGCTCTCTTAAGCAGCTTGAGTATCTGCCAGAATTTGGTTGCAGCAACTTCATATAGATACGGGTATACTCTTCTGTCTATTTCTTCCCTTTTGTGCCACTCCAGACAGAAACCTGTCTTGAACATGAGCTAGAAATTAATCACCCATGGAGAAATCACAGAGTAGCAAAGCACAGTAGACCTACCCAGGGGCTTTTGATACTCACTCAGCCTAGAGCATATTTGGGACTGCAAATAAACTCCTCTCAGCTTGGGTCCTCAATGCCAGAAGCTGGTGACTCCAACCTCTCCTGAGGACCATAACAGGAAGGCAGAGAGGCTGATGGTTAATATATCTCTTGCTGTTATACCTAACATATGGAATACAGCCTCATGTATCCAGAACGATCACATACCTGACTGTTTGCTCAAGGCTGACCAACCAGTTAGGAAGATATATGGCAGCACTAGATGAATTCTTTTCATTTTATCTTCACCATGGTGAAGAAGATGGAGTTACCTATATTGGAGGTGACCACAAAGGAAAGTGAAGAAAAAATAGCAAACTCCATAACATTATACTGTAGGAACAAAGCCCCAGCCCCAATATGGATCAGCTCCACACTGAGCTGCAAGTTTGAGAAACAGCCCCTTTTAAAAAAATACATTAAAAAAAGGAGGGGGCAGTGGGGAGGCTCTGTACAGCAGAGGGGAGACCCTTGCGTCTACTCAAATTCAGTCGTCCTACTTTAAAACTGCAGGCCAGCTCCTGATTTAACCTGGAGTTTCACATGTCACTACAAAACTCTGGAAGTGTTGGCTTTGCAGATATGCCAAACATAAGAACTGTTTTCAGTGAACTCAGTATTTTTCCACATCTACTATTGTAACTCTGCTGGCAGCCTGGGAGTAGCAAATCCTCCCTTATCTCCCTCCTCTCTGACAGCATCTCTCTGTTTAAGCACCAGCTAACTTGGATCATCATGCACGATCCCCCTTGGAAAATGGACAAAGAGGGGGGTGGGAGAGTCACTGGGGTTGTAAGCAACAAACCACAGAAGAAGATGGACTGTCGTGCAGAAGGGAAGTAGCAGGGGAAAGAGGCGACTAATGAACAGAAGGGGGTGCGTAAAATCCTACTTGGATTGCCTCTCTGGGGAACAGCTGTTTCCTTGTAAACATCTTGCTAGCTATCCAAACAAGAAGTTCAGACACAGAACAATAAAGGAGAGCACCCGGCTAGAAGCGTGCAAGGCATGGGCTCATTCACGACCCTGCCAATTGCTCCAAGTGGCAGAATTCAAAAGCTGGGGAAACGTAAGCCATACGTTTAACCCTGCGTGTGCTGGTGTTATAGCCAATGGCCTGCAGAAACACATCATTCTCTACCTGTGGTGAAGTCCTTCCTAGTCCTCCTTTTCCCCTGCTGTTTCTGACACACCAGCAGAGCACATTGTTTGACAAAGGAAAAGAGGAAATATCCTCATCAAAGCAAGGAGAAACAGCCGCAGAGCCAAGAAATTAAAAACCTGAACGTGGCAGCCCTGAAGGCCTAGAAAAGTTCTACCGCTGCCCTGGCATCAGCAACGTGGAAGTAGAGGGAGTTCACCAGAAAAAGTAAAAAGAGCCTTTTTATTAGTCCTGAGCACAAAACAGCCTACACTGGCAGAAGCATTTCTATGCCAGTACAACTGTGTCCACACAGGACTCTTGCCAGCACTGCAAGGTAGCTGCGGACAGGGGAAGGAATACTAGCGCAGCCGTGCCAATAAACGTTCCTACGGCAGGCTGGCCACAGAAGGCAGCGACCTGCACTGCACAACAGCAAGCAGAGACTGTGCACCACCTTTGTCCGTTCCTTGATGCTTCTGGGGATCAAGCGCACACGTGCCCGGTCACAAGCCTATCCAATAAACACTGTCTCCAAAATGCCACACAACCGTTAACAAAGGAGTGCGATCAGATCACACGCACACCTCCAGGAAAGGCAATTCACGGAATAGTAGGACGCCGCAAGTGACAATAAGGGAACCCTATGCCCTGAGCCTATAGTCTAGTTATCTACACCTTCATGTCCACTGCCGACTGACCTATCTTCACTTTTACACATTCTGTTCAATGCAAACTACACTTATCCGGGGAAATGAAATGCCTCCTACTTCCACTCAAAACAACCCGTAGAAGCAGGAAGAAGGTAAGCACAACGACACTCTCATAGTCAGAAACAATAACAAGCAATTCCACATTTCAGAAATAGTCCACAAATTCACAGGAAAGACCTGATGCAGTCAGATTTATTTTACCTTTTTATTTCTTTAGGGCCATTTTGTTGTAGTTGCGCACAAAAGCCAGGAAAAAAGACACACTAGCAAGGGCTGCTCAAGAATAAACATTCGGTCATTACAAGAAGGGAAGAGTGCAAGTTCTGCTGATCAAAATCCCTCCGAGCCTAAAGAAAGGCAGCTGGCTTGTTGCATCAAAGTCCAAACCAATCAGGGACTCCACCTCGTCTGGGGTCACCTTTCTGCCTCTGCTTCTCTCTCTCCATATATTTATTCTTGAAGTCATCAAAAGAGCGAGTTTCTGTGTCTTGTTCTTTCTCTGGAAATAGGTTGGGAAACTGAAAGGTTTGTCCTTGGCCCTAAAGAGAAAACAAATGGTCAGAGAGACATTCCAGCCTTTCTGCAGTAGCTATGATGCATATACTTACAATGAAAGACCACCCTGAAGTTTCAGCTAGTGCAAAGTGGTACCTCTTACCTCCCAAGATCTCTTTCCACCCCCCTCCCCAAGATATATATACCTCCCCCCCCCCCGCCAAAAAAGCTAACTTGCAGCCTCTCCTCTTTTGTGTGCTAATTAAGACCCTCACATCTTTTTTTACAGAAGAATGGTCAGGAGACGGACACCTCTTCAAAGACTTCAAACCAGCTCAGAGATGTTGTATGAGTCATACAGGAAAAGCAAGATGAGCAAAATAAGTGATTTTGTTAAAGTAACAGCTTTAAAGTAACGGGGAAATACGTGGTGGAGCAGGCATTCGTTAACACTCAGGATATGGGTAGTGGTTACAGTTGTTTAGATCTCGGCTACGGATAAAAGAGTACAGTCCTAGCAGCTGTTACTGTAGGGTGTAATGTGGGAATACGGAATAACAGATATTAGAGGTCTCTTATCAACAGGAATGAAGACTATAGTGTAAAACAATTACAGTGGGAACAATCTGTCTAATACATCACTGATGAGATTAAAGTGATTACATCTGCATCAGTCATTCTGCCTAACAGACAAGTCATTTTAGTAAAACATCATCATCAGATCGATGTCTCCCACTTGGAAAATAAATATTTGCTTGGTCTCTGGTTTTTATCTAACAGCAGGAAACCATTATTCTGTGGAAATGTTCTATCCCATTAACATTATCTACTTACTTTAGTGGTGTTTGCACTAAGCACAACTTCATTAAACTCAACAATATCAGTCCTTCCATTCCGTATGGGACTTTGCATAATAAAACTCACAACTGATAGCTCGTAACTCTAAAATTACTCTCCAAAATACTTAGAAACCTTACCATACATTGACTTCTTTGGCAGAACACTGCATACAGAAATCTCAACAAAGCAGTTAATTGCTTCAGATGAAAACAGGTTTATTTTCAGATTAGCCATTCTTTACATTTGTGCAATAAATATAATCAAACAAGAGGTCCAGTTATGAAATGGTTCCACAAAGGACATGAAAGGAGCCTTCCACAACACGGCTACCTATACTACCATTTTGGGATCAGAAATGTGACATAATTAAATCCAAAAAAACCATCACCATGCCCCTGACCCAGCTGAATGTGTGCTATGTTTCATTTAGCCATATACACTCAACCCGGTAATTTACAGGTGTGAAAGAATTTAAACCTCAAGCATACACTTTGGAAAGAAAAAACATGACTTATCCCAATTGAGCTTATCCAGACTAGAATCTAGGAAATATCAACTCATACCCTGCAATGCTCCGGTTGTTTTTGTAGTGCATACTTCTCGGGGGTTTCCTAAGAGCCTGACCATACTACAAAAACAACAAGGGAGCTGCTGTGTACATTGCTCTGTCTTCGATTCTAGCCTGGATAAGATCAACTGGAACAAATCAAGGTTTTCCTTTCCATGGTGTACACTCCGGGGTTTTAATCTTTTGTACCTTTAAATTACCAACAGGTATGCTTATAATAGCTGTCCTATGACAATTAAAGCATAGTTCCATTTCAAGGCACAGAAACTGGCCTTATCAATGTCCTTGAGCAATCCCAAAGCTGTAGCCTACCGAAACTCTTCCTGTAGTAGGATCAGCAGCAAGCACCCTTGAGGCCAAGCGCTGCCCAAGATTTTAGCACACTGAAGCATTTGGAAAAGAATTTGTTTATATTACAAAAAATTACTGTGTTTTAACTGCACTGCGAACGGGTCACTCAGCCCCGTGGTACCTGTAGAACAGAGGGGGCTGATTCTAAGGACTTGTCTGCCCTGGAGAGGAAGCCATTTTAGTTAAACAAGTCAGAAAACAATTCAGGCTAACATGGTAGGCATACCACCTACACTGAAAATTTGAGAACTATTTATATTGGTAACAGTGTAGTAAGGGACTGTTCTTGTTATGCAGCACTTCCATTCTGGTATCCTTCCAGCACCAATGCACTTCCCTTATTGGAGAATGAAGGAAAGCTGTCCCTAAAGCATACTAACAACATCCATGGTAATTCACTAAGCATTGCAAAACAGTTACTATTTTAAAAAGAGGGGAAAAAAACAAAAAAAGATATGCACAGAGGCTGTAACGGAACAAGACAAACCTTTTAGCTGTTTATCGAAGTGCTCAGTTCCCATTTCAAGGCTGGTGAAAGTCAAATATTGAGCTGAAAATGTCAATCTGTATCTGGAGTCTTTTAATAAATCAAAATCAGCACAGACAGGTTGGCTCTTTCCAGCTCTTGTTTTGTGAAGAAATTCTGATTTGGCTGGCAGCCAGACATGATTCGAAACAGCCAAGACATTACACCCTGAGAACTGAAGGTTGATAAATCTTAAGTAACAATACTATGCAGTAATACTGCACTGTAAGACTCTGAAGTGATGAAAGCTGTATGAAAAATAGCTGTTGTGCATGCTCAGTAGCTAGTTTTCAGAAGAAGCCTGTATCTTGGGTATTTCAAAATTTCAAAAATACCAAAAGGCATCAACTTACATAAAGGATTGTGAGTCTGTCCAGGCATATTTACATTCGGTGCATCTTCCACACGATGCCAGAGGCTACTGAGGTTGAAGCCCATATGCTACCTTCTCAAAAAAATGTCTACCAAAGGAATGGAGGGATCGTCACTCCTTTACGCAGTGCTGATTTTTCTTACACTTTTCCTTTGTAAAAGTTTTCCCTTCTATACAGCAACCATTTGACAACCATATGAGAAATGCATCCTCAGAATGAAATCCTAACTGAAATAAAGCAAACAACTAAGTTTCTACCAAGTTCAACACAGTTTTATCTGGTTTATAAACTGCTACAACATGAAATCCAGGCATACTCAACCAGAAAGCTAAATTTTGGCTTATTCCTAAACCTTGCATTTGTTCACTGTTTTACCTTTTGCAAGCCATTTAAGCAAGGTCATTCTTTTGATTGCTGAATTATTGAAATTCACATAAGCTGAAATGGGCTCCAAAAAGGCTAGGGCTTGTTCCTCATTTAGAACTTCTGCCAGCATAATTACCTTAGTTAGAAGCACAGAGAAAGAGAAAGAAAAGAACACCTTTTTACCTGACATAGCTGTGCTAAAAGAAAATCCTGTAAAAAAGACAGACACTGGCAAAAAAATAATTTTGCTCAGATAATTTAGTCTGTCTTGGAACTGGATGCTGCACTGCCAGCAAAAGAACTTCTTTTTCCCAATGTGAGGTGATACACTGATACTCTGGAGTTTAGCAGGATAAGCTCTACCATGCTCTTATATCTAAGTGAGCCCTTATAATGTCAAAAAAAAAAAGAAGGAAAAAACCCCAAACAAAGCAAGTCAGAGACGTGGTATTAAAACACCTAAAAAATAAAGGCAACTTGATGATTTTACGCATTGCTATTCTCAATTTAGGGTCTTCCCAGAGACCTCCCTTCTTCCTACAAATTCTAAGATTATGTACAAGTGAGATGTGTGGTCCAGTGTTTAGATTACAGAAATGGGAGCCATTAAACTTCTATTCCTGCGCAACTCTAATCCTCGCTTCAGCATTACCCAAATGTAAAACTGATTTATATACAAGTTCTTATGAGGATTCATTTGTTAAATGCTAACATTCTTCAAGATAAAAAGTGATCTAAGCATCAAACATGTTTTTCCCCCTTAGATTTCAAGCCTTTTTTGTTAGAAAGGCTGAAAACACACCTTGTTCTCTGAGCCTGTAGAAGGAGTTATCACATCGAGTGGTACAAATTGCCTCCATTCATTTTAATGAGAGGTTAAGTGACCATAATTAGGCCTATGAAGTCAAGTGTTAGCCTTTCCACTGCTGAGCCTCATGTCAGAAAATTGCTGGAAGGATTATCCGGCACAAACTCACTTATTCTTCTCTGACCTTTGCGTCCCTTGAAAAGTTTAGGAATGGAAGGTCAGCACAGATATCATTATGTAGGAATGACGCAGCAAACACTGATCATGTAAACAACTGTGAGATCTTCTGATTATTTAGATAATTGAAGCACTTACTACTGTCCTTCAGAATTAGGAGAAAAGTGATGTTTATAGTATCGTTAACTAAAAAAATGTTGGACTCCCAACAGCACGGGATTCGGTCCAGCAGTAGCAGCAAATGCAGCTAAGTTTAATAATCCAGTGCATTTGAACAATTCTCCCGCTATTGCAGTGGTAACATCTGATATTAAAATGTATGGCAAAGCAGCATGGAAAGCAACTTCAAAAATCCACACAGGAATGACACAGCGTACGGAGCACCCAAGTTTCCTCTGAATTCACTACATGTCAAAAGAAAACTGCTGTCACATCTGATGTGTAAATGGGTTAATTACTATGAATGTACCGGACACTCTAAACAGCGTTTGAGGAGAAAGCATTTGCAAAAATGTTCCCACCGGTGCCATCATTCATGCAGCTAAATAGGTGTTAGTCCTAATGTTGACAAGGTCAGACTCCTTTTTACAGCCATCTCCATTAGATTTCTCAAAACAGGTTTAATTAAAAATAGGTCTGGATTCCAGAGGCTTGTCCACAGTTGTGCTCCCACGGGTGCTAACACCTGTTGAGCTAAACCAGTGAGAACACTGAAGGAGGAGGAGGAGGGGATGTTGTTAGTTTTTGTAATTTCCCTGATGTTGATGCAACTGTAAAGTTTCCCACTGACTTTCTTTTCTTCTTTTTTTTTTTTTTTTTTTAATAACATTAGGATAATTATAACTGTATTGGAGTAAGGAGGAAGGTTGCAGTATTACATTCATTTTATCTACTCTGCAAAGATATATAGCTTTGTTTTTAATTAAAAAAAAAACAACAGTGTAAAAAGTAGCATTTGATACCCAGGGCCGTAAGTCTCTAACTTAAACCTTTCTCACCACATTCCAAAAGGGGAAAAAAGGCAGGCAGGCTCTGGAATGGCAAGATATTGTTGATCCACAGCCTTCTATGACTTGAGGTATTTTTTTAGCGTGAAAATATTATGCTTGGACAGATCATGTATTTGTCCAGTTACAGCCTGAGAATAAAGTAAACAGCTCTGAATCTCCAAGAAATAGTATTTGGAAAAGAAAGGACAACAATTCTTACATGTGGAACAGCTGGGGCACTAATCTGACACCTAAGGGTATGTTGACTATGACTTCATACACCTTCCACCTTTGAGACACTTGCAGTAAGTTAATGGATATGTATGCTGCGCTGGGACACATAAGGTGATGTTTTATGAGGCAGGGAAGCATAACTGCTCATGAGAATATACTTAATTTCATTCAGGTAAACCACACCACAGCTGCTACCAAGTCATGCTGGAAAGAGCAATACTTCCACCTAGTGGGAAACAGAAAGATCAACCCAAGGCCTCCCAAAAACACATCCTTATTTTTCCAGTCATAAGCAGTTTTAACTTGAAACTGGATTAATGAGAGAAAACACAGCTGGTAAAAATGGTGGGAAAGCCCAGCTACTCTGACTCACGGCAGATGCAAACTAATTCTCATGAAAATAAGGATTTTACAGTGGTTACCAAAGACTTTCTTAAATTAGGCAGATATTAACAATGGACTGCATGGGGCCTGTTACGGCCTGAATCACACCATGAATGAGAATGAAGGCAAAACCTTCAGTTTCAGAAATAACACTGGGTTTCTGGCCTCACCCACTGTTTAAAACTGGTGTGAACATAGAACTGGGAGCTCATTGTCTGAGACACCAGAGCTAGTGATGAAAAGCAAAGAACAAAAGGAAAAGAGAAAGAAGAAAGAAAAAAGAAAAAAAAAAAGGACAGACAAACCTAAACGTTCAAGGAATTAACAGACACCAACAACAATAGGAAAAAAGAGAGCAAAGAGACTAGGAATGAGGTGAGGGGAAAATGCACAGAACAAGCTTCACTGACAAGAGTTTAGTAAATGGTCAGAATTCCCTCACTTGGGATGAAGTACACCACCAAAAGCTGGTCCCCTGACCTGTTCATGGGTCAGACGGAAAACACGGCATTTTTTAAAAACTTATGATGATACTATAGCATAGGGCAATGCAGTAAGGGACACTTGCTGTCTCATGTACCAAGAGCAGTTGTCAGCTGCAGTACCACAGGGCTCTGTGCAGGCTAATTTGCCCAGCAGACAAAATGAGAGGCTGGAGGAATGACCAGTTACTGCTGTCCAACTGCCTCCAGTACCAAGCTAGTTTGGGCAATTCTCCTCTCCACTGTGGAGCTTCCCTTAAGGTAATGGCAACTATTCTAGGTTCACAGAGGTTTGATGTGAAATAAATGCACAAAGGCACTGCCTTAAATGAGTGGCTTGCTCCACTGAACAGCAGCATTTTACTTCCCACTCCTTCCTCCTGAGTATCTATGGGTTGCAAACTACCTCCTTCTCCACTCAGCAGACAAAAGAAACAAGACTGCATTAAATACGGTGAAATAAAATTTGAGAACTGACCACAGTTCGCTAAAGATCCATGTGTGCTTCAATCTTGGGAAACGAGTCTCTAAAGCAAAGTCGTCACTAGCAAGAGGCCATGACAATGGAAAGTGCCTGCAATTACCTACTAAGGAACAACACTCAGAGAAAGCAATTCGTAAGATACAGCATCACTCCCGACATTCAATTCCTCAGCTGTGTTCTTAATGAATCATTCATACCTGATCTCTTGCAGACAAAAACCTAGCACAGACAATCGAGGAGGGAAAATTTGCCCACCAAAGCAGAGCCTCTCCCTCGAAAAATGAATGTGTTTTTTAGCCATCGAAATGCAAAATCCTCACAGAGATGAGGTTGCCTTTAACTTCAGCACAGTAGGTTAGTCCTCATCTAAATACAACTCTCTTACTTTCTATTAACATTACACTTCATACTGTTCTTTTAAATGTAAGGGCTGTCTAGAAAAACACACTCTCCTCACTTTTCTTTCCACTCCCCTTCCCAGAAGGGGCTTAGAGAAAAACTTTTAAGCACATTTAAACTTTGAAAAATCAAAAAAAATCAGATTTCCCATTGTCTGTGCCTCTTTAGTTTGATGCCAAGTCCATATGAAGTCTGATGCAGTCTTTAAGATGACAGAGTGTTCCCCCCACACTGAATCCTTGTCCCATGATGGAGTAATACTGAGGTTGTGCAATTTTGAGCTTATGGTTTTACAACCATAAATAGCATTCCTTTAATGTAATTTTGGTATGTGAAGGGGTTTTCTGTCACTGGTTGCATTTCTTTTTTACATAGAGACAGGTAAGTCCAAGAGAAGTCTAAACTATAATATGCTCCTGTTATGAAATAAATTCGTAAGAACATGAAGCTCCTTTTCCACTGGGCAACCAACATACGTTTCAGAACCCGGTTTAGCCACAAAGCATGCTTGTTAGACATGACTAAAAGCTCTCCAAGGAATATGCCTTAGTCTTCTCCGAAATCCAAAAAGCTTTAATAAGAAGTTCCCTACCCTTATAATATATTCTTTCACTTACTGGACATTTCAGCAATCAACCACACAAGTCGTGAACTTTCCAGCACACAGAGTACAGGGTCAGCACGAAACTCACTGGCAAAGCAGCCGCCATATGACATCAGACCATAACTTACATACAGACCTCAAACAAATACAGGACTTGAAAACTAACCATTTGTTTGAATTTGATTTTTAGACTGAGACATTTAAATCGCTTTATACATTCTGGAACGTATTAAAGAAAACGTCATTGTTAGAGGATTGGCAGAAATACTCAGCCAACCAGACAATTCACTGAACATTACTTCTAGCTTGGCTGGTTAACAGTCCCTTCCTCTTTCCCCACAAGCATCCATGTTAACTCACCAGCTGAACATAGGCGACCTTGTAATCTGGCTTCTTCACTCTCTGATTCTTGTGATTCCTCTTGTTGTTTGCACCTGCAGAAATGAAGAGAGTCCCACCTTTTACTTCCCAGGACTTCCAAGTTCCCCAAAGCAAGGCCAAGCTGAAGGGGGGATTTCACTAGTTCCCATTTATTGTTAAGAGGAATTCTCTTTCTTCAGTACCAACCCAGTATCACAGTTACTAAAATGTACTGAAATTGGTAGACACTACTCTCCTCATTTACAACTAGGGAAACGAGGCATCACCAGACTCAGGCTGCTGACAGCCATTGTGCCTTCACGTCACACACAGTTTGCAAAGAAGCAAGGAGACGAGTATGCTGAGAAGGGGGCCAGGAGTGACAAACTATCCTCCCAACGTCAACAGCTTCAGGAAGACAAGGAAGAAATGACCATTAAACAGCTTGAAACTTGTCAATTTTTCCTACCCAGCTAATGAGCTGGATCTACTGTTTATACACCAGGAAATTACACGCCACATCCAAAAAAACCAAAGCACCTCAACCTTCTGCAAGTATGCCGGTCACAACTGAGTGGGAAGTTCAATTTATTCCCTGCATATTAGGCCGACATTAAAGCTCTCAAATTATTAGACATTCTAACCTCCTTTCCTCTTTTATCCCTGAATATATACAATCCACCATTACTTCCATTAGCAGTGGGGGATGAAATGGTTATAAGGACAAGCATGAATATTTTTCAGTGCTGTTTGGAATTGCATGTGTTTGGTATTTAAGACTTTACTTAATTCTATTTTTCACATAAGCATATTACAGATGATCCTTCTGTTTTCTTTTCTTCTTTTACATGTTCTGAGTTTTACAACCTTATTTTGAAGTTTTTTCTTTCATTCTCCATTTTTCATTATTACAGCTCTTTTTTCCTATCCCTTTTTTAAAATCATCCCTACTCTTACCGTTATAAACACATAAATCAATTCCTTTGCTAGAGTCACTGCGTCAAAAAATAAAAACCCAGCCATCAAAGATGTCCTAACCAACAAGTCACTCTCCATTTGATTAATGCACCGCCTGGTGATCAAAAAGCTAAAGAGCATGAAAATTATATTCCTGACTTTGCACTGCATCCAAACTGCAGTCAGAGAAGCTCTGGGGAAGGAAGCATTCATATGTAAAGGTGACCTTATATAAATTTAGCTTATTTCAGTTAGAAGTGGGTCCCTCTGCTCCAAGTCAGAGTTCAGCATAACTTAAACTAGCCACGATTTTCTTTTTCACTTGGGTTGGTTTTATGGGTTTTTTTTTGGTGGTTTTTTTTTTTTTTGTAGGGTTGGCACAGGTGAGAAACACCATAGGTGGAAGCATACGAGTCTGCAGCAGAAATGTCGTAATGACAGGTGATGAAAAACTGAAAGTTTGTCAAGGTATTTTTCTGACATTATCTACTGGTCTAACAGAATATTTTTCTTTGCTCTGCAAACTTTGCCTTTTGTTAGACCATAACAGCTCTTCTGTGTGCAGGCCAAGTAATCTCAACTCACATATTTTTTTAAAAAACTGCTATGGCTGAAATTAAGTTTAATTACTAATTTTATTAAAACACATGAAGCAGTACCTTCTGAAGTGAGACACCCACTAGTCTTTAAAGAGAAATGATATCAACTACAAAAGCATAGAGCGCAAGCTAGATAACTGTCAAGATGATAAGGCTTTTTAAATTCAGATTTTTCTTCTTAAACCTAAACTTGTGTCATAATCTAATCAAGGCATTTGAATATGAATTGGTGCATAGGCATTTGAAGGAACAAGTAAACAACTAAGCTGATAGACGTCACCAGCTAAGCACCTGAAACCAAAGTTTCTTGAAATCTAATGATTTTGAGAGGAAAAGTCTATTCTTGCTGCACAGGGATGCTGTATTCATCCCTTTGGATCACTCAACCGCACTTACCATACTGTATCCTGGTCCTCACAGCAGCTACCGGCACATTGTATATTTTTTCAAGGTAATTCTTGATATCCACTTTTGTCATTCTAGGCAGTGCAAAAACATTTTGGAGAAAGAAAAAAGGAAAAGTATAAATATTTAAATAAAATAAAACAGAGCCAGAGTATTTATAGACTCACTGACACTCTGGAATACATACGTCTTCTCCTTTTAACCAAGGTAGCTTTACTGCACAAAAGTGTAAACATAGATTACATACTGCTACAGAAATTCATTATCCATAAACTGTAACAATAACAAATCTTTTATCCTCTATAGCCTCAACAGTCAAAACCCCAGATATTCTCTGTATTCAGCAAGAGTGGGTAGGCTTTCTCACTGCCCAAGCCAAGAATCCTTTCTAATCTTCTGAATAGCATTTTCTAATCTTTTCAGGACCTGCCACAGGCTCATGGGCTTTAGTGTGTGCAACCAGATCGGTCAGGATGAAATAGCCCTGACAAGTACCTGGACATCACCTCGTTTTCTCTGGATCATTTTCATAAGCACTTCCTGCTTCCTAAGCCTGGGAAGGCTGAGCCCCACTTAGGAAGAGGAGCCAAGCAGAGCTCGTACTGAAATCAGTGCCCTCGCAGTCCTCTAAAATGTCTCCCTGATGCAGAAGCCCCTTCCCCCAGCCCAAAGGGCGCTACCTGGCACCTCGCCTTCCCCCCCCTCAGTTAACCAGACAAGCTGCAGCCCAGAAGGCAGCGACGCGAGGCAGTGTGCGGGGGACTCGTGGCACTGGGGGGGTGGTGGTGGTGCTCTAGAAGCGGCGGGGGCCCCTCGGCACCCCCCTGGGCCCTTTCCGCGGCGGGGCAGGCCCCGACCCACGACGGCTCCCGCTGTGGGGGGGCTATGCCATGCCGTGTGCCCCGTTCCCCCGCCGCCCCCGCACTCACTCCATGGAGACGCGGAACTGGACGGTGTCCTCGGGCTGCGGCACGCCGGGCCGCACCGCCAGCATGAAGAAGTTGGGCCGGAAGATCCGCAGCTGCGGGCCGCCCCGCTGGAACAGCGGGTACCTGCGGGGAAACGATGACGATGACTGACTGACCGACCGGCACCCCCCCACCGTCGCCGCGACCCGAGCCCGCCCGGCCTGCCCCCCGCCGCGGCCCGGCCCGCTCACACGGCCTTCTTGGCGCCCGCCGCCATGGCCGAGGCCCGGCCCGGAAGCGGCGCGGCGCGAGAGCGGCTCCCGGCGGGGCGGCGGCAGCTCTCGCCCCCTGCTGGCGCGGAGGAGCTGTGTGAGGGGGCTGTGAGGGCGGCAGGGGCGGCCTGACCCCCTCGCCCTGGCGGCCCCCTCCTCACCGCTGCCCCCCACAACCACAGCCCGCCCTGGGGCCCGGCCGCCCCCTGGGCCCCCCGGCGGAGGGGGGGGGACACAGCCTTGGGGCAGGGGAGAGTTCCCCGGAGGAGCCGCAAGGCCAAGGGGCAGCGAGGGGGGGAGGAAGCGCCTGCAAAACGGCGCCTCAGTGGGAATTTGCAGCCTTGGCTGTGTTTCACGCCATCTTTTCCTCATGGTTACAGGAGGGAGCTGATTCTCCTCCTCTAGTCCACTCTGGTGAGACCCCAGCAGGGGTGCTGTGTGCAGCTGGGGGGTCCCCAGCACAGGACAGACATGGGCCTGTTGGAGCGGGTCCAGAGGAGGGCCACGAAAATGGTGGGAGGGCTGGGACACCTCCCCCGTGAGGAAAGGCGGAGAGAGTTGGGGTTGTTCAGCCTGGAGAAGAGAAGGCTGTGGGGAGACCTTATTGCAGCCTTTCACTATATAAAGGAGGCTTATAAGAAAGACAGCGACATTTTACGAGGCCTGTCGTGACAGGACAAGGGGCAAGCTTTAAACTGAAAGAGGGTAGGTTTAGGCTGGACATAAGGAAGAAGCTTTTTATGATGAGGGTGGTGAAACACTGGACCAGGTTGCCCAGAGAAGCTGTGGATGCCCCATCACGCTGGCGGTGTTCAAGGTCAGGCTGGACGGGGCTCTGAGCAACCTGATCTAGTGAAAGATGTCCCTGCCCACGGCAGGGGGGTTGGACTGGATGATCTTTGAAGGTCCCTTCCCACCTAAACCATTCTGTGAATCTATGACGCCGCAGCATGCGTTAACAGAGAGCCAGAGTGTGAATGTAGGCACCAGAAACAGCCAGAAATTTGGAAACCTGGGGGAGAACCACCATCCCTGGTGGGCTTCCCTCCAACAGGGCATTTCAAGGGTTGGCAAAGACAACAGGCCCTACAGAATAGCTCACATCCCAGATTTAGTAACAGCCGTTTGTGTTTTGACATCTACACTGATTTAACAAAGTAATTCACACTTCAGTATTGGGCTTTAATACTATATGTAGGTTAACTGCCTCAATAAACATTTAAATGTAATATTTGAATGAATCATCCTCTATATTGTACTATGACTTATCTGCATTTAAGAAATGCTGTGTGCTGGAAACTATCACTTCTATGGATTCGTTCCTTTATTCCTGATTCTTGATTCCCGATTCTTTGATTCCCTTCATCACTCAAACTTTTAAGTCAATTTCAACTATATTTGGCATCCAGATGATGAGCTCCCCCACAACACAGTCGGCTTTTGTTATCTGCCTGTAATTGTGGCCGTAAAACAGGCCTCCGATCTTTGTTGGTGGTACTGAGCCTCGTTCCCAGGTGTAGATCTGGATCAAATGGTATTAAATAAAGATTTGGACCAACATCCAAATCCTTGCAAAACGGGATGCCATTAAACACCATGGTATGAAGCACCATTCCAGAGAGCTGTCATTGGAGTAGGTACTGGTCGCGCTTTATTTACAAAATCCAGAGATTTGTACACAGCAATCTACAGGACAGCATAGGGCTGGTATCAGGAGGATAAAGGACATGCTCAGCAGGAATTGAAGATGCCAGCGAGGAGTCATCTCAGTTTCACAGGCAACCTGCTTCCTTTTGACTGAGGAAGCCGCCAGACCCCTCCGGGAAGAAAAAGAAGAAAAGCAGCAGCAGTAGCCAACCCAGGCTGACGTTGCAATTTTTGTTATCGTTGAGGTGTGGGAACACAAGTGATTGGTGAAGGATGAAAGAGGAGACCAGCAGGGTTTCGGCACGCCACTAAGGGCCATCCTGCCCCGTTCTTTACTTCCAGCGCCCGCCAACCTTGCCCTTGGCTCCTGCCTTCTTGCTGCTACAATACAAAAGGAAAGAAAAACATGTCAGCGTGATGGAAACAGTGGGGCTCTGTGACCACTGCGCATTTCTGACTCTCAGATTAGGATCGAGCTGCTTTCACTTCTCACATGTTGGGCACACCTGCCATAGAGCACATCCTGAGAAAAATATTGTCAATATTGTGAAAAGAGATTCCTCCTTGGGCTTTTAGTGAAAGGCCAGGATGTGCATGTCTGAAACAGATGGACCCTTCCAGATTCCTGCATTATCAGGAGAGAAGCCCAGGTGGTCTCAAAACTAAATGACAGGCCTATCCAGCCACAGACTTGATGTTTCCTGAATTCAAATCTGCTATGATCTGGATTTTAGGATTTAGAGCTGTTTCTGGAGAAAATTTCCTCATTATCAGGGAGCTCTGGTCAAATTCCCCAGATGCTCTAGTCATCTAGTAGTGGAGGCAAAAAGCTGAGCAATAATTTAAATGCAACTAAGAATTGCTTTGCTATAGCAAAGGCAGGGTGGCTTCTCCCTTACATCACGAGAGCAAGAGCCTCCAAAACAGTCCAAACAACTTTTTAGGCCTCCTCTCATATCAATATCCCCGTCTGGCCCGTGGTGTTTGTGGGAGCTACACTCCCCACACGAAGCACCTGAGGCAAACTCTCTCCAAATAGTCTCTTGCACACAGAAGGGCAATCCGACATGCAAGCCACTTACCTTCTGACTGAGAAGCAGGCACGCCTGGAGTCAGAGAGGGGCCAGGCATGAAGTTAGTCGGGTTAGATTCTGCACCGGCTCCTGTAGGCAGCACCTTGGCTTTTGGGGCTCGGCATACCACCAAACCTTTCCATCTCACACACACGATGATGAGGCTGCTGCTTGAACCAAAGCACATGCAAACTGGGGGCAGCTCTTTGACATGGCAGAGCATGGGATTGGGAGCCAAGCCCAAGGTGGTGGGGCCTTGCTATCAACAGGGAGCCCTTCTTCAGAAACACTGGTCCCTCCAGGGAGCAGAAAAAAATGTGGATGACACATCTTGGGAGATTTTTGTGGTGCTGCCCCATGGACTGGTTCAAGAGCACTAGCCATATTTACAGAAGGATGTAGCACAGTGACACAGACGTACATATAGTGGATACTTTACCTTTTGACCAAGTTAGACTTGGTCTATTCGAAAAATTGTCCTTTTACGTGAGAGAGAGAGCAGAGCATTTTCTGCTTATCTTAAATTCATCTCAGTGTTTCTTTTGCCAGCCTTTCCGCAGGTTCAGAACCCAGTATAGGAACGGCGTAGCTCCTCAAACGAAGGCAGAGTCCTTTTATCTCCATAAGCGCCTGTGATGTTTGATGTTATGCCTAACCTTTAGAATGTGCTTAAGGAGACTTAATGAAGTCTGAAGCGAAAGGATCACTTGATCCTTGTATAATACATTAGCAGACATCGCTTTGGAATGATACAGTCTAGTGTGGATAGAAATTTAAGTACACAGAAATCTCACAAGCTGTGGGCTTCTCAGTGCAACCTTTCCAAATGATGTCCTGAGAGAATATCGTGTCTTTTGGGGGAACAAGCATGCAGTAATGGTACTGCCTGTTGTGGGTGGTGTGGTAGTGCCCCTCAGAAGAGAAGCAACACCCAGACAAACCATGGCATCCTTCTGCAGCTGCACATTCTGCTGAGGTTTATCAGCCTACAACTCTGTACAGAAAATACCACGGGAAGGTCAAGCCTTATGTTTGGCATCTACAGACAACTGAGCCCCCAGTGTTACATTCATCTGATAAGGCCGGGTGGCTTGGGGAAGTGGGAAGGCAGTGTCTGATCACTGCTATCATCCAAAGATGTCACCAAAGACCACCACTTCATTCCTGGCATGACTTTGCTAAGAAGATACAGAAGCACAGTGAAGATCAAATCCCACCACTGCAGAGCACTCCTCCCTTGCTTCCCTGCAGTTTCTTCTTTGTCTGTTAGTTTTCTACATGCCCTAGCCCCCAGGCTTTGCCTAGCCCTGGTCTCTCAAAAGTTCACTGTAAATACTTAGAATGGTTAAAGATATAAGACTTAAAAAAATCTAATGAAATAGAAGTCTTGTGAGGAAGGAAAGTGGGAGAGAGATGATGAGTGAAAAGAACTCACAACAGTAATCCCATGATGTTAGTCTTGTTACACACCATTCCTTATAATCTTAGCAACCGCTTGTTTACCCTTCGTAAACAAGGGTTGTATTCCCTCAAGTATTCAAAGCACCTCGGTCAGGTGTTTGAAAACCCCAGCAATAAGCAGATGGAAATTTTGCAGACATGGTATGAAGAAACGTGATTTTTTCTTGTTAGCTGTTAGGTTCACTTCAGTTTCCCCTTCATTTTCTCAATGTGAGGCAGGATGGGAGTTGCCCTTCCATCTCTAGCCTCACTTCATTGCAACAAGAAAATGTCGGTGTTGCGGCTGAAGCGACGACTATTTTGAACACTGAGAAGATATCCCCAAGCCAGGAGCTAGGAAGGGGATATAGGTACTTACTGCTTCTGAGCCTGATCGATCCGGTTCCTGAGGGTGACAATCTGCAAATAACATACATGACCAGGGTTTTTGGAGATAAAGAAACCTTGTTCCCTCACAGAGAGGGGAGTATTACCTGCTGAAGTGCTGGAAGCAGGTGCCTATGGTAGGGATTAATACTTCCTGTGAAATAAAAGCTCACTCTTGCTTGACGGAGAGCAATGTTGCTCCTTGGCAATAAATCTGCAAGCCAATCTCATATGTCAAGGGAAAGAAGAGCTAGAATTTTATAACCCTTATTAGAAGAGTTGCTATGTATACAAATTAATCTTCTATGAACTCACATGTCAAACTGCAGGCAAGTGAACCGGAATGAACGTCACGCTGGCCAGTTGGAAAGCTCCTGCATGACCCCATCCACCTGTATGTATCAACCTCACCTTCTCACTCTTCCGCTACTCCTACACATTCAGAAGTGTATAAGCTCAAAGAGCTTCGGTGAACTTTGGATGGGGACCTCAAGAATGGAAGATGGATCACACATTCTGCTGGAGTACCTTTGTTGGTTGGGACAGCAGGAGGTGAGGAGCTTGCAGCAGTCACCACCTTCCCAGCCACTCATCTAATATGAGAAGACAACTTTTAAAGGGGCTGAAGAAGAAAATACTCAAGGAGAGCTTGAGCAACCACAGAGGAAAAGGTTGGAGTTGGGGCTCTGAACACCTTCTCAAGCTCTGTTGATGACTGCAAGCCACTAGAGAGTCTGTCCTACAAGACAGATCGTCTCTTTGTTTAGCCATAGGTAAACTGCATATTTCAACCTGACGCATGGGAAAGCAAACACCTACCTTGCACAGGATGAGCACCTTATGGCCTGACTTAGCAGCTCAGTCCCGGCCATAGCGCTGGACTCGCTACTGAAGTCCTGGGACTCTTCTAGCTCAGGTACTGGAAAAGCCCACAGGAACTAGGGTGTGATAGAGGGCCCTCTTTTGTCCCTTCACCTTCTCATTTGTAACTGAGTCAAGGTTCTACTTAGTTTTCCTGGGATGGAAAAATGCACTTGCCAAGACATATGCTTTGCTTCTGCTTTTGGTGTAATTCAAAGTTCTCCACTGGCTCTGCAGGTCCAAGAACTGATGACCCAACATTTGAATATTTAAAGTGGCACTTGACATTCCCCACGTGCGAAACAAGAAAAAAAAAGTCATACATTCAGGTTGGCCCAACAACTGGTATTTTCTGGCTCGTGTCTTTCCATGGCAAACAGAAACAAAATAAGAGACTGAAACATTAGCGGGAACAGGACAACACAAGGAAGGAAAGATCAGCAGATTAGCTGCTTTTGTACTTACTCATGGAAGTTTTAATATCTGCAGCAGCGGTTTAAATTATTTTTTGCAACCGAGTATTTTTCCCAAGTGTGGAGGAAAGCCAGCTGTCTTCAGTTTGACCCAAGGACTTAAGACTTACCTTCACTGATAACCTTGTGATAGGGACTATAACACTCACTCTCCAATGAAGCACCAAAGAGCAACAGACACTAGAGCTAAAGAACAGCTCCACTCCTGTGTGTCCCTGTTCCTTCCTTTGTCTCTCCCTTGCATCCTTGCTTGTGTCTCCTTCATTCCCTTTGCTGTTTTCACTTACCTTTCTCCTCACTTTTTTTCCTTCTATCATCTTCCCTTTTTTCTTTCACTTTTCTTCTCCCATCTCAGCTGTGCATTTTCCTTCTATTTTGCTAATTCTTTTTACTTTCTCTCCTTCCTTTTCAGCAGCAGCCACCCATCTCTTTGTGCAGAGGTTTCATTACCATAGCATGTACATCTCCCCTGGCACTGCCTTAATTCCTGTTGTTCCACACCCAGTTGACCTGTTACCCTTAAGCTAGCCCTCTCCAATATTTTGGATCTGGATAAGCCTGTGGCCACAAGGTGCAGAATCTTTCCAAACCGCATACCATTCTTTTCTGTGAAGTCCAAGCTATTACACATGCATCCCTAAGCTTCTGCATGTATCCCAGGTGCATGAGGGTGACTTGCCCACGCACGTAATACCAGAGGTTTGAATAGGGAATTATTTTAGAGATGGTCTGAGTGGATTGCATGCTCTGTTCTTTAGCCACATCCCTGTTGGACCCTGACTCTTTTCCTAAATTATCGCTTCATCTCTTTTCAAAGAATGGAAGGGGAGAGAAAAAGGAAGTGAAGGGAGAGACACAAGATCCAGTTTTCTCTTTTCTCTCTGCACTTGGAGCCAAGTGCAAGTTTCTGTCTGGCACCTGGCCTCTGACCATGCGGCAGGCTCATGCATTTGGTAGCCTTTGCTGCTGCTGTTACACAGGCAAGTTCATTGTACTTACAACTTGGAAAGCTCCTGCAGCCTGCAACGCATTGTTAAAATCTAAGAGAGATTGAGATAGTTACATTGGTGTTGCTCATTCCCTGTCAGCATGTGTCTGTGTGATTGGGAATTAAAAGGAGAGCGAGACAGAGAGAGATCCAGTTTGATTTCTCAGTCACTGAAACCTGATATAGGGGAGCGCAGACCTGTCCTGTGACTGTGAAGGAAACACGTCCACTTTCTGTTACCATATAAAGCTTCAGTCAGATGCTCCTGTCTGGAGACAGTTTTCAGTGACTCCAGAGAGCTCAGTCTACAGGGAATCTGTCTGGGATGGGAATAAAACTTACAACGTTCAAGTGTGAAATCGAAGATGGGCTTAAAAATACTACTTTGCAATGAAGATGAGTGAATTGAGTTACTGATTTTTCAGGCCACAGTTACCTATAGATAAACAAGAATGAACAAGATGTGTTTGGGCAGAGGGTGGACAGTCCATTTTCTGTTGGGATTGCCTTTCCATGGGGCACTGAAAACCTTGAGGGTGATCTATTCAATTTCAGCCTAAAATGTGAAATCCAGTCCAAGTATGTACATTAGGGGAATGCAGTTCCAGATGTCTTGCTGCTTAAATATTGCAAAAGGTATTGGACACCCAAATGATGTCACAACATGGCTTCTGCCAGCAGAGTCACAGAGATTTTTACATTTTGGACCCAGTGCCATTAGCAAAATGGCTTCTCAACTCACCTCGTATTTTTTCCTCTTGATCTGCTCTGTAAAGTCATACTTTTCAGTCTCCAGTTGGTATAACCAGTCCCACAGTTCCTTAGCCTTGTCCCTGTGTATTTATGGGGAAAGAAGATGGGAGAAACACATCACATCATATTTTCTACTGTTTTCACATCACTGGTAATGAGGCTTTTTACCTTTTATTTAATGCAGTTCACACATCTTCACAAACGCTTTCCATCTTCTGAAAGCTACTCACCATTTTCGTGGTCACATTTTTCTCACGTTCTCACCCAAGAATCTTTTAGACTTGCACTCTTGCATGTGTTACACACTAATGTATTTCCTACAGATTTAATTTTCCTACAGATTTTAATTTAATGAAAGAGAAGAGTTCAGGGGAATCAGACGAGAAGGAAGGAGGACTCTGAAGGCCACCCCAATGAGCAGAGCAGCTGCCATTGCACAATCTCATCTGTTTCAGGGCTGAGGTAAGCCAACCTCATCTTTCAAACATGCATAAACTCCAACATATGGAGTCCAGACTATCATCTGATGAGTGCTCTGCACCAGAGCACTCAGTTCCCAAGACGCCAACCTCTGTGGAGACCCGTACTCATACCTTCCCAGCTCAACTCACCCCTGGGAATGCTACAGATACCAATCTGTAGGTTTATTCAACTAATCTCAGAGCTGGGTTTAAAGTTTGTACCTAGTCCCATAAATGACTAATCCTAATTAGCAGGAGAGGCTAACAGAGCTATGCCAGGAGCATGGCTAGATGGCTACCAAACCATTTCAACAATTCCATACATCCCCATTTCCCCTCCATTCTCCAGATCAAGGAAGGGCACAACTTAACGTTGTCCCCTGATGAATTTCAAGGAGGGCCCTCTCCTCTACCTCATTTTTTTTCGCTAGAGAAGGCTCCAGGACAGTAAGACCAAATTTCAGTGGATTACAGTCAGTAAGTTAGGATAAGCATGTTACCTCAGCTTGTCTTCATTAAGGTGGTCGATGTTCAAGGGCTTGCGCCTCTCTGCCAGGACCTTCTTCTTCGTCTCTCTAGCTGTTTGCTTCTTCCCTCTCTTCTGATCAGCCTGTTTTCAGAACATCAGTTAATGTCAGACTGCAGACATTCAGGCTGAATGAAATTATTTCAGTGACAGAGCATGTAAGACAAGCTGCTAGGGATCCGGAAGAAGGAAAGGCGAGCTGTTTTCTCAACTTGTAATAAAGATTGTTCCCACTCAACCCCTTGGTTTAACGCTTCCATATTTCTTCCACCAATCCATGATTTTTACCTTAGCCAGATAGCTGCTGTATGTGGCACCCATGGAGGACAGAGCCTTCTTCTTCTTGAGATCATCCTCAGCTTTTCTCTTGGCATCTTCTTCCTCTCTCCGTGCCTTTTCCTCCTGTGGAATGTGAGACACAGAAGCAAGTTACTCTAGGGGAAACTCACAGCTTCCCCAGCAGCCAGTGTTACTGCAGGGAATGTGATGAGATAAGGATGTTGATGAGAATTGGCAACTCCTGTTTCCTGCCCATGCTTTGAGAGGGTGGTCATTTCTTCTCTGGGCTGAGACAGAACCTGTAGGTTTTTTCTCTCTCTAGAGATCTCCTCCAATTTGATGCTGAGACAAGGAGAGAGATGCAAAGACACTTACCGCAAGCCTTGCCTGACGCTCTTTCTCCTTCTCAGCCCGGATTCTCTGTTGCTCTGCTCTTTCAGCTCTGCGCTTCTCCTGCAAGAACCAGTGGCAGAGGCATTGAGTCATCATTGTGGCTTTATCTATCTCCAGTATTACGCCCCACCACCAAGAGCTTTGGTTGGTAGAGAGTGAGCCACCTACTCCCTTGCCAGAACATGCAGAAGGGTCTCATGTGCAATTCCCAGATGTAAAACAAGAGGCTGAGAGAGGGGACAGCTGTGGGAAGAAGCCATTTGGTGGTGACTTGAGCAGTCACTTCTGTACATAGCAATACAGCTTCCTGCCAAACTCTGACAGTGGACTGATGGATTCAACTTCTCATCTACAGAGGATCTCTCAATCTAGTCCAGGGAAATGGCAGTACAAGGACTCACAATCCTCTCCTTGAGGGCAACCAGCTCTTCCTCTTCCTTTCTCCTGGCTTCAAAGTGGCTGTCAATCAAGGCCTGCAGTTCAATCAGATCTTTGTTCTGCCTTTTCTTTTGGATGTCCTAGAAGAGCAGGAAAATGCATTAAGCTAGCCCATATTGCTCTAGGAACATGCCCTAGACATTCCGAGCACCTTGCCTACACAGAGAAACAAAAGCAAAAGGTGTCTGCAGATATCCATGGAAATCTGTGGGATTAGCTTCAATGGCTGTTGATGTAGGTCAGAGACAGTCAGAGACTCATCCAGGTGACAGTCAGGAGTCCAGAAGGGAACAGAATCCACATCTCCCATTCCCCTACACCATATTTTGTCCCTGGCTTTGCTTAGCTGCCTCTTCTTGGCATGTACTTAGCCTCCTCTTCACTTTGGGGTATGAATCTTACCTAGAAAATGTTCCTGCATTTTTGGGCAAAGCAGATATTTCTGCGGAGATTTTCGACACCAGAGTTTCGTCATTTTTCGATCAACTTTCTAGGAAGGTATTTGGATCTCTGTTTATTATTAAAGTTCCGTTGTCATTTTAGGTAATGTTTCTTAGCAATAGATGAGTACAGGCCTGCTTTATTTCAACCTACAACTTTCAAACCATTTACAACCATGGGACAGGGGATCCGAGAGCTCCTAAAACACTTACTTTCTCCTTTCTTCATGTATTGGCTTCAAAGATTCAAGGAGAAAAAAAAGAAATACATGAATTAACATTTTAGCTTAGTCACATTAGCAACAAATATATCCAGAGAGTTTCAGGGAACAGAGAGTAGCCTTTCACTGAAAAGAGGCAGCAAAGCATCCATACTTTTGTCCTTGACTTTATCCTCAGCAGTATCCACTACAGGAGGAGTTATGTGTGTTTGCACACATGTGTATGACTCAGGTACAGACAGACAAGCACAGTCAGTCTCAGGAATACTTACATCAAAATCTACTTTCTCACCCTCCGGTATTTTAGGAGCAGTTAGTCTGCAGAGAGTCAAAAAAAAAAAAAAAAAAAAGGATTTTCATCTTAAAGAGCAGGTAGCTTTTTAAATAGCACGTCCTGACCTGCTCTGCCCTCAGGAATGATGCTGACAAGGAGAAATGTTGATGGAGATAGAGGGGTGAAACAGCAAGTCAATGGAAAACTACTCCAGATTAGCACTAAGGACCATTGTCCTTCGTGGAAGGTCATGCAGAGCAGGGAGTTACTCCTAAAAACCCTTTCCATTCCCAAAGCCTATGGTCATTCCCTACCACACAGAAAGACGTGGGCCCGCGAGGCTGTCGGCGCAGTGCTGCACGCTCCTTTCTGGGCAGCCGGTGGAGTGGGAAGGGAAGGTGCTGGGACCCAGAGCCAGAAGGTCCATAGGAAACCTTAGTTAAGCTCAAGTCAGCCCAGCCCAACGTTTGCTGTCCTTCCTACTGTCAGTGATCCTGGATGGATGGGTAGTTTCCCAGCCATGGCCTCTCACAAAGGGTTTAGTGTTGAGCCGCCTACATCTTGGGGTACTGTGAGACGACTGTATCTTGGACAGTTCACGAGTCCTCTGACTCTATCAGGAACTGGTCTTAAGACCCTGGCCAAGTAACTACTGCTAAGGCATCCTCTGGCAGAGGCAGACATCCTGGAAAGGCATGCAGGAATAGCTGCATGTTGCATGAGGGAGGGTTGGCTAAAGGCTTCTAGTGGCCATTTGGCTAACAGACAATGTAAGCGCTTCTTCTAGATCAGAAAAATGATCCCAGGGTTTTGAAACTCCCTGCCCCTCATACTTACTTTATTCTGGGCTTCTCCTCTGTATTTGGAAACATGGAGCAAAACAGGAAGGGAAAAAGAGGGAGAACAGTTAGAACAACAGAGATCATGCCAGCTGCTAAAGTAAAAGGAGGGAAGGGAAATTTAATCTTAGGGAAAACATCCCAGAGAAACTGGTTAAATCTCAAGCACTTCCAAAAGAAATACACGCACTCACACACCCCTTTTGCTAGGAGTGAATCTGTTTTTACCCTTGGAACAGAATTTGGCAGAAAAGAATCAAGAGACTGTATAAAAGTTCCAAACGTAGCATCTGGAAGGCAATGGTTTCATGTAAATGCTAAATTATTTTTCTCAAACCATCCTGACCAAAGCTCTAAGGAGGACAGCTGGGCTGGAGGGTAGAAGAAAATGTTGCCTTTTTCAATCAGCACTTCTTTCCCTAAAGTTAACCTGAATTCACAGTAGTCAATGATAACTTAGCCAGTTTTGCTCAAATGCTTCACATGGAGAGCAGAAGGGGAGAAGCTTCATGACACATTCTCTCCAGGTTCATTGACTCCCAAGATAGCTTAGAGCACATGTCCCTGAGATACCTTGGTGCCATGGGGGAGATGCTTATTCTTCTGCGCTGCATGGTGCTCCTCAAACCCAGCTTGGAAAGGCCATCCTCTCTTAGCAAGCATCCTCTCCTGCTGAGGTACATGGAAAATTCCCATGGGTGTTAATGGGAATGCTCTTTGCCTCTCCAGGAGAGGTATAATGCCCTGACAGGCAGACTAAACCATCACAGAGACCGTCAACTTGGGCCCTCTGGCAGTCAGAACTGTTCCCCTACAACAAGTGACCTTTCCCTGGCTCTCAGAAATGTGCTGTCTTATGAGTTACTTGCTTAACATTTGTGCTCGTGTTCAATTCCCCTCCATGCTATGCTTTTTAAACTTTAGTTATTAACTCCAGTGTAATGCCAGCACGTTCAGCACTGTTATTCTCACAAACAGAAGTAAATTAAACCTATGTGTTTTTTCTGGCCCAGTCTCACAGGGACCCAGGTTGACTTTCATAACCACACGCTACGTTTGAACTTTCAGGGATGCTGCTGGGTATTGCAGTACAGGACTCTCCCTGTGTTGGTTTGGTGGGAGGAACTGAGGTAAAAAGCTCACAGCCTATTGAATCTGGTAAAAACAACCAGCTTTGTAAAGTAAAAGTAAAAACAGTCTCCCTCAGGACTGGGTGCACGAGCCCTGCTATCTATATCATGATACAGAAAGCTATTATATTTTTTCAGATGCTTATTTCCATCCAGCTGTTTTGGGACTGATGGAGGAAATTGGGAATAGCAAATGGAACAGAGTAGGATAAAATAAAATGAGACATTATAAGAGGAAAAAAATAGCAAAAACTGATACTGGAAAATACTTAGCGGAGACATCAGTTGCAAGGATGTTGGATAATAAAAAAATTGAGGAAGTATCTGGAAATGGGTTATTGAGATAATTAAGAGAAAAGATGTGAGAGATCAGAAACTAACCTTTCCGTTCTCTCACACTTTCCTATATCAATTTCAATAATGAAATTTTGCGGGGTAGACTTTTCTCACTGCAAGAACACTGCCTACCAAAACATATCTCAATTGAAGCCTCGAGATGCTAGAGCAACGCTAATAAAATAAACAGCATGTAATTAGAGAAGTGTTTTAGAGCACTCGTATAAAGGAAGCCACAAATCGCTCCTGAAGAAAAATACCACGAGCCAACAGTGTACTTCTATATTTCTCCAGTTATTTTTTTTAGTTGTTTTGCTTTTCAAATAGCCAGTGAGCTTCTTAACACATTAGTTAAATTGGGTTTTTTATCTGGAGAGAGGAAAAGTAATCACGATTAACCAGTCTATCAGGGATGTTATTCACGCAGGATTCCCTTCCCTCGTGACATACCCAGATAATTTTCAGAAACATTCCTGTTTAGCTTAAAGCTGCCAGTTAGTAACATTTCAGAGGGGGGAAAAAAGTAGACAGGAAATGACTGGTTTTGTCTGTTGACCTTGGTTGCCAGGATCGACACCTGTCTGTCGATGACTGTGTGAATTTGGTTTCAGCTGCCACCAAATCAGTACTTTAAACTTAATTAAACCAACAAACACTTGTAAAAAGAAAAAGAAAAATTAAGGTTAGTTGTTCTTGAAATAAGAAATTGTAGTTAGAATATTTAAAGGTACCTCCAGAAAACCAGAAAAGGGGATAACAAAGAAATAGGAGCCTTTATTAAAAAACAAACGGTAATAAATCTGTCTTTTGCAGTGCATGACCCAGCATGGTCCGTACTGTATGCACCAAAAGCAGCCCAGAGATGTGATTTATTTTGAAATGCCCCTTCTTTCAAGACACCAAGTCAAGGAACTGGGCCAAAATTTGTTGAGAAGCAGGAATTGTCATAGCAAATTCCTGTTCCTGTGGTGGATTTTGACTGACATTCTGGTCATTCTGCCCATGAACCATGGGCCTGTGACAAAATCCCCACATACAACCCTGCCAAAAGAAGGCAAGAGCCACTGGAAATCCAAGTTCACTGCCCTTGATTAGAGAGTGATTAGAGAGTCTCTAAGTTTCTGGTTTCCAAAAGGATTGGCGCAGAGAGAGTACGCTCCACCATAAATACAACCTCGCTTTCTCCTGCCCAATCTATGAGATATTCACACAGTGCTCCCCCTCTCTGTGAATCCATCTGAACTGCCTTTACTTCTCAGAAGCAACATCTCTAACTCACAGTGTGTCCTTGGGAAAAAAAAAATCAATATGGTATTAAAAATAAAAGGAAAGAGAGAGAAAAAGAAGGTGAGAAAGGGGCTCAGAAAGGTCCTCAGGGTATTTCCCTAAATAAGAAAAAAGCCTGAAAAGCGAGCAAGAAAATTAAAACAAACGAACAAAAAAAAAAAATCTACAAAAACAAAACAAAACAAGGAAACACAGAAAATGCAGGGTGGTTTCAAGTGGCACTGAGCTTTGTCTTTGGAACCAGCTGGCCAGGTCTTGTAGGGGCTGAGGCAGTCAGAACACAAGCGAGCTACTTCAGAGGTCTGTAAAAGTCCATGAGAGTCTTTCTATACATTTAAACTGGTTTTGAATATGACCCAGGGGCCTCAAGTTATCTTGCCCTCATACAAGAGCAAAACTGACCCTGCATACATTTAGCTTTGGTCCTTTCACATGAGTCTTGTCCCCACCCAGGTACTCAAGTGCCCACTCAACCAAGTATTATGAACACGCTATCTTAAGCCCATGGCCTGCCCCACCAGTATGAATAAATTTATTCACATGCTTGATGTTTAGCACAATTTTAAGTGCATGGCTGGAGCAGAAGTTTAGATATCTGTATCTGGAGACCATGACCTTCTAAAGGTTGGGTGAGGAAGGCATGTCCATGCAGGGCTCAGCTCCATTTTCAAGCATGCCACTGGGATTTAAGAGATACTTCCCTGATTTTGGGGGGATAGAGAAGGTTTGCTGATGAGAGGCATGACACAACAGGTTCTAGCTAAAAGAGAAGTCCAAAGCAAGCTTCTAGAGCTTGGTTTTCACCATCTGCTATCCTAATGAGGATGTACAGGCTTCTCAATACAACAGTGACCCCCCAAGGGTGATTGGATATGCGCAGTAAGCAATTCTTTGCGGCAGAGATGTTTTGGCCCAGTTCCTGAGTTTAAAATCAAGTGAGGAACAAAAACAAATACAGAAAAGAAGAGTGAGATGTTAGAAAGATGACTTTGTTGTCCTAAGACAACATTGAGCTACCATCATAGTATTCGCCTTCTTCATCAGCTGTAGGTTGAAGGATAAAAGCAAAAGAGAAGAAGCACAGTAGTCAATCCACAACCAGCGCTGTTCTCCTAAGAGCAACTGTCCCCACTCTCTCCCTGCTACGCTGGGAACCTCGGACTCTCCGGAGATCGAACAAGAAGAAAAAACACCTTTTTGGTGATTCGATTTGGCAAACGTACAGCCCTTTTCTCCATATTCATCCAAAGTCAGCCAGAGAGACCATTTCCCTCCCATGCTCTCTTTGCTCTTGAACAAGGTCAGTGTTTTTAACACCGTTTCCCCAGCACTGAAAGAGAAAAAGAGTGAGAGTCTGTAGCTGCATCACATACCTTCTTCAGGGGCTTCCTCTGCTGGTGTCGTGGTACGGGCAGTGATGGAAAGACAGGAAATAGGAAAAAAAAAACAGAACAGGTGTTTAAAGCTCTTGGAAGCCTGAGAAAGAGACCAGGGAATGCATGAAGGAGGGGAAAAAATAAAGGAATTAGTGAATTAAGGCAAGGAGTAAAGGTATCTGGAGAGGCTGTCAGGAGTTAACGATGCTGAAAGGTTAAAGTAGTAGTAAGCGTGGAGATTAAAGGAGAAAAGGGCTGCAAGTGATCATTGTGGTTAATATTTGTTTCTCTTGTTTTGTTCTCTTCTACCAACCCAAGACTCCTGTTCTCGGCACTCTCTCACACACACACGCGCACACACACTCTTGTGTTGCAAGAAAGTGGAGTAAATCAGAAGTCATGTCACATACCTGGCTCATGAACTTCAGGTGTGAAGTGTCATGGAACAAGGTGCGATGGAAAATAAGAGAATGAGAACGAGAAACCTGTTATTTCACACACCAAAAGAGCTTTCGAGCCAAAGGGGAGGAGGCGCAGAGAGGAAAAGGGGAGAGGGGGACAAAGCTAAGAAGTAACCCTGAAATAAAATAAATTAATTACATTTGAAATAGCATATAAACAGAAGTCACAGGACAGGAAAGGAATTCATTCAGGTGAAACAGGCAGATTTACGATAATAGTGCAGTGCGTAAAAAAAACGTTATGAGCATTATATGACAGAAGGCACAACCTGACAGCACAGCGTACCGAGGGTTACCTTGATTTGAAATATGCACATGAACGTAGTCAGCACTCTCAAAGCGCTGTTAGATCCGTCCTTTTCTACAGCAGTATTTCAGACATTTGAAATAAAGACAATGTGGTTCGGAAACCTACTGAAATACCTGCTGTAACTCATCGTCAACGTGCAGCTAACTTCCAAAGAAGCTTGGTTCTTTTTTCTAGATCTATGGCTAAGGCCATTTTCTCCCTTGGAGCCAACTTGGATGTCTATGTAAGTCTACTGCTGTTCTTCACAATGTAGAATTACAAACAGATTACTTCATAGGAAAAAAAGGTTCATTAAAACTCTGTGCAGGTCTACATTTCATTCTTCTGGGTTTTTTTGGCAAAGCAAGAATCGATCGGCAATGCGGATTTGCGGGGCAGATTTTGCTTTTCAGCCATACACGCGCTACTGAATATTTTGCAAAAGCAGGCATAAAAATAATACAAAATCTTACAGTATTTATATTCCCTGTGTACAGTCAATGGGTCAAATTCTGCCCTGAGATTTGAAACAAAGCTTTTGCTATAGGAAGAAACATTCATTCTCCTATCACAGTGCAGAATTTAATCCATTTCACAAGGACACTTTTTGCTGAGCTACTCTTTCATGATAGTGTATGTGTTCCCCTAGTTTTTAGTAAAATTTTCATGCAACAGGTAAGTTTTGTCCTACTTAGTGCTGATTACATTTTACTGAGAAAAAAAAAAATTAAACTAAAAAACCAACAACCCCAAAGACATGCAAGTTACAAGCTATCACTAACAGATAGGTTGTTATCTCCTGTCACCTTGTATTCGCTTCCCACGCACGCTGGCCCAGCAGACAGACACTGGGGAGTTTAGAAGTTAAATCACATACCTGGAGGGGGGGCTTCATTTAGTAGGAAGTGTCAGGGGAAAAACATAGGAAAGGAAGATAAAAGAATTAGAAATAAGTTATTCAGGAAGGGATCACCTCAAACTTTGGTAAGACTGGGTTGAAGGAGTTTCATTTGCAGACTAGGTTATAGGGATAGAATGTTAATAAGAGTGGAAGAGGAGAGTAATTACAGTGGGGTATGAAGTAGATGGGGAGGGGATGCCATAGAAATGAAAGATAAAAGGAATTTGAATGTTGATGAATTGCCACAATTTAAATCATGCAAATGTATAAACAGTGGGCAATTGTAGTCACACTGGTGATCCTTAAATTTGAAAGAAAACATGCCTAAGAAGAGAGTTTTACAAGTGTGCAGTGTAACCTATGTTTCAGCTCTGCATATGCCCTTCTAGCTGTTGGGGCAGCTGTGGGGATACCAGTGTTACTGCAAGGAAGTAAGGCTTGAAATGTGTCTGCGTTTGCATCTGAAGCCCCACCATCTAAGATCCTCCACCGGCAAATGTGAGGCTTAGCTCTGCAGAACTGGAAATATTCAGGTCTACGCAGGGCTTGTCTCTGCTGCAGGGGAGTAGAAACGGCTCGAGGCTGCGTGCCGGCATCCTGCTGCGGGCGATACCTGCGAGCAGAAGCAGCTCCTCTTTCTGCAGCTCGGGTGCCTGCTCTCTGCCCCGGCTGCGGTGCAGTCACAGCCCTAAAAGTTTTCAGGAGCACTAAAATGTTTCTTCTAAGTTTCTTAGAGGGTGATTCTTCAGTTACAAGCAATAATTATACTTGTTTCCTATAGGGTAAATAAATTTTAGGGAAATGTAAGAATGGATTGATTCTTCATGACCCTGGTTTTCTTCAACATCTTCAAATTCCTATGTACAGGAATGCTTCAGATTAATACATAGGAATTTAGATGTCACACATATGCGCTTGGTTAGGTGGAAAGTGTCAGCGAAGAAAAATAAAGGAATTAGAGCAAGAATCACACAACAGCAACAACTCTGAACTTGTGCAGGCCAAGGCTGTGACTTAGAGGATGTATTAGACAAAGACAGCATTAATAACAGAGAACCTGAATAATCATACAGTGATATAAAAAGCTGGGACAGTCTCCCTCTGACATAAAAGTTCTCTTTTAAGCTTGTTATATTTACATCTTCTTTATAAACTTTTCTTTTTGTTACACTTTACGTTACAGAGGGAAAAGAAAACACGGGGAGACTATAGGTATGGCTTTATTGTTAATCCGATCGTTAATACCTGGTGTGTTGCACAAATTTCAAGCTCGTATGTATGTCAAAGCTTGAGACCAACACTCAAGTGGTGAGTAGCAATTCAATAAATACCAGGGGAAAGAGGTACAGAGGCAGGCAAAGCAGCTGGGATGGTAGCAACGACCTTTAACTTGTGCAAACCAAGGTCAGAAAAACCTTAGATAACAGACAAGAATGAATATGGTTAAAAGGAGAAGAGAAGGACGTGAAACGAGAAGAGGAGGGAAATGAGAAGCAGCGCAGAGATGAACGTTGACGTGTTAAGTCATGCAAAAATCAATCGGGCGGCTTTCACCTCCCTCACTCCAGCCCTGGCAAAAGTACTGATCTCGTCTAAACTACGAGGCTGGACTCCCTCTGCGGACAGCAGAGTGAAACAGCTGGGACGGGCGGCTGCTGAGATGTGACTGCTTTAATAAAGCTACTCCAAATGGCACAGAATAATTTTCACAGACAGTTTAGAGGACGCTGCAAGTTCAGTTTCTGCTCTTCCAGATAATAAACATCGTAACATTCCCGTATGCAGTGTAAGGATGGCTCTGAGTCCAGTCAGTGGCTATTATTACAGCTTATACATTGAGATATTTGTTTACAAAAATGTTATTACATTTTTCATGCAACAGTTAGCTCTTATCTTCATTATTACGCATCACAGAGCAGAGGAAATTATTACTGGTGGAAGGTGTAAGGAAGCTGCAAGTTACAGTTTATCATTAATGTTTGATTTTTATCTGTTTCCTTCCACCATCTTTGAATTCCTGAGTATAATATTAGAGTTACTGGTATCACTTTCCAACAGAAACCGTAGTTTCAATTAAATTTCAATATTTCAAAAATGTAGATTTAGCTAAGATTTTGGTTAAAAAAATAAAAACCGTTTCACAACCAGAAAAGGTTGCATAGATAATAACATCTCTAGAACAAAACCTCTCATTTTTTGTTTTGTGACAGTCTCTCATTCCAGATTTGTTCTTGCATTACATTATATATACCCCACATTATCCATAAAGTCAGTGCTTCAGAAGCATCTGAAATAGAATTTTCATTTCAAAATTTGGAAATCTTCCATAGAGGAAAGAGGAAAAAAAAAAAAACATTGGAACAAAATGTATTGTTTCAACTAAATTAAAAAAAAATAATTTTCAATAGCTGCCAAACAAGGCATTCCTCCTTTTTTTTTTTTTTTGTTGTTGTTTGTTTGAAAAGTTTCCCTTTTATCCCAATCCAGAACACGACCCAGTTGTGAAATTGCCAAGCGCAATTGAATTTCCAGCACACAATAACCCTTCAGATTGACGCAGAGGAATTCAGAAGTCACATACCTGGTTCATGGACTTCTTTAAGAGGGAAGTAGCAGGGAAGGAGATGCAAAGAAAGATAAGAGAATTAGAGCAAGAAACAGAGGATGATTAAGAAAACCTTACACTTTTTTTAGCCAGGGTGGAGGGGTTAAAGGGATAAAAACCATTAATAAGATTAAAAGAGAAATAGAGGGCACATATAGATACCAATTAGAAAATCATGGAGAGGAAGGACAGGGGGTGTTGGGAGGTAAAAGGTGCAGATGACTAACAATTCATAATGTTTTAAATCAAGTGCCATTGGTAGCCTTTGGTTGACAAAAATATTTACTTGTATTTAAATCAACTCCATTACCCATAGGTTTGAATGTGCAAAAAGGGTATAGACAACCTGTTCTTATTCATGTGCATAGAAATCCCAGCCTCTGCGGAAATCAATGGGCTCGGAGGAGCTGGCATTGATTTCCTTAGCGCCCAGGATTTCACCACCGGTGTGCAGGACCGCACACCGAAGTGGGAAGGTAAGTACGAGCATGTTATTGCTCTCCGACCTGCAGGATAAAGTATCATCTGATGAAAGCCTAGCTGGACATGCGGGGGGGGTGGGGGGCGGGCAGAAGGGCAATTGAAAGGTAAATGGGTTTGGGCTGGCAGGCTGATGCTTTAATAAGCATGACCTACTATTTTGCTAATCACACAGATTGTCTTACCAGATCTGGACTTTAATTCACATTATAAAATCAAGCAAAAATGCAACCCTGCTCCCCCCGTTTTTGCATAATGCACGTTAATGCAGAAAAATACCAATACTTATGGAAAAAGCATGCAACTACATCTTTTCTCTGAATTGGCATTTTCTGCAAATACGCTGCAACCCAAACGATGCCACTCGGTCCAATCCTTAGCCCAACAGAAAACTAGGTATGACGCGGCGCCACTTGTCGCTCGTGACTTCAGATGCAAGTCTCTCCACATCAGCAAAAGCGAGTTTTGTCCCCGCGCAGTGGCGGGGGCACGGGAGGAAGAGGTGTGTGCCACCGAGGGCGGTAGCATTGCCACAGGACACGGCTGTCCCACCTCCTGCCCCGGTGCATGGCGTAGAGGAAATGCTTTTGGGAACACTATCCCCGTACCAACTGGTATCTGTACCAGTAGCCTGGTTAGAGAAATCAGAGCGCTGGGGAACATATAAGCAATGCCCAGCCATTCGGGCATTGCTTTCAAAACAGCGGTTAGTACTTATTACTCATCACGCCGCTTATCCTACGAGAGCGGAGCAGCTGCCAGCGAGCATGCAGAGGATAGTTTTGCATCCTCTCCTCTTCAACCACCTCCAGAATTCCTGCACGTGTTACCACTTTGGGCAGAAACAGAGGAATTCGCAGGTCATGGCACAAACCTTCCTCATGAGCTTTAGCGGGTGGGAAGAGTCACAGAGCAAAATGCAAAGGAAGACAAGAGCGTTAGAAACAACCTTTCACTCGTACGAAGTGGAGGGGGAGGGAAAGCCTGAGAGTATATTGCAAGGAAATAAAATGAATATGGATACGAAAAGCACTACTGGAAGTGAGGGCACAAACGGTCTGAGATATTAAAACATAAAGCTGATTTAAGTGGCCGTATCAGATGACATTTGTCTTATATGCACATTCCCGCAGTCCCGCATAAAGCCCGGAGCAGCATGCCATTACACAAGCCTGATGCTCGCCCACGTGGATTTACAGCCTGAGGCCAGCAGGTTTTTGGTGGCACGTGGCTGCACGTACTGCCATGAGACAGTGGCCTAGAAACGCCATTGCATGAAGAAGAAAACCCTCTTTAACCATTTGCAAAGCTAAAGCATCAAAATTATCACCGGTTGCTTTATACCACAGGGTTTAAGCTGAAAAAAGGGCATGTGGAAAGGCTATCGCAAGAACGTCAGCCCGGCAAAGGAGGGCAAACGGATCATGGGCACATCTGCACATCGTCCAGAGGCCCGACCCACCCCAAATGGTCCAAAATAAGCCTCCCAGGGAGACCCAACCAGTTTCAGAGGGAGGGCTTTTCAATCTTCATCCTTCTAAGAGGTTTACATTTCACAGCAGTTTTCGTACTTCTTTTTTTCATGCAACAATTACCACGTAGCATTGCCAGTGCATTCAATGTCAGGACAGGACAGGACATGAAGGAAGAGAGTACAAAAAACAAAATGGTGGCAAGTTTTATTCTGTATTAATATGCCTATTTTTAACTCCTGTTTCCTTTTACCATCTTATGGCTTACTAGCTAAACCAGAGCTCACTCTGAAAGACGGGAATTCAGGAGTCATGCCACATACCTTCCTCCTGAGCTTCTTTAGGTGGGAAGAGCCACGGGACAGGATGCAAAGGAACATTAGGAGAAACACATTATTACACGGGCTGATATTACACAGGCTGAAAACTCTGTTAGGCCAGTGGGAAAGGCTTTATCCCAGTAAAGGATGCACTAACGGCCAGGAGGGGAAGGAATTTGAGGCATGTGTGGTTGGGAAACAACTGCACCACGTAAAAGGAACAGGGAAAAACATATTGGAGAGGGAAAAATCTACCAATAAGCTCAAATAACACGTCCTGAAATTTCCAGTTTTATAGGAACAACCTCCTGCCATTGCCCGGGTGGGCTTTATGGCGAGCTCCGCACGCGGCAGGAGAGGCTGGGTTGCCACCGAGCCGAGGTCTGCCGGAGCTGGCACCGAGACCGTTCCCGTGTGTTAGCCTGCAGCAGAGCCGGTCACAGAGGAGAGGTGGAAATAAAGACAACGGAAGCGATAAGGCAAAGTAACCGGGTCCTGCTCCTCTCGCACCACCCTTGAATCCCCCCCACCGCCAAGGAGACGGCGGGGAGCAATTCGGAAGGCGATGGCACGTACCTGGTTCGTGAGCTTCGTCAGGTGGGACATGGTAGGGAGCAAGAGCAACGAGATGGAAAACGAGAACAGTTAGATTAAAGGATGTGTGAATGCAACAGGGGGGTCTAAAAAAACACAGGGGGTATGAAATAGAGAAACAGAGAAGGAGGTGAAATGGAGACAGGCAACCAAAGCACGCACAGGTACAAGAAATGTAAAACCTTCAGGACCTGGATGTTGTAAAAACCCTGCAAACCGCTCAGAGCAGGTCTCCCGCGGCGTTATGAACAGGTTTACCCTTGTTTCAAATACGCCCATAGCACAAAGCTTTGCAAATGTGGAACCAACGCACCCTTTGGCTCCTCTTACCCGGAGCACCACATCCCAAACCTCTCAAGTGCAAAGGGTGGGTTTCTGTTCCATGCCCTCTTCTGCCCTGCCTGTCCCACTTCGCAAACGCCGCGGGCAATGCGGGGAGCCCGCCGGGGTTACTTGGCAGCATCTACGTAGCTATCATGAATGGGATCTGCCTTCTGCAGCATTATTATTCATATTATATATAATGTTATATATTATAGTCTATAAACTTATAATATATAAATATACTATATATAATATTACATATTATAGAATATGTAGTATGTAATATATGGCTACACGCATACCTTACCGCAGATGGATTTTGATTTCAAAACCCATCCAATCATTATCTGCCAAGCTACGTAAGAGAAACCAGTTGACATCTGATAGAAACCTTTATAGGCAGACCCCAGTTATTCCACGTCAGGCGTTACAATCACCCAGGGCTAAAAATCAGCCTCAGAGCCTGCTGTGGCTTGGATAAGGGGATGGTATCCGCATTTCCCCTGCTGCTCCCTCCCCGAAACCCCAGCGGAGGTATCCGCAGGGATACGCGAGGATGCGGGGCACCCTCGGTGCAATGTGTGCAAGGGACAAGAAAAGCCCTCTGCCTGCGGATTGTCTGTCCCAGCGTCTTTCTCTTGCCTCTTGTTTTCTTCTACCACCTGGCAAAATCGAGGCGCGCATCGGCGCTGAGCCCTGCTGCGGGAAAGAGGGGCCTGGGAAGCTGTTTCACGTACCTTCTTCTTGAACCTCTTCTGCGGGTGGGAAACGGCAGCAAAGGGAATGAGAGGAGAAAATTAAAACAAGAAATATCTTACTGGAACATTATTGAGGTTTGCCAAGCTCCCAGGCCATTATGGGTAAGAATACACAATGATGGAATTATAGGGTGAGAGAGAATTAAAAATAACATTTTTATGGGCATATTATGGGGTTATAAATGTTAGTGAAATATGGGAATGTGACCACAAATGAAAACCACATTAAAAAGGCATCCAATATTTTATTCTTTATTAGAGCTGGCTGAAATTTCCTAAAACTGACTTTTGGTGAATTTTTGACCAAAAATAAAATTGCCGCATTTCTTTTGTTTTAAATCTTTTTCTCAAATGGTGAAAAATTTTCACCAACATTTATCAATTTTTGAAATTTCAAAGAAATTCATTCCTGAATTTCAACAGATGGATATAAGCTTTGCAGGGTATCCCCTCCTTTTTAAAAAATCTAAACTTTTGGAGAGAAAGGACGGGACTTGACACCATTGTGACAAAAAAAAAGGCAAGCAGTTCAGTAAAAATGGTAGGCCAAAATAAATATATATATATTTGTTTCCATATACATATATGCCATATATGTATATGTGTATATATCCATATACAAACACACACATATATATAAAAATTGCATATATATGTGTGTATATTATATATATTATATTGTTTTTATATACGCATGTATTTTTATATATAAATGTATATATATATAAATGTTTTGGTTTGTTTTTTTAAACAAAAAACCAGGCCCAATTTCCTACCAGCTCAATAAGCGACATCAATGTCCATCATTGCATTGATGTCTGTGGCTCAGGAACCGAGTCCCGGCCACTGGGTATGAACCGATTTCTTCACACACGTTCTTCCTCCACGTTGAGAGAGAAAGAAAGCAGAAGCCATGTCACATACCTTCTTCCTGAGCTTCAGGTGGCAAGTGTCATGGAACAAGAAGCAACAGCAGTGAAAATGAAAACAGAAAACTGTTAGAAACTGGTAATGGGGTGAGCTCAGGCCTGGAGAAAAAAGTGGTTAGAAAGTGATGGAGAGAAGTTATATGGAAAGGAAATGGATGACTTGGGAAGATAACACAAAGGTCAAGCAACAGTGGAGAGCAAGGAGAAGATACACCTCGGAGGAGACAGTCATGCAGGTTAAAAAAATAGGAAGTCACCTGCCTATTACTTTTATATTAATCATCAAATTCTTGAGACCCAAAAGGAGGTAGTTAGGGAAGGAAGGAGAAAGGCAAGAAGAAATGCTTCTCCTTTTAGGAAGGCTTGTCTGTAGGAGCAACACCCTTTGCTTACTCTTTGGACATTTGACAAGGCATGAAGGATGGAGCATGAATACCACCTTCACCTCCCCGTCTCTGCCTCTCTGGGCAGGACTAGAGACACGATGATGACTGAAGGCACCTCTACAACCCATTTGGTGCCTCCGTTTTCTTTTTTTTGAGCCCTTGACCCCCTCGGAAGCAATGCTGGGAGAATGAGAGACATAAGGATAATGTACCTTAGGGCAGGAACTACTCTGAGCATGGCCACAGTTGCAGCTCTGTTCCCACCACCACTGATGGAGTTAGCCAATTGCAGCAATTTGGGGGAATCCGTGGCCAAAAAAACCCTGCTGGGTGTAAAATCCCCAAAACGGACATTTCTGCACAGGTGCAAGTCCCTGTCTCAGAGCTGGTCTCATACCCCCACATGCAAATATTCCACCTCCCAGTAAAGGGTTTCACTCTAGACCCCTTAGAAGATGTCTTGGACACTAAGGGCAGATCTTGGGAGAAAGCCCAGAGTTTGGCTCTCCCCTCTATCCCAGACACCCTGGGAAAATGGAGGATGACAACCAGCAGCTACGCTTGCCTGAACTGAAGCCAACGTGTCAGAAGTGCCCAGCAAAGACACCGATACGTCTTCAAAATCTTCCTCTCCCTCCTGCCTACAAAAGCTGAAACAACTCGGGTGAGAAGGGCTTTTCATGCTCCATCTTTCCAGAACTGCACTGTCTCTCGCAGCTTGTCAAATCACCTTTTGCCAGCTAAAAGTGCGTTAAAAAACTTCATCTTTGCCAGTCGGTTCTCTGCCTCGCCTTTCGCATCCTCGGCAGTGCCTTGTCGGGTGCTCCTCAGGAGCTGGGCAACCTGCTCTTCTTTTCAATTTCAAAGTTTAAACTCAACGCGTGGACATTGCCAAAATGAGAATGGCAGGATTTCACCGATGGTACGTTGTGTGGGCTCTGCGCCAGTGCCTGCTCTAAAACGCTCCGAGTTTATGGACAGGTTAGCTCCCAGCTTTACAACCATCCCCTACGGCTCATACAAATACCGCGTTTCATCGTAACGTGAAGGCTCGGCACATCATGGCCCCAACTTGGCCGGTTTTATGGTTTCCGACTGATTTACCCACCAAGTGTTTCAGATCACCTTTAGCGGCAAGCGCCAAAGAGAAGGGTGAAATACAGACAAGAAAAAAGCAGGACCAAGAATCAAAGAAAGATAAATTACATTCCAAGTTTTTTTGTTACCTTCTTCTTCGTATTCCTCTGCATTGAAATAGGGGAGGGGGAAAAAAAGCAAACAAATCAACCATCAGCCTTGACGCATCGGTAGGACATTACCCACGGCAGAGCCCTTTGCGCTCACAGGGATGCTGGGCAAGACGGCCTCTGAAAGGCCGCTTCCAAAATAGCGAATAAAATGACTTTGAGAAAAAAGAGGAGGTATAAAAGGGGAGGAGGGCGAGATTGTGTTGAATTTTTTCTTGGGCCATGGGAACTCCGGTGTACACGCGTGTTACAAGGAAAGAGGTGGCAGAGAGGGCCTCTGAGTATAAGAAAAAACAGCAAAGAAAACAAACTTGTATATTTCTATCTATATTGCTTGTATATATTCTGTGTTTCTATGTTTTAAAACAAAATATTATGGATACGAAAGCCGCAAAATGAATTGCCAGCAGATGGCAGTGCCCCTACAAAAACCAGTAGCGTCCCCCACAACCAGGGCATCAGTTTGGGGCTACAAATAGTGTAAAATCACCAGAAGCTGGTGACAGTCAGACAGACAGGCTCGCAAAAAGAGAGACCTCAGATTTGTCTGATCGTACCAGCACTTTTTGTTAAAATATCAACAATGGGCAGGAAGGAGAAGATGGACGTGGCCAGCAATGCTGCAGGCTTGCATGGAAGCAATTAGAGACAGATTTAAGACTTACCCTCTCCTTGCTCCCTGCGAGAGAGGAAAAAAGGTTATTGAAACTAGATAAATATTCCATCCACTCCGTATTATCACCAAGCTTTAAACCAGATATAGGGCAACCCAATGCCCTGTTGTTTAAAGTCTGTTTTTTCCCCCCATTCTCCCTTTGCTCTTTCAGGAGCCATTTGGTTTTAAGATTATTAAAGTGGCTGGGTTTGGGTTTTATTTTAAACAGTGTTCCTCAGTCTGATGGTGCATATGGATCCATACCCAGGAATAATCCTACCACCACAGGGCTATAACATGATACCTACACATCAGCGCTGTGCAGGGGCTGATGAAGCTGGACCTCAGCCCCGGTGTGCCAGGCAAGCCAGCCTGTAGCCGATGGCCCACGCCAACTCAGATGTGCTACAGGCTCCCTAAACCTCAGGGCTGCCTAATAAAAATTTGGGATGAGCCAGATGCTGCTCAATGTTTACCCCGTGGCTGTAGCAACATCAGTCTTGTGGTCTGTTCCCATCCCTTGCCCCCACTTGCCAGCCTCTCCTGCTCTACCATCACCTTGCATGAAACCCAAAGCCCAGAGCCCCCCTGGGGCCAGACCCTAAACAAGGTTCGCATTAGTTAGAGATTGCTTGAAAAACGTGCCCAATCTCATCTCTGGAAGTTTTTTTTTAAGAGCAGGCTGGACAAAATGACGCAGGTTGAGCTGAGCCTGCCTCATAGCAGAGGAGAGGACTAAATGACCACTGCAGGTCTGTCCATGATGCCTCTGATCCCCCGATTGCCCTAAATCTCCCCTCTGTACCTACTGACGCATAAATGTCAAATGACCCCGCTGGGTTTGATCATATTACTCTGGATTTGTTAAACCAGGGCAGAAAGTGGCTCCTCCACTACCCTGTGTGTTTAGTTCCCCCTCCTCCAGCTGTAGTGCCATGGCCACCGAGGACAGGCTGAGCTGGGCGGAGGTGTTTGGAGGGCGTCCCGTGTTGGACAGGGAGGGCGTCAGGTGAAGAGGGACCTTTTGACACCCAAAATCCAAGACGCCCCTTCCCTACTGCCTCGGGGGGGGTTGGTCGGTGCACGAAGGGGAGGCCATCCTCCCCGCGGGGATGCCCTCGCTCCACTGCGTGGAGCCAAGCTAAACAGGCGAACGCACGGGCGGCTTTCTCTCTACTTACACTTCCTCGGTATCAGACATGTTGGCAGCGAGTTTCTAGACAAAAGATGAAAAGAAGAAAAAAAAAAAAAAAAGAAAAAAAAAAAGGTATTATTACTGGGAGCGCCTCCTAGAAAATGCCAAGGCGAGAGCAGATGGGTTGACATTTGAGGACGAAAAAAGCCAGGCATCTGCTTTCCCACACAGCAGCCGATCCCCCCCCAACACTGCCGTTTTGGGAGCAGCACAGACCTTTGCCAGCCAGGTCAGAGGAGAAGGAGAGGGGAAGAGGAAGAGATCATCTGGAAAGACATGCCCCGTCAACCTGGCTTTCAGTTACAAAACCTCCAAAGCTCAGGGAGACGGGTGTCCTCTCGCGCCCATCTGACATTTCCATCGCTCCAGCAAGATCAGAGAAATTTTTCTTTCTGTTACGCTACCGCAAGTGGGAAGGCACCAGCTCCAAAGCATTAGTCAGAACTAAAAAAAATAAAATAACAAACTACCAACATACCCAGAGATCACTATTTGTTTGTCAGCACCCAAAAGTGCCTTAAGTAGCAGTGTCTGGCTCAAACAGCTGATGAATGAGTGAACAATTATCTGTTGATTAGTTTAGGATGAGAACTGGCCAAATGCCTGGTTAGGCAATTCACACCAGTATAACCGGTTGTATTTATTACAACCGATCCTCGCACCACCACGGGGCAGAGGTGAACCCATCCGCGTTGGCACCGTTGTGGCTTGCATTTCCGCGCAGCCCGAGCCGGGGCTGCGTGCAGACCACCGCCCGCGCAGAGCTGCGGCCGGGGAAGCGCGAGGGCTGGATACGGCCGCTCTGCTGCTCTTTGCCAGACCCCGAACGCGTGTATCGGAGCCTCAGCCGCGGTCAGAGGGAGCGGCGCTGCTATTCGGGGAGCACCGTGGTAATACCGCACGCTGCACCGGGTTTGGTGACGGTAGCGGTGCAACGCTACGGCGGCAGCAGCAGCTGCCTTCAGGCCAGGGGGAGGAGGTGGGGAAGGGCCCCCAAAACTTCCTCCAAATCCATGGTGGGTCTTAAATTAGAAAGCCAGGCTCCTCCTCGCTGGGAAACCCTAACCGTGACTTTCATGACTTCATTACTCAGCTGATATATGAGAGACGTCTTGAAGGAGCAGGTGGGCTGACTTAGGTTCAAAAGGAACAACTGCGGCTCAGCAGGTTTCTATTTCAGAGGAAGGCAGTAATCCCATAGGCTCCAACCCTGCCCTATAAGGGATCCTCTCCATTCCCCAGCAATGACCCTGGGCACCACGCATTAACACCAACAGGATTTAAAACCCCCATGTTCTAAGCAGCGATAAACAGCCAGCATTTTTTCTTCTAGTTCCTCATTTATCCTCTTTCTGAAATGCAGCATTGCTCTGGAAGTAGAGCCAGCAATGGCTCTGTTATGACCTGATCTGAGTAGCTGGACAGGAGGATGTTCTACTGCCGAGGAGATTTGGGTTCAGTGATCGCTTGGTCCCAGCCTGCTTTTAACTTGGTAGCTGTGCTTGCCCACCCCTCAAGTGCAACAGCCATCCCAAGGAGTACTTTGGGGACTCTAACCCCACCAGGCAGGAGGAATCTGGGAGGAATTTCGTGTTTGGGAGGAATTTCAGCTCTTCAAAAGGCTTTTCTGCTGCATCGATTCCTGCTACTTCTTCTGTTACTTACTTGGATGCTACAACACCTCTGGTCTCTCTCCCCGGGTCTGTTTTATCTAGCTGATCAAATCTTCAGGATAAAGACTTCCACTTGCTATCTGCACAGTGGCTAGCAGTAGATTAGATTTGCAATCTCATTTCAGCCTCCAAAAATTATTCAAGCTATTAGTAATAACACTTGACAGTATGTTGGTTTATGCAGCGGGACAGCAGAGCTTCTCCTGGCAAAAGCCCATAGAGAGAACCTGCCAGATGCCCGGTTGTTGTCTTCTTCCAAAATCCATGATCTCTAAAGACGCAGGGCAATGGCCAGTCCTCCCACGGATTCTGCCTTTAATTTATAAACCCAGATTTCCTTCTTCCCAAGGTGGAGGGAAAAAAAAGAGGACTTTTAAAGGGCTTTGGGCTAAACTCTTCTTCCCTCACACTCCAGTGGCAAGAAAAGTAATACTGCTCAATGCTGGAGAAGAAATCAGCTCGAGAGCCCTGCATATGCATACAGAGAGCAAACGTCTGTTCGGTGTAGGATAGGCACGTAATGCAGCGCACGCTGTTCTTTCCAAGGCAATTGAAGTCAATGGGAGTCTTTGCAATCAGGCTTTCCATTAACAGTTATTGGAATGAGCTCATCTAGTCTCCAATTTAGCTCTAAGGACATCTTGCCGAGGGTTATCACATTGGCTGTTCCCCTACACCCTTCCATATTTGTTAATCCAAGCACTACAAATGCAAATGGGATTTCGCATGGCATCTGTCCGCGTGCTATAAAAGCCGAGCGAGAATGCCAGCATCCCTGACACCATAAGACCCCAACTCTGAGGGGGTTTCTGGGCTCCGGATAAAATGAATTAATAACAAGTGCATTGGCAGACTCTGTGCAGAGATGAGCCAGATGCAGAAACCCCACAGGCTAGGGCAGGGGGGACAGAAAAATTCAGGGGGAGATGCAGATTTCAGCCTCGCAAGGGCCAAACGTTCGGCCAAGTTTGGTCGTTTTGTCGGGAGGAGCTGGCATTTAAGGCTGTAGCTGACTGTCACTGCCCTGGCTGGAAAGCCAAAAAGGTCTCGCCTCAAGAAGAACAAGGTGTCTGTCCACTTCATGGCATTCAAAAGCCATCTGGTCCCTCAAAGCCAGAGGCAAAACGCAGACCATCATAGCAACAGCCACCCGAGACGAGAAGGGCTCTTTGATGCCCAGCACTGTCCACGTAGCTAACTCTGTCCTCAAAGCAGCCAACAAAACCAAACCATATTTACATCCAAAAGGCAATAAAGAAAGCAGTCTGCTAAGAGCAGTATTTTTTCTCGTTAGGATTAAGTTCACTGAAGGCAATGGAAAGTCTCCAGCTGGCTCGGGATTGCCCTTCGGTGAAAATTACTTTACACACAGCAAATGCAGCCTGAGATTAAGGCTGTTAGCACCTTAAGGCAATAATCGGGTTTTGTTTGTACAATGGCAGAAAAATGGAGTCTGGTCTTGACTGAGGTTTAAGGATGTAATAAAATCAATTAGTTAATACTGCCCACCATTCGGAAGAAAATGGGAAAATTTCGCAAGACCAAAAACTTCCTCCCTGCTCCCACCCCTTAAAGGTGAAAGCAAAGGTTATTTTCTGCATTTTGTTCAAGCTAAGCGGGTCACAGCTGGAAGGACAAATACCCCGATCCTCATCAGCCCCAGGTGGGCAGGAACGCCGTGTCCCTTTTGGCCCCAAATGCTCCTGCCCTTGGCTGAAAGAGCAGAGCCAGCACATCCCAAGAAGCCTCTTAGCAGCTGAGAATGCACCCGGGAGGGGGAATGGGCTGCCTTGCACCTCCGGGCCATCCCTGGAAATAACCCGCCCGTCAATCATCCCCTCCCAAGCCAGGCCATACAAGGGAAGCAAGGTAGCAAGAGCCATATGGGAAGGGGGGGAGGACGAAAGCGGCCATGCACGGGCGGTGGGACCTGGCAGGGACAGCTATCAGGCGAGGACCAGGGGTACGATCCACCAAGCACCACGTGGCCACGCTTTCCCAGCAGGAGCCGCTGCAAACCCACTGCATCTACTTTTTTATGTACATACATATATATATAGTAAAAAATATATGTATTATATATATCTATTAAATATATACATGTAATATATCTATTTATACATATATCTATATAAATATATACATATACTTTTCTATATAAAATGTATATACATATACTTTTTTAAATATGTATTTCTTCCATCCCTCTGCCTCCTCCCTTTGTTTCTGAACTGCTCGGTGGTTTCCAGCAGCAAGCGTTTCTCTCCCCGGGGGCTGGAAAGTGAAGTGCCCACCACAGCGCTGCTGCTGAAGCAGGGTAGCAGGACCCAAGTGCTGCTGCAGGCTCCACCGACACAAAGCAAAATCCCGATTCCCCAAAATGTGCCCTTTATCCTTGTCTTCGGGGGTGATGTGATCTGTTAAATCCCTGCATGGGGTTTGCCAGGAACAACAAGGCTGAGACAAGGACTAAAAGACGATGACCACGTTTCGCTTATAGCCCCTGCCTTTCCCCCGGTCTTGCACCCACAAGGGACGTCTGCCTGCCCCGGCAGTCGCCTACGGCCTCGCTGGAGCTCCCCCACGCCAGCGGCACGGCTCCCACCCAAATCGCTGGCATCAAAGCCCCCGTGCTGGTGACACTCCTGCCTTTGCAGCGGGGCAGCTGCAGGCTGGCGGGGGATATGCCCCCCACGCAGGGGGGATTCGCCCGCACGAGGTGGTCAGGCCAGCAAAGCGCAGGGGCGTGAAGCCGTGCATACAGGGAGCATCCCATCACCCCTCTGAATTTAACCCCCTCCTCCTGCCCCTCTGTGCGCACAGGGGGATTCTCTCCCAATTTTCTTTTTTTCTGTGGGAGGGGGCAGTTTTCCACGACCACATTTGTGTTCCTCAGGTCTCCCTCTAACCCCACACCCCGCAGCCCTCCTTGCCGGCCGGCAGCTCCCCGACAGTTCTGCCCTTCATCCCTCTCGCCTCGGCCGTTCCTTTCTCCGGGTGACAGGGGAGGGAAGGTCAGCACTTCCCTCCTGCTGCTGGATCGAGTTTTCCCAAATGCCCCGAGAGATGCCACTTCATTCCCAGCCCTGGACCTTGGCTTTGGAAGGGTCTTTTCTCCCACCACCGACGCTCGAGAGTTCGGAGCACCCAAATCTCTGCAAGTGACACGAGCCTCACGCGATGCCAAACAAAAGCCAGGAAGGAAAAGTGCCTTTTCCTTAGGATCCTGTGCTGGATCCTGGATCCTGTGGACCCCAACACTCCCTCCCCCGATGCTTCTCCATTCAAACCAAGGCTCAGCCCCTTTGCAGTTTTACCCCCAGCAGCATCCCTCGCTTACCTGGGAGGAGCGGAGAGAAGCACCGAGCTCCCTGCTGAAGGGGACGGGCAGGCTGGGATCTGCGAGCGTCCCAAGGTGATGCGGCTCTCAACTTATAGTGACATTTGATCGGCTGGAGGAGCCGATTGGCCCCAGACCCCCTGCGTGGGGCAGGGAAGGGAGCAGGGATGAGGCGGGGGGGGAGGAACGGAGAGGGAGCAAGGGAAGGGGAAAAAAAGGTCATACCATGTATAGGAGCAGCTGGAGGAATTGCACAGATGATGCTAAGATGGGAGGGACATGTTTGAAGAAAAAAAAAAAAACCTCCAGGGCTTGTGTTGCTATATTTACAACCCCACCAGGCAGGCAGAGCTTAAAGAGGGGTATCTGAGGCAAAGGCACCTCGGAAACAAATTGCAGGACCCCTGCAGCTCTGTGGCGCATGGCCGCTGCTTAAAACCTGATCGTGGCACCCTGGCTCTTGCAATCTCAGCACACAGCAGCAGCCTCTGCTCTCCCGGCCGGGCAGGAGCTCTTCCCTGCTGCCCCTCTATACGTTAAATGGCTTCAGTTGCACTGCAGGGTTAGAGCTTGCGGAGGGCTTGGGGACCTTCTGCCGTCCAACGCTCTTCGAAACAAGCGGTCACGGGGCACGTGAGAAGTCAGCAGCGCGTAGCACACGTGTCACGCGTGTGTGTGTGTGCGTGGGTGGCGTGTGGCACGCACCTACCTCTCGCTAAGACCACCAGGGCTCTGCCACGCATCAGAGCTTGAGGAGACCTGGAACAAAAAGCAAGAGAGCAGGAACGCAGCAAGAGAGCTTGTCTGACCTCAAGCCACACTCAGAGCCCTTCTTACCACGACACAAAAGCATTATTTAAGTCAGGACATCTTAGAGAGGGCAAACCCCAGATGGCTGGACCCCATCTAGGAGCCTCTAGGTGCCCGGAGGGGTTTTGCCGCCCGAGCACCCTCCGCAGTTGCACGGCTATGCCAGCAGAGGATTGCAGTGCCTTGGACAACCCTCTGGCTCACGGTTTCCATTTCACTAAACCTTCATTAAACCTTCAGCTCCCTCATCCCCTCCCTCCCTCCCCTCTCCCCTTGGCAGGGCTCCCCGGCGGTGCAGAGCATGCCCTCCCGTGTGCCTGGCAGCTCCAGCACCCCCTTTCTCCCAGCCTGTAGGAACAGAGAAAACCTCCAGGAGCTGCAGGGCAGGCGATATTTTTGGCCTGGGTCACAGATCGATTCCTGCCCACTCTTTTCCTGCCACTTGCAGGAAAGGGTCCCCAACCGAGGATGTAGAGACGAGCTTTTAAAGCCGTGGAGCAGGAGCCCAGCGCTGCAGCCTCCCATTCACCAGGTAACGTGCACGAGCCAAAATCCCCTCTCCAGCTTGTATTCTCCAGCTGTCCGGCAGCTTATCTCCTCGCCTCCGTCCTGCAACCCAGCTCGAGCCAATGCTTTTGTAACTCATCGGGTGGGAGGGGGATAGTGCATCCATCCTCAGCGCCTGGCTTTGGCCAGGAGGAGTTTGCCGGGTGGGGGAGCCGGGGTGGGCACCCCGTGCTGCCGAGGAGAGTGGCACCTGCATAGGGACGCGCGGCTGGACCAGGTATTGTGGCCTCCGCTCCTCTACCCCAGCTCCGCCGAAAGTGCTAACGCAGCAAACCAGCCTTCACGCTGCATTTTCGGCAGCATCAAGCATTTTTGCCGTCTTCCACTGGCTCATTTTCCTTGGGCACTGCACCAGCTGGGCACATCTCCAAGAAATACTGTATTTGCCCAAACTGGCAGCGGAGCGGGGATGTGTGGGAGGGGAGTCCCCCAGCTGTTTCTCCTTTTATGTTGCCGTGGACCCAGTTTGGCAATGGTATTCACCGGCCTCCTTCACCTGCCTGCTGGTTATGGACTGTCCCCGCTGCTGACGGGGCATCGCGACTCAGGTCTCCCACACCGAGGATTGGATCAATCAGTTAAAAAGGAAACGTGTGTGTGCAAATGCGTGTGAAGCCTGGGCTTACACCAAGGCGGTTCTCAGCAGATGCAGGGCTGAATGCTCCCGTGGTCCCGTCTGACCCGTTTGCTGCCAGTCGGTTGGCAGGAGCAACGTGAGCATCTTGCAGGGGTGCACAGCCTCTGCCGGAGCGGTGCTGCTTGTGCACCGGCGACAGGGAAGCGCTCCACATCACTCAAATACCCCTCTAAGCATCCTGACAAACGTGACGTTGGTGCAGGCTATGGGAGGGACAGGTAACCAGACGTTTCTACCTGCTGCAGCTCTATTTTCAAATAGGTGAGATGCAAACGTTGCTCCCTGCAGCATCCCCTTAGTTCCTGTACACGCGTGTCTGCGCTCAGCTCAGTTCCTGATCTGGACACATTGGGTGACTGCTCCAGACAATGTCCATCTTTACATCATGTTCCGTCTTCCCCATCACCACCCCTTGCGAGCGTGGCCCATCTGCTTAGTACTGTCCCAAAGGACGTCTGTGCATCCCACAGGCTGCCTCTGTCAGAGCGCTCGTGTCCATGTCATGCGTCTTGTCTCCAGTCCCAGCGTGATCCGGTTCCCTCTTCCCACAGGACCGAGGGGATCTGCTCCACTCCTCTGGAAGAGGGCTTATCTGACGCACACATCCTCCGTTTGCTCTGCCATCATCTGGTTCACAACCGAGGCTCATTCCCCACAGCCCATTTTATGTTTGCCCTCTCTTCCCTTTGTGGGTCTCTCTATCTGCTTCGGCACGTAACTATAATCCTCCCAAATATTTGTTTCATGCCTTAGCTGCGTACCCTGTGCTTTTCATACACACCCTACATCTCGTCCTTGTTTCACCTCTTGATGCCATCGCTCACCAGTCTCATTCACAGCCTGCAACATTTTCATCATTAGCTTTGCCTCTCGTTACTGTAGATCGTCCCGCTCTAGGATATATATTTTATGCTGTCTTGCCATCACCTCTTCTCCCTGCATCAGCAGCAAGATGTACTTGGACTTGCCTTTGAGCTGCTGCAGTGCAGCCACGCCAGCCTAGAGACCCAGCAAACCATCTCGTGCTCTGTAGTGATCGCATGGACCCGATGAGAGAGAGAGAGCATCCCGGCTGTGGCCGCATTTCTTCCAAAAGCTATCAGATTTTGTTAGGCGAGGGTGCGGAGAAGCCCCTCTCACCAGCTGCCAGGTTAGAAGACAGCACCAAGGCCACAGAGAGGGTGCAAGCAGGTCACGGACATGAAACCACTTAACTGCACGAAGTCCCTCCGCCTGCTGACCTCAAGCCAGAGCCTGGCGTGCTTTTGCAGTCACAGCATCTCCACCTGGAGAGGATACAGCAAACCGGTGTTCCTCCTTGAGTAGGAACTAGAGGCTGGGGCAGAGGTCTAGAGAACTTTCCACTAGGTAACCTACCCCGATAACTTATTTCTTTTTGGTAGGTAGTACCCAGACTGGTTATTTGAGATGGGCCGCAGGAATATACGGCACAGCAGGGCCACTTGCAGGGAAGCTGTAATCAGCCCTTCTCATCTTTTCTGGCTGTTGGCTGACCTATTGCAGCAGCCAGTGCACTCCGCGAGAGATGCCTTTAAATACAGTGTTCACACATTAGCCCCGATAATTTTACAAATTGCATAAAGATGGGCATTTTGGCCAAATGCTTATCTCTTTTTTTTTTTTTTTTTCTTGTTTTTTATACCCTCACCCCCCGTGCTCATTGCACACCAGTCAGTGGGCAGCATTTCCATGGATCACTGCCTCCTACAGCTGGATGGTGCCCAGCCAGCGAGCTGAAAAAGTGCTGTAAAAGTGCATCTAAAAACCTCTACAGCCCTGGAAGTCTGAAATCCTACCTGCAGCTTCATGTTCATTAAAAACTACAGAGTTTGTAAATAAAATCAGCCACGTCCTTCCCATCAAACAGGTGCTCTTACACAACCCAGGAGAGATCTAACTCCTGAAAAGAAACAATACCTATCCCTCATTCACCACCTTCTGACCAACACGGAGCAAACTGATCCAATACCGAAGCGGATCCTGCTTTGGCACGCAAGCTGGGCCAGAGGACCTCCCGAGGTCCTTCCTCACCCAAACTTGCCCATGACTCTGCATTTACACCTTCGTGCTAGAGCTACAGAGGAACTTCCACCGACACCTTCTTCCATCCAAAAATCGTTAAGTTATCCAAAGTGAAATTGTTTGCCAGGAAAATGTGTTTTACCTGAGTTGTTCCATCATTCACAGTCTGAATGTTTCTTCTGTTTTTTTTCCCCTCTCTGAAGTCATATTTGAATGCTTTGAAAACAACATCTTTTGGTTTTTTTGCATGATACGGCTATTCTGGTGTGTTTGTCCACTTGTACAAACATCAGCACTGAAACACTTGAAGTTGTCCATGAAAACGTGTCGATTAAGCTGACGGGGATGGGTGGGGATGTGTTTCTCTGTTTTGTGACACTTTCAATTATAAACCTTTTACCGTGATTTAGGGCAGGAAGGAAATGGGAATCACAAAAGCCATTTGGGAAGGAAAACTAAATTCTTATCCAGTTGCCCTCCCCCTCTCTTCTCTTTATCCCACTCCAGAGAAAGGGTTTCTGCGGTGGGGTTTAATCAGCAGTTCAAGGTTCTACATTCACCAAAGGCTCTTTCCAATTTAATTGAAGCGGTTGCCAATAAAAAGGTGGATCAGATAGTGACTAAGTAAGTACGCTCAGACAAAGGACAGAATATATATATAATTAATTATTTTCTGTTCCTGGGTAAAATCCAATGACCTGTTTTATGCAGCCGGTCAAGGAGAGATCAGAATAGCCTTCAACTTTAAAATCAGCTCCTCTATTTAAGTACGAGCAGACTGCTGCCATTTTACTGGCGATAACGGGATCCTGAGGAATCTGAAACACAGCTCAAACGGGCCGAGCAAAGACCAGGCTTCCTCCCCAGCTCCTCTAATATCCCCGCTTGGCATTTGGGCTCGGGATCTCGGTCCTTGGCTTGAGGACCCTCCCTCCCCCAGCTAGAAGAGACCTGGTGCAGTGCTTGCCATGCGCAGCGATGCACCTCTTGCAGCAGCCGCTCAGATACAGGGGAGAGCAAGTATTCACCAGATTGTGGGTTCACCTACCTGAATCCCGGAGGGTGGCTGGGGAGCCTCAGGGTGCGACACCTTCTCCTGATGGAGCTCCATGACATCTCAGAAGTTCAGGGGCATAAAAAGGAGAATAAAGGGCAACAAGCAAGTTTTCTCTTATTAGCTAATTACCTTGTTACCAAATTACCTATGTATGCTTCCATCCACCTTCCTGATACTGCTCTTCTCCTCCTTGCATCTGGAGGGAGGGAGTCAATCAACACCTCCGTGAAGGACTCTAGCGTGTCATCCCTTCTGTGAAGTTCAGTCAGTAGGAGAACCTGCCCCCGTCTTATCCCCTCTTAGCCTGTAAGAGCAGAAGCTCTACATGTTTTCATGAGAAATAGGGAGATGTGAACACGTCCTACTTCAGCATCAGATGCAAACATAAGCCAGCCTTGTGCATCATTCATACAGCGCATGCCACAAATACACTCATTAGGCTGGTGTGGTTTCGGTGATGACAGTGGCAGAGCAGGGTACAACGTGTCCTTGGGCATTTTTAAATTCTGTTGAAATTTTCTTATTTGTAATGGTGTTTTTTTTTTTTAAGTTTCCAGTTGGGTTGGCTCTGGTTGTTATTGTCTGGTTTTTCTCCCCAGTGTTAGAGACACACAAAGTCACTAGCGCTCCTAAAAGACAATGGAAGTTTTAAGTTGTTAAAGTCATCAACCAAAGAGGAATTAATTGCATTAGGGTATTTGCATGAAGGATTGAGCACCTACCCCCCAATCCTTCCACAGGTCAGCGCTGCTCTAAGGAGCAGCATGTCCTGCAGAGCCAAGTGTGATCTCATCAGTCATCAGGCAGACAGAGGGGAAGAAAGCAAAGGGAGAGCTCGCCTCCAACACCAACCCAAAGATGCAGCTGCATCCCTTCCATGCGAACTGGCCTCATCAGTCGGGCCACAGTTCTGATGGATGCGGGAAATGCTTTGCTGTCTTGATCCATGACAGAGTGACTCAAGTCGGATTAGAGACACATTACCAGACGGGGTCGATGAGCAACAAGGCTTAGCAGGGCGGTATTGGAGAAGAAGCAAGAATTCGCCTTCAGAGTTGGCTTTCTAGCGTAGCCAGATGGAACAGACCAAGCTTAACCCGGGTGTAAAGCTGCTTTGGAGACCTCCAGAGAAACTGCTCTTGCATACCCCCATCTCCCTGTGAGCACGTTTAACCTACCAGCTGCCGTGGCACCCACACTGAAAGGCTGTGAAAAGCAAAACCCAAACTGGGATGACAGCTGGAAAAGGGGATGGAACACCCAGGGGCGGTAAATAACTGCACCCGTTTGGGCAGGTTCGGCCAGGGCAAAGGCGGGGATTGGTGCCATCCTTACCAGCTCACTTTAGCAGTCTCTGCCCCAATCTTGGAGTCAAACTGCACGCAAACCCCCAGCCAAAATTCACCAAACCAATCAACTCCAAACCCTCTCTGCTCCCAGCGCAGCATTTTCCAAGCTTGCACGCTCCGCATCTCTCGCCAGGAACAAGCAGAGACCGAGCCAGAATTTGCACTCTTCTTCTCTGGGGACGGTAACATTCAAAGCACAGCTCCACATTTGCATTTTGCAACCCTGACTTTTGCAAAACAGTAAATCTGACCGGCAAACTTGAAAAGCCTCCAATTGGTTTCATTGCCTGGAGCTACTCTGCTAGAATATCTGTCCTGGCAACATCACCATCATCTGCCCTTCACCTCTCCGGTACTTTAGATGCCGCACTTTGCAGGGCCAAAGCTGGGAGCATGCAGTGGTGTTACTTGATAGCCCTTCTTCATGCTAATTTTAGTTGATGGAACTTTTTATGCTTTCAAAAGGGAGTCATTTTATTTATTTTTGAGAAATCTCTTTTACTTATTGGCTACTGTAAATACTCTTTTCCATATGATGTTTTGAACTTACCTACAGGGCTCTCAAAATCGCAAGAAAACAGCACCTGAAATGATCTCAAAGGAATAACAACCTGTTAATTTTGTAAAGAAAACCGAATGACACGATGCACCCAACATGCAAGTGATTGCAGATGGAAACAAATTACACATCAGTAAGTACTGAATTTCATCTTTCTTCAGTTAATATTGATTCCTGATTTTTGTGGTAGGCTGTTGCTCCATCACTCAGGTGTTTGCTTTGGGAGATGTGCTTGCTCCATCTGCTTTAGACATCTAAGGCGCAATCCCTGTGGGATTCAGGAGGTGCTCCTTGGACACCCTAGATCTAGGCTAGATGTCTCTCTGAAGATAAGGGATCAGGCTGGACAACTCAAGACATAGCCAGGGGCTCATCCTCAGGCTATTTACACCTAAATGGATGAGACCAACAGTGAGGATGAAGCCTGAGCAGCAGCGGGATGGGAGCCAGGACCAGTGCCTGGAGCTGCTGGTTTGGGCTGTCCCCAGAGGAGGTGAGCAAGGCAGGAGACCAGCCGAGGTGCTCACAGCAGCCGCCCACGGCCTCTCCGCAACCTCAGGGAAGGACAACCTAGCCAATCAAACACCTTGCTGCTTTCATGCTTTAAAACGCTTGCTCATATAAATTCCACCGATATTTTCCCCTTACTTTGCTTCAACCTCCCCCCCCGTTCTTCCCATCACGCTTTTTTCTATTTATTTGAAGGATGAAGAGTGCGTGCCTTTAGCATTGCTAAACCACTATTACTTAGAGTTATTGTGAAGAGATTAAGCACCTTTCTGAAATTTATGATCTAATTTGAATCGTTCCACTGCAACCAAAACCCTCAGGGAACCCAATACAAAAATCACAGGGAAATCACTTGTGGTCTGTCTCATTATCATTATCAGGATCCTTGTAACAGGTCCATCATTTCTGAAGCAAATGCTAGCTCCAGTTGTACTTCTTGTCACTGTCAGATCCATTCTTTACCTGCTTTAAAGAAAAAAATATATATATATCACACAGCATTAGCGAAAGTGTGTTGAGCTGGCAAGAGTTACCAACAGACCAACCTCAGAGCCTTGTTCAGTAGCATATCAGCTGTCACCTCATTATTTATAGCCGCCCTGCTCTTTGAGCTTGTTTATTTTCCTTCCCTAAGGTGGTGGCGGGAGGGGAAGCTCTGACATTCAGGCCCAGGTGTCTCTGGGTCTGACCTTTCCTTCAAAGAGCAGAAACTGCAGACACATTTCAAGGAAGAAAGTCATTTGGAAACTTTAGACCCTCGTGTCCATCACCTCACTGGAGGCCCAGCGCAGAGCTGCAAGCAAGGGTTGAGCAGATCTGTTAATTAGCCAGCTCACGTACATAAGGATGGTCTTAAAAATGAGCCTATAATTATTTTATACCTGGAAAGCGAACCAGATGAAGTCTAGCCCCCAGTCTTGAGGCAGAACAAGTGCTACATAAAGACACAACATTCAAAACAGACTTGAGTTTTCCATCAGCTAAGTTTTCCCCAAGTTTAAATAACGCTGGTTTATGGCCTGCAGGAAATAGGCATTGCAATGGTCGTGGGCCGTGTTTTTCAATCCCAACTTGCATACACTCATGTAGAATCATCTGTTAAAGCGTGTTGGAAAAAAAGCAGCCCTGAAGCCTGCTACGGAAAGACAAGCAGCCCATTTCAGTATTACTGTAGTCCCCAAAGATTCATTTAAGAGTGGATGCTGTACAAAAGGACGTTCCCCTTCTGCATAATCTAAACATACAAGACAGGGAAAGAAGAAATGGGAGAGAAGCAGCACCTTGAGCTGTGTCTCACGGTCACTTGAGAGCCTTGAGTTTGAACAGAGCACTGTTCAAGCCCCTCTTTTTGGGCACCGTTGACCTGCTGAGGGGATGGTAATTTGGGATAGCATGGCAGCACAGGCAGCCAAGAGATACAGGGACCAGGAAAGCATTGCTTTTCTCCACCAGTCCTGCAGCAAGACACTCTCAATGCCTCAGTTTGTCCTTGTTACACTTAAAGCGCAACAGTCCCAGGAGAAGATAAAGCTAAGGTCTTATAATGAGTCTCAGAGATGCCAATGCTGCAAAAAAAAAAAAAAAAAAAAGAGTTTGATATTGTGAAAAATGAGTGTAAGAAAGACGGGGAGCAGTCAGCTACTGAATAAGACCAGACCAGTAACTGCTCTGGAGGGGCACAGCCTGCTCTCCTTTGCTCAGATGAGCAGAACGAGTCCCCAGGAGCACTCTTCACATCCCTAGGAGAGCAGAGGTCCCAGCGACATGCAGAGACACACAGGAGAGCTGGAAGCTGGCTGGCTTTGCAAAGGTTGCAGCATAACTTCACCACCACGCACAGTGGTTTCTCCACAGCAAATTCACCTGCAGGAGCTTTTCATTTTAGCAAGAGATGAGCTGAAGCACTTTGCAAATGCCACATTTTCCTCTGAAGTGAGCAACAAAACCAGCCACAACGCCCTGTGCTTGCTGCTGAGGGGAGAAATGAGCCTTCATTCCCTCTTGGCATTGCTCAAAACACACACCCAGAGCACCTGGGCTGCAGCATCCCTTTTTTTGCTGGGTCTTTCACCATTCTGGTAACCCCGCTGCCACTCCCCCCCACCATATGCACACCAAATTACTTTGGGAGCAGAAAAAAATTGTAAAGTTAATTTAATTGTGGAAAAATTTCCCCTGGCAGATATAGGTACCTCATAAAAAGCTACACACATCTGCTCCAAGCCAGGTCTTTCCCTGGTTGCTCACCACCACTGGAGTGCTCTGGTCTCCCACGTAACCCGCTCACTTCTGTGCTGCAGCCAGAACCTGAATTATGGCAGTTGTTTCTGTTGAAACCACATCTAGGTCCACATGGGCTTTAAGTGGGGAAAATAGGCCCTGCAAATTAACCCTCCTTAGAGAAGGAATCTCACACAAGCAGCCTTTGGGGCCTTTTCTGCGCTCTCCGAGCTGGCAGGGCACAGGAATAGTAACAGGAGAAGTTTCTGGCCATCCTTTCCACCAGCCAACTGCAGAACAGAGTTGAAAGAAAGCGGTGCAGCCAGTTTGCACGCATGCAAGGGCACAGTAGCGCTGCTTTCACCTCACGCCAGGACATCTCTGTACACCCCATTGCTACTGCTCCGGCCACACTTGAAAATCCCAGCATGGCAGAGGAAGGGCTGAAGGGAGGAAGATGGGGCCAGATGGTGTCCGTGCTCCCCAGTGCTCTCTGAGGAACACAGACTCCTTGAATTCCTACCTCCAGGAGGAGCTGAAGCAGAGGATGGAGAGGACGAGGGTACCAATAAGCAAAAAGATGACAGCAAGAAGTGCTATCTGAAAACATCCCTGTTTCTAACACTTTAGGGAAGCATAGGTAAGGACAGCACAAATTATTTGCTGTCTCTACACTATAGAAATGTTATTACTTGGAAGATCACTTCCATAAAAAGGTCTTTCATTAGATGGTTCCAGATAGGGTAGTCAGCTCATTAGCGTGCTGGGTTCCTGTGCAGCCAGCTATATTGACCTCATCTCAGCTGTGTAAGCAGACTATAGAGGATTATTTTTTTTTATAGCTGACATTGCCAGTGATTTTGGTTGAAGCCTGTGACGCTGCTCAGGTCTGTTAGTAGAGAGCTAAGCTCTCTGCTTCTCCCAGCTGATCACTCCATAGGAAGTCTTCTGCATGCTGCTCCATCTCTCACCCAAACACCGCTCATTCTCATTTTACAGTCAATTACCCCTAATAACAATGAGCAATTCAGCAAGATGACAAGGATCTCCTAAATGGGGCAGGCACATGGAAGGCCCCTTTCCTTTTCTTCTTGTCACTCAGCTTGATGTTTCTTCTCCTCCACTTTCCGCTCAAGCGGAGAGCTGCAAGGTCTTGGAAAATAGCTTTGCCGCAGGAACTCCTACATCAACAAAATCCTCAGAGTTGCCATCGTTACAACATCTTCCTCAAATTTTATTAAATGCTTACCAAAAAAATCCAGGACACAGTAAATTTAAGCAGAAAGCAAACTGATGCAGGAAGAAAGAGAAGCTGCCCTCCCTCCAGGAGAGCAGAAACAAGTTGCAAAATTATGTTGACATGGGAAGAGGGCAGGAATAAGACTTTAAAGAAGGATGGGAGACATGCTAACACCATGAAGTATGAAGACGTGGGAGAGCTCAGAAACAGTCCTGGGAGCTGATTTACAGATCTCAGGTCCAAGGCCAGAGTGCCACTCTTTAGGGGCTCAGTTTCCCCGTGTTCACAGCAAGCCCTGACCTCCCCAAACAACTCTTTAGGATGCCTTTTCACCAAGGCAGCTTCCAGCATAAGAGAAGCAGCCGTTTCCCAGATACCCTCTCCACCTCCAGGAGCGTAGCAGGCAGGTTATCAACGCGCCCACCACCTCTGGCATTCAGAAGAAGTGTTTCAATCACTGGCACTGGAGCCCACAGGTTAGAGAACAAGCAAATCCCCTTCCCAAAGAAGGGAGATAATGCCAGTGACCAGCACTCGTCACCTGGGAAAGGAGACCTTCCACCCATGTTAGACAAGGAGAGGAAGGCAGCAGCTATTTGAAGCAAAGCTGCTATTGCCACTGTCAAGACGGAAAAGTGGCAGGAACATTTTGGCACATAACTGCGATTAAAGGATGATCGGGGAACTAAAAAAAACAAATTCAGGACTAAGTTGAATGTGATTTGATGTACACAGAGTAGATGGAAGTCCCTCAAAGCAGATGTTGTAGAGGGACAGAGGCTGCACTGTAAACAGGGGAAGACTTTACCCACAGCTGGCACCAACTGGGTGACAAGTGGTCCTTGCAGTCTCCTCACGCTCAGGGTCTGCCCATTGCCCTCCTTTCAAACACCGATTCTTTTACCAGGTTTCTGTTGAGCTCCCTCTCTCCCACCACCCGGCCACCAAAAGCCACAAAAGTAGAAATTCTTCATCATGTAGCAAAAGCCCTGCCAGCTCGGCAGGGCAGCAGATCCCTCTCTCCTTACACTTGAGAAAGGAGAGAGGGAGAAGAGCCACAGCCTCCCATCTCCATAGCAGAGCCAGATAAAAAACAAAAAAAAGAAGCCAAAGAGTCACGTAGAAGGTTAAAACAGGGGTGGGTTTTGCCAGCTGATCTAGTTCCTTTCATCCAACCGGAGGCAGCATGGGGTATTGCTCACACCCCGAGAGGAGTCAGGCTGTACCGAAGCAGGCTGACATCGGGCAGGAGGAGAAGAGAAACATCCTTCAATTATCTTCTGTGGAGCAGAGGAAAATAGTGGCATTGAGGGTTGCATCGAGCCAGGACCAAGCTCAGCTGCAAGACAAGAAAACAACAAGTTTATGCATACCGTTTTTGGCCTGCCACGAGCGATACCCCGGGCTGTACAGGGGCAGCGTCTTGTCTAGCAATTACAGGTGGCCTTCTCCCACCCGTTTCCACAAAGCCCTGTGAATCAGCCCATAAAGCTTCGGCGCTGCAGGACAGCCAACTGTGCTACCTGCCCGTGGCAGAGCAGATGCCGAGGGCTGCACGCCCAGCAGAGGTCACGACTGCCCAGGCGGAGGGAAGGACGTGCTCCTGCCCAGCCGTCTCCTCCCAAGGAGGAGATTAGCAGGTTTCCTTCAAGCCCAAGAAAGCCACTGAAGTGGAGAGTGTGTTCCTACAGCCCCCGGCAGCCGCAGCTTTCCACCTAGGACCATCTGCAGCGGTATCACGTTCCTGCAGCTCTCGATCTGCTCCGTGCACGACAGCTGGTGCAGCCGAGGGACTCCAGCACGCAAATGACTTTTCCATCGCATGATAAATGACTCCTCCATGCCAACACTCTCCCCACCATTCCCAGTTTGGGGTTGATTGCAGATGGAGCAGAGTCCAGGAGAACAGTTGGGGTCCAAGAGTGGGTGACCTCCCCTCCACCCACAGGCACTCAACCAGCAGCAGGGAAACTTAACCGTTTGAAAGCCTCTTGACTCAGCTTCTAGCTCAATTTCCTTCCAGCTTGTCACAAGCCTACCCAAGTTTCTCAGGCAGTGTTTTCCCTCTTGTCCCTGCGTTTTCAGCTCTGGCCTTTCTGCTGGCAATAAAGCAAGTCCATCTGTCCCTCTGCTTTTGCTTCATTACACGGCAAGGGGGAAGACGCTCACAAATCTTGCTTGTTGCAGAATTTCTCCTGAGCACACAAAGCTCTGAAGGAGACTCATCAAACAAAGCCAAGCGTGACAGGGAAGGCAAATAAATTAGGAGCTGATTTCCTTTTGCCGTCTCTTGGCATCTCTCTGCCTCACTAGTCAAACACACAGACCCTGGCACAGTCACATGCAGTGGAAGTTACCACCCACAAGGTCTCCAAGACCCACAGCACAGCAGGTCTCAAGTCAGATGGGATGCTGAGATAGCAGCAAGAGTGATTTTAAGAGCACAGACTATTGTAAGAGACCACAAATCTTGAGGATATAGAGCACAAAGCAGCCTCTAACTTTGGGAACCAGAAGGAAAGTTTTCCTGGTGCATGCAGATTATATCTAAACTTCCCACTCCAAGAACCTCCATGCCCTCCTCCGTAGCATCTGGCAGTTTGCAGCAAATCCCAGGCAAGATCCTGCTCTGACCCTTGTGGGAAGCTGCATTTTTCTGGAGTGCAGCAGTCCACAGGACAAGGAAGACACTCAAAGAGCTGGCAAGTTCACTGGTTGGGAAGTTCACTGCCCTGCCTCTTTAGTATTCCCAACACAACAAACCTGAAGGAGGTCAGCCTTATAATTCTGGCTTGCCAGTGCTGCTAGACCACAGCTCATCTTGTAGTACAGGCTGTCCATGGGACCACATTAAACAAGAGCAGACGAAATCATTCCACAATCAATCCTAACATCAGATGCATGTACTAGCTCAGCTTGCAGCAGATAAAAATCACCCAAGCAATTACCAATTCCTATATAAACAGAACCAGAGTAGTGTTGCACAAGAGCAAGTATGCACCTCTCCAACTGAGGCATTTTGGCTTTCTGACCCAGAAGAATCTAGAATATCCACAGGGCTGGGGAAGAGAGCAGGTATATGATGAAGGAATGGGCGCTCAGCCTTTTTTTGGGCCAGTGCAGACTTGTTTCTAAGAGTAGCTCTTGGAATAGAGCAAGTCCTAATCCCAGCCTTGTGCCTAAGGCATGAAGCTGATAAGCCACTGGGAATGCCCAACAGTTGTCACCCCCAGCTGGCACAAATCCCCTCCGAGCCCCTCGCCAAAACAGTGGGAGGTTTCTCATGCCTGCAACCGAAATAAATGCATGGGTTGGTAGCAGTGCACCACTTGCTAGACTGCCCACCGCAGCCTCTGCTCTGGAGGACAGCTCGTCCACCGTAGTGAGGGCTGGACCTTGAAGGCTTTGCGCTCCACATGCCACCTCTTCAGTGCTTTCATTTGCTGCTCCTTTTTTTTTTTTTGGAAAAGTCATCCTTCTTTCCCCCATCCACAAGCAGTTTTGGCAGATACACCACCTGCTCGCTCGGTCCAGATCAGCTTCCCAGGCCGGTGCTGACAGCAGCACTGCAAGCCCAAAGACACCACTCAAGCACAAATAGCTTTTCTGCGCTTTTGAGAGTTTTATTCGGGATAATTTTCCCCACACAGTAGGTATCACACTACACACCCACACTGACCAGAACGGGTTGGAAGCCACCAGGAACCGAGCAGAGCACATGTAATAGCCCCTCTGGGCAACCCTGACATCACCCCACCTCCTCTTCCTCGTTTCAGGATGTTCAGTTGCTTCCAGCACCAGGGATTAAGGGGCTCAGTGATTTATGCCTCATTTCATAGCAAAACTCAGCGACTCTGTGCTGAGTGAGAGCCAGGGCAGAGTCAGATTTCTTTTTGGGGGCTGCCAAAGAGTCATGGCAGGTCAGAGGCTGGGTGCTTGGTGTTCCCCAGCCTTGCTCAGGAAGAGAAAGAGGAAAACTGAGACTAGTTTTATCTTTCTATCCCCAACACAGACCCTTAGCTCGACTGCAGGAAATCTGACCGGTGCTCACCAGAAAGAAGAGGAGATGGTGGCAAGTCAGCAACAGAGAGCAGGAAAAGCAGTTGTGCATCCCCCCAGGAGCAGCACAGTGTTGGCCAAAGGGGGTCCGGCTGCAATGGCCAGTGGGGATAAGACCCAACTGAGAGCACAACCCATTTCTGTCTCACTGAAGAATGGGTGATGCAGAGAGGACAGTGGCAATGCTCCCCAAGGGAAAGAGAAAAGTAGGTTTTGTCTTAAATTGAGTGCAGAAAGAGAAGGTTGCCGCTGTGCTTGACACAGCAAAGAAACGCCAGTCAGAGTTAGTGTTGTGACAAAGCACTTTCATCAGATCAACGCAGCTTTTAAGTCCTGTGTTTCATGGGGATGTCTTTCTGCCAGCTGAAATCAATCAAGGCCAGTGTTGACTTTGACTCCAATGACACATGTAGTTTATGGCTGTTCTGTTGTATATAACATTGTATCAGAGTATTAATAATTGGAATTTGGAAAGCCATGAAACATTCCTGATTTGTGTCTCTGGAGAATGTTTCAAAGCTTGAAAATTTCAGACCTGCTCTGTTTCTCTTGACATTTCCTTCCAAATCCTGTTAGGACTTGCCAAGACACGAACGTCTGGGGTCCCAAGGAGCTCTCACTGGATTTTGCGCTAGCGCCAGGAGCAGGAGGGCTCCAGGTTTGGCAATACAGCTTCCCCCCAGTACATCTCTTGCCCTGCCACACCACCCTCAAGACTGGCTGAGGCTACCTTGGGAGACTAAGGAAACCAAGACTGATGCTCTTCTCCCACAATACTGACTCCATACTCATAGCTTCTGGAGAGAGGAAGAGGAGGCCTCGTGTACGAATACTTCAGAGTAAGACAACGCCAACTCTAAGCTTTGTGTTTTCTTCCAGGAGATGACAATGCTGATAACAGTATCATCCTCCATCCAACCTGCTCCCATCCGCCACCACCTTTCTCCCCCTCCCACCCTACCAAAGCCCGGGAAGGACAACCTGCGGCTCCAGCGGCTGCTGAAGAAGGCAGCCAAGAAAAACGCCGTCCTAGCTTCGGAGCAAGCCAAGCCCTTTCGGTCCAGTCTCTCACCTGTGAACGAGGCCAGCCCCGACCTAGAGCACAATGAAAGCGCTCCCCAAGCAGAGACCCCTGAAACTGCAGCACCCCCCTCCGCCAGCCTCCCAACCCGCCTCTCCGTGAAGCCCGTCACCCACCGGGTCCCCTCCCCTTTCCGAAAGAGCAAGCCTTTCACGCTGAAGGTGACCGAGCAGAGACGCATTGCCGAGCACCTCAGGCTCATGACCTCCCCAGCCGTGCCCATGCTACACAAGCCAGGTGCTCCTGAGACTCCACAGCGGCCTGAAGGCACAGACACCCACCTTCCCTCTCCAGGCGATCCTTCCACATTTGTTTTCCCCCAACCTCCTCCTTCCAGTACACCCAGTAAAGAAAAGGCACCAGAGGTCACCTATGTTACCAAAGCGCACGCTTATTTTCACAGTGTCAAGCCACCCAGGGCTAAGACACCCACATCAAATGAGACCCAAGCAACCATCAGCCATGAAGACAAAAGGCCACCTTCTCCTGCAGCCGAAACAAGCTGCTTTGAACCATCTCCAGGGCAGATACCCACCCCACTCGATGACAGCAAGGCCACGGCTCCTGCACTGGAGCCTCCCCTCCTTTCTGCTGCAGAGGCAGAGCCTCCTAAGGAACCCAAGCCTGCTCCTACTGAAGAGTCCATCAAGGTCCCTTCACCCAAGCCCAGCACCTCTGATGCCCACACCAATAAGCCTATGACCCATGGAAGTGACACAGAAATATCTGGGTCAGAGATAACTCCTGAATTACCCAAGCAAGATGGCGACATCCTAAAACCATCAACATCCAGCACTCCTTGGAAGCAAGCACACCTAGAGACAGCAACCCCAGCAGAAGCTGACAGTACGGGGGCCACCTCCACAGACACCAAGGCAGAACATGTCCTTCAACCTCATTTGACCCCCAGCTTACCGAAGACCAGCCCTCCCCTCAAAGCTGAGCCAGCGCTACTGTCAGTAGAAGCAGCAAGACCTCCTGGAGCCAATGCTGGTGGCTGGCTTCGCCTCAGAAAGCACTTGATGGTGCAGCCAGAAGCACCCAACTTCCCAGAGCCCGAGCCGGAAAAGCTGGGACAGGAGGAAGGGAGCAAGGAGAAGGACAGCTCTCAAGCGGTCACTGGTCAAGACGAGAGGCCGTTTAAATCAAGGGCCACAAGAACATGGGATGCTATTTTATACCAGATAACAGTCAACAAAGAGAAGAAGCAGCAAGCAGAAGAGAAGAAGCTGCAGAAGGAAGAAAGTTTCTTTCTTCCCCGCCGCTTACCCATCCTTCTACATAAGCCACGCTTCGATGCCCGGAAACTGAAGGAGCTGGCTGCCAAACCCATGACAAATATCACCACCATGTTCGAGGTGGGCCGGTTTAGACCCAAAGTGACTGAGGAGCACACCAAGAGCTTTAACAGAACGGCATCAGGATGGTCAGTCAACTGAAGCCAGGCTGCTCCACCAGGCCCACATCTCTGGAGGTTCCTACAGGGCACCAAGCAAGAGAGCACCTATGTCTAGGTTTACTGCCCGACAGAGCCAAGTGTAAGGGAAAAAAAAAAAACAAACAAAACACAAACCCCTCCCACCCAGCAGCCTCATGCTGTGGGTTTAAGGGTTACTCTCCATATGTATATAAGCTTAAATGCATAACGTACCACATCCACAGGTCATGAGCCAGGAAAATAAACATGCGCTTGTTTTAAAAAGAGCCAACAACAAGCACTGTATGCAGTAATACGGGGAAGAGAGGGGAGGCACACAGTGAAGAGGACAAATTGCCTGTAAAAAAAGCCCGGTTTGGAGGAGGATGATGGAATCCAAATTTATTTTATTTATTTAAGACCTAGAGAAATCCTAGAAATAAAAGCAGCTGTAGATGAGACACCGTGAAAGAATCTGGGTTGCTCCACATCTCCTCTAGGGATTCTTAGAAACTGACCTCAAAGAGGGTACACATCATCTCTTTAGCTTCTCCACTGAAAGCGCTGTGGAGGACCCCTCACACCCGTTCACTGAGAGCAAGGTGGAAACTCATCCTTTCACCCAAGGCACAGACAAGGGACAGCGTAAGGTATCCATCCTTCTCTCACATAGCAGTTCCCCTGCCTAAAACACTGGACAACATCATTTCATGTCCTCCTAGGTCAGTCTACTAAACCGTAGCGCACAGACGACTAACTTTGTTGCAGTAATCAAGTTCTGTTATGTTATTTTACAGTGCTTTTTTAAGTACAGCTGAGGGTTAGTATTTTCACGATAACCAGCAAGAGCCTGCTCCAGCATGTGGGTATCCAGCTCTGTGTATTTAACAGGTGCTGTTTTCTGGGGGTTCCTGCTAACCACGTGTAGTCTCATTTTCAGAGGCAAGATCATAGTAGTTGCATAGCTGCTGCTGCCTGACGTCCTGAAAAAAGGGTATTGAAAACAAAATCCCCAACTCCGTCCATCCAAAGAGACAACTGTGCTTTCCAGCATTATGGTCACTTTTTGCATCTCCATCACCACCAAGCTTATGAGCATGAAAGCTGGAGATCAGCTATTTCTGTTTCTCAAGGGACTTTGTCATATGCTGGGATATTCCTACACAGCTAATATAGGATTGCTATGTTTAGTCCAAATAGGAAACTCGATACACAGCTCTCCACATTCTCTTCATGTGCAGAGGATATGGAGCTGACCAAAATTTTCCCAAGCCAAACTGCAAACAGACTTAGAAACAAAACCAAGAGGCCCTTTTGCCTTTTTGAAGTCTTCCAATTTTGCAAGGATGCTACCAGAAGAGCTCAGTTATAATCAAACCACCACTGACGTTTTTACTTTTCTGGTCTTATCCTCTGTTTTGTAGCTCCTTCCCTATTCCAAGGGAAAAAAAAAAAAATGAGAAGGAAGAATAACCCAAATATCTAAAGTTTGGATTTCTCTGACCCCCCAGTTTTCCAGGAAAAAGCTGAAAATAGGTAGGTTGGAAATGCACTGGTAATCACGAGTGGATCCCAGGTAAGCTTTGCAGAATAATTCGACATGCTGCAAGAGAAGGCCATAGAGAAAGATCCACGCAGCAACACAAAATCAAAAAGAGTGCAGCTTAAAACACGTAGAATGCCTAATGCAGATAAGGATGGTCTTACCACACAGCGATAAAATGGCACCTTACCATAGCGCAGACGGTCGGATGCCTGTGCCCAAGAGTCTGCATTCACGAGATCCACAGCATTAGCGTGAAGCAGAACAGCCAATATTGATTACACTTGGGAGACTAAGCGAATCTGGCCAGAGAAGACGGTTTCAGAAGCAATTGTGGTTTAATCCACTTTGTCCTGCAACGAGGACAACCACCCAGAACAAACCAGCGACTCTCACACATGGTGATGAGGAAAGGTTTATGCCTTGCATCTCCTGGGCTTCCCACCAGACTGTATCCACAACCCAGCCCCACTGCACAGGGGTGGAGGACGGAGAATCGCCGGTGGGGAGAGCAATGCCTGCAGCGGGAAGCAGAGGAAGGCAGGTCTGGCTGCATGGTTTAGCCCTTCTGCCCCAAAAGTGAAGAGCAGGGGCATACAGCAGGCAAGGTCAGTCCTGCAGAGACAGACCCTGGCATGAGAGCGTTGCAGAGGAGAGAACAGAAGCCTGGAGGCAAGAGGAGATTTCCACCAGCGGTTCTGCATTGGGAGCCATTGCAGCATGTCCCAGCCTGAGCTGCCGTGCTGAGCGAGGGAAGGAGAACACCACTGGACCCAGAGTTTGGTTGTTTTTCAGTATCAAACAGCCTCGGGCAGTTGGTAAGAGCCCACATTGCCACTTTACAGAAAACTTCTTGCTCCGCAGGGTGGCCGGAGGTCCTGCAGCTCAGGAAGGGAGGGGAGGAGGAAAAACTGTACCTGTGCTCAAGCAACTAGAAAGCTGATAAGGTGGTGTTGAGCGAGTGACATGGGGTGAGCAAGAAGGGTTTGGGAGCAGAAAGGCAGCCATGAAGGGATCCAGCAGCAGGGAAAAAGGATGAACGTAGTTCAGGTGGGTGGAGAGGAGCTGGGGAGCAGGGACCTCTCAGCACACAAAACAGCCAGATAAAAACCCAAGAACAGAAACAAGCCACGATCCTCCAAGCTATCCGGTCATTTTGCTATTCACAGTAAAAAAAACGTGTTTATGAATGAGCCTATAGGGCAACAGTGCTGTGCAGTGGTTGTTTGGAGTACTGGGTGGATCCTAGAGGACATCCCGTGACAGCCACTGGCCTTTCAAGACAGGATGCTGGAAAAAGATCAGAGCTGAGGGCACTTTCCTTTGAGCTGCTTGCAGAAGTTCAGGTAGGGCAAACAAAACCCGCTGACAACCTAGCAAAACCTGTTTGCTATAAAGAATTGAACCTCAGTTAGATCCCACCTGGTGCATCAAAGCAGACTTCAGAAAAAAAGAAGAGGTCTGATCAAAGAGGAGACCTTAAAATAGGTTTCTGAAAGCCACAGGCAGAGAAGCAAGTTGAGGGTACAAGTCCGGTGGGCTTCTCCTTCTTTACATCTAAAAACATAGCTTTGGGCAGGCTTGGGTTTGTACTGCTGCCCATCTCAAAGTGGCATTCAAGAGAGCTTCTCTTGTAAATGGGCACCACAAAAGGAAAAAAAAAAAAACCCACAAACAAAACAATATGCTGCACTCAGAAGCCAACTCCTTGAGGGGAAAAAAAAAAAAAGAAAAAAAAAGAAGGAACACAACCGCCAGAAGCGTTCAGAAACAAAAGGTGTTTTGTAGCAGACAGAGCTATTTATAAGCTTGGCTATGAAATAAAGCTTCTTTTTTATAGTAGGAAAAAAGAATGAGCTTGTTTTCACCCCGACAACTTCCTCTCCTCTCACAAGGCCAGATGCTGCCCGGTTGGATCCAACCAGTTATCACCTCCCTCTACGCCATTCCTCCTTATTGCCACAACCCTCTACTATCATCCACTCAAGATAACACCAGGATATCTATTAACATAAACACAATATGAGCATGAGATCCAAAGACTGTTTCAAGAGGGCACAGCAACCCAGCTCTGCCTTCCCCCTTGCTACACGTCAGAGGACGGTCCTTTCTGCTCTGTTGGTCTACCCAGCACAGCAGATGTTCTTGTCCTCCCTACAACCACCCTATTATGGACTGCTTCCAAGAGGTTACTGAAATCATTAAAAGTTTTTCCCCCGATTAATTCCGGAAATCAGGGAATTAGACCCCAGAAGCATCTGAATTTCAGAAGTACATCAGCCCCTATGCTCAGCCAGAATGACCTCCAGCTATCTACCTCTCCTTGCAACATAAGAGAGCATGAGAAAAAACCAGCAGATAGACTGTTCCTTTGAACTAGCAAAGGCAAACGCATCTTCACCCAAACAGCAGTAGCTAAGGGATTTATTCTGCAGATTAAACTAAGACAGGTATCCAGCTTCCTAGCAGCGTCAGAAAGTCAAAGACCAAAACAACCCCCCACTGTGTACCCAACTCCCTTCCACCTCAGAAAGTCAGGCGTTCGCCCAGAAGCAAGGCTCCAGCTGTTACCATGCAGTACCTCCCAACTCACCCAAAGCGTAGCTGGCAGAAATAACCCCAACGTCCCGCCAGAACAGCGCCAGGAGTTTGTTACACAGCGCAAGGTCGTACCCCACCTACCTGGTTAACGACTCCTCCAGGCATGCTATTGCTCTGCAGCATCATCTATCAACACCTTCTTGTACTGGCCATGGCCTGTCGCAACAAATTTATACTTTTTGCCAGGCGTGGACTGAACAGGAGAGAAAGAAAGAGCCAAAATCAGCATTTTTCTCCCTCAAATAGGCAGTCAAGATCAAATAACTGAAGCCAGAGGAGTATGTGATACGGTTGTCTGTCATCCCAGAGGACTTGGAGCCAGCCTGCTCTGTACTCCCTTCTTGCCCCTGCCATGTAAACCCTTTGCGCAGACTGACCGCCACTTTCTATAAGCGTAAGGTAACACAGCAAGCGCGGGATGGGAAATAGGAAAGGGAAGATGCAATGCCAGGCATCGCGAGGGACCGCTCATCTAAGAGCCCCAGCCCCCGAAGCCAGGGCTGGCTTCACCCTGGCGAGAGCCAGTTTCATTTACCACCTCCTGGCAGCAGTATCGATCCAGGCACAGACAAGATACTTTGATCTTCCTCTCCCAGCCTGCACGGTTCAAGCAGCAGGCATTTTAATAGGCATTCCCACAAATGTACCAGTAGGCACAAAACCCCAAGCGGTTAGGGTGCCTTAGGTTCAGTTCCACTTAATTTTGCACGTTTTCTTTACTCTCAAGATTAAAAAGCATAACAAGAGCAAATTAACTCACATTTGCAGTTCAATTTTAGCCTAGAAGGCTGGGGCTCCCAACCCATGGCCTGAGAACAACGTGCTATTCAAGATACCTTTCAGTATTACTGGTTATAAAATGATTTTTGCCCCCATTTTTACTAGGGCTGAAGCGATAGCAGCTCACTGTTAGGAAGACCTCTTAGGTATGCAATTGCATTGATAGGTACAGGCAGCCCTTGTTCCTACAGAACATCACCATCTTCTCGATACTTCCAACCCAGCTAAGAGCTCTTTTCTTTTTGACAGCAGAGCAAGTGCTTTCATACTCGCACGGATACTAACTCACCTTGATGTTGGTCTCGGGTTTGGGATTGCCCTTCTGTTCCCAAAGGCTTCTTTTACTCACGATGTCTCCAGCCACAATATCCTGAGAAGATGATGTTCTCATTACCCTTCACTGCTAACGCTGCTGAACATGCCTTTGTTCACGTCCCTTTCACATCTGACCTTCTTTTTTATTTATAATATCACATCATCTGACCTATGACAGCTGCAGCTAAAACCCATGACTGTGAAAACTTCTTCCTATTCCCAGTATATCCTATGTTTTCCTCTCTCTCACTCTCTTCAACAAGAGCCTGGATCAGAGATCCAAGATGTTTATTTTCTTAAGTTTGTTAACTATTTAAGACATGTTAACATCAAGGCTTTTTTTTATGTGGAAAGAATTTCATTCACATAAACACAGATTTGCAACCCATGTGTTACAGCAGCAGCCTCACTCACAATGACCAGAAAGTGAAATTGAAAGCAATACATAATACTCTCTGCATTTTCCAATTTTACAGGATTTATCTTGGTACTAGATCCAACTCTGTGCTCAACAACCAGAGCTCAGTCCTAGCCCCTGCAGAAGACGTACACGTTTTCCACACCAGCTGAATTTATTCCCATTTCAAAGCAAACCCTCAACTAGCATCACAGAGGCTTTCCTAGCTGTACCACCAAGGAGCGATTCGGGACCCTAGCAGAGATGAAGCAAAGCTCTGAGGTTAGCCAACAGGCTAACGCAAGTTGTGCCCAGAGGCCAGCCCCTCTTCCCCTGCACAAGCCGGGCAAGTCCTGCGGGTGCCATACCTTACAGGGTGGGGACTTCACGGCAGACTGAGCTGCGACCTCTCCAGTCTCCCAGAGGCTTTTTGTGCTGGCTACCATCATGCTCGTGGTCGGAAGGTCAAGAGAGGGCTGTCGGACAGGTTTTGGAGCCTTTGTGGATGTCTGGAAAATAAATGGAGAAAGATCGCTGTCAGGGAGAGTGTGCTCCCCCCCCGTAATTGGAGGTCCTCAGGGATGAGGGGTTGTAAAAGGAGACCTGTAGGGTCTTGCTAGTTCCTGCCAGATGCTCCCACCCTTTAAGCAAGGAATGTGAGGAAACAAGGATGGGGCAGCTTGCTAAAGAAACGTACTTTATGCTGTGAAGGGAGATAGAGACAGGAGAAAGGGCTGCTCCCATCCAAGGGGAGATGATTCAGTTGTCATCTCCCAGATGGTGAGACTAAGAGGCATGGTGGGAGAGCAACGCCCTGCAAAGAGGGCTCCTTTGGAGGAGGGCTCTGAAGGGGACCGAGAGACAACACAGCAGCCCACCTCAATAGCCTGTGTGTACTGCTCCAGCCTGTCATCGATCTTTGACACAGGGAGGGGAGGCTGGGTCTTCTTTATGCTGTTACTGGAGAAGCAAGAAGAGGATTAAGGTGATCCCCCAGTATCTCAGTCAGAAGACTTTGAGGGCCACAGGCAGCCTGTCACTCCTGCCCATACCCACAGCAGGGCCCTCTGGCATCCTCCGTTTGGAGGAAGGGACCTGCTTTACCCCAAGGCCCTCTTCAACCCTAGAGATACCTTTTCTTTATTGAGCGGTTCAGTGACTCGGTTCTGTCCGTGATCTAAAGTGGGAGAGAGAAGACAAAGATATTACTTTTCTCGATGGACCTCAGATGGATGTAGGTCACCTTGGCTGACCATAGTTCAAACATTTCTCTTCCCTGCTCCCTCATCCAGATTTTGGTTAGAAATGCCTCACTCAGTCCCACGTTCCCACACTGAGCATCCCTTTTCCTTCTCCTTTCCAAGGCAGGTGAGCAGAATCCCAACCAAAAGCACCAGTGCACAGTAGCAGCCCAACCAGTTTCAGGGGCAAACCAACAACGTGCAGCTTGACTGACAGCTGAAACAGCAACCCAGACCATTTTTCCTGCTCAAGGACCAGGTATCTTTCTCAGACACTCGGTTTCCTAGCCAGACGCAAGAGAGTGACAAGTGTGGAAAGACAAGGGGGAAAACTAGAGGCACTCCCAGCCACATCTGCAGAAGAGGAGCCAAGCATGAGAGGAGCACAGGCATGAGTTACATCGCGGCTTATCCACACCAGAGAAGCGCCCAGACAGGGCAAGTCAGCACGTGGAGCCACCTGCAAGGCAGCCCTGCAGGTCAAGCCATCAGGAAAGAGTTTTGCACGAGAGGCAAAGTTTGCAAGAACTCTTTGGCCAAGACGGGAAGGTGAACAAACACTTCTCAACCACTGAATAAAGGAAAGCTGAAATGTTGCTAAACCTCACAGCACTTTTGTGCCCCAGAAAACAAGAACACGGAGAGAAAATCACTTTCAAGTCAAAGAGGAGGCTATTTCTTAACAGCAGCTCCTACAGAGTCAAGGAGCAGCAATCAAGTAACAAGGAGCCTCTCTCCCTGTATACTGCTGCCTGTGCCATGGGAAACATCACCTACCAAGTTAGCAGGTGAAAAGCAGCACTAACTGCTCGTTTTAAGACACTTTCAGGATGCTGGTGCTAAATTTTAGCTAAGCAGAAGATAAGACAGTGTCACAGAGAGGACACGTTTAACAGCTGTGCCCAAGAGCACAAGGCCTGTTAGAGAGGAGCACAACCACCACCAAACAGCGCAACCTGGCTAACAGAGATGCGCTAGGGAGAGTCACTCTACGGGGTCCCAAGACAGCAGCGTGACAGATATCGCTCCAGCCAGCAGTTTCTGCTGGGCAGGCTGTCCACCTGCTGCCAGCTTGCTCCTTTGCTCGGTGCTGGAGGAATTGGTGCTTGCCTGAGCCGTGGCTTCAGAGATTGGGTTGCCCATCCCTCCGGGTTGGCCATTGATGGGCAGGCTGGCACCTCATGGGGCATAACAGCACCTGAAAGGGGAATCGGGTGGATCCCCACCCATGTCTCAGCTTCTCAACCACAAGTAGATAAGATATCAATAAGAAAAAACCTTGCCAACCCTGCCAGAGAGATGTTGTGCAGGTGCAAACCACCCACAGGTGCTTCCAAAAGGTCATAAATGAGCATCAAGTTAAACACAGAGGGGCCTAAAAACAGGTTGTAGGTGACAGTAAGTGTCAGCATGACAGTCTAGGTGGGAACAAACTTCTCCTAAGCTATTTGGAGGCCACCTCCCTCTGCCCTGTAGGGCAATTTTTTGCAGCGAGACACATGCATTTCTCTGGTCCAAAGCACTTTCTAAAGGCCAGAAGAAACCACAGTTGCTCACTCAGCCAACCTCAAAACTCAGAGCTTACAAGCAGCCTGGGACAAAAACTGGGCTGGTACAAGGCTTCCCCCCTGCCACCACACATCCATTCCAGCCCCCAGGCCACGTTGGCCCTCTGAACCCCAAAAACCCCGTCCTACTTCACCCCAACATCTGCCTGCCCCAGATGTGCACCCAGCCTCCACCAGCCACAGCTGGCAGGGGAGCTCACCGCCCACCGCAGATGCGCTCATCTTGCCACTGCACGCCGTGTTTCTGCTGAGCGATCCCGTGCCAAAACACCTTCTTGGTGGTCAATATGTTTAATTCTTAGTGTTCACATAAAGCCCTGCTAGCTGGGGTGTAAAGCACCTCCTGCCTTTGGAAAGATCCCAAGCTCATATTTTTCCTGAAGAGCTTTACATTCGGCTTTGTGTATTGGTGAGCTCTGACATCACCGTTACAAAACACAGAGACTGTATTTCTAAACCTTTCCCTGAGCTAATGCTAGCAGCAGCAGCAGCTAAGCTCAGGTCAGGAAGCTATGTGTGTTTTGGGTTTGTAATGGTGAGAATTTAAGCACATAAAAGGCACTAGAAGTGTTTCCCACATCTCCCCGCCAGTCCCACTCAGGGGTATGCTTTGGCCACCCCCACCCCCCTTTTCAAACCTAACATTGGCACATGGCCTGCATCCAAACCCACCCTTTCTCCCCTCTCTGATTTTCAAAAGGCTTCTCCATAAAGAGCAAGAATCTGATGGTTGTAGATGATGAAACCCTCCGCTTACGATCTATTTACTGGTGCAAGAGGAAGCGTTCATACAATCCTCCCCGTCCAGGAAATATTGACTAAGAAGCAAATAGCACAGATATAAATGCAAAAAAGCAGAGATAATCCCAACAGCAGATTAACAGGCTACCCAGGCTCCACACAATTTCCCTCACTGCTATAATCAACAAGCTTAGGGCTTACAAAGACAAAAAGCCGTTCGCTACAGAAACCACTTATCTGTAGCTATTGTATTTAAAAGCACGTGCACAGAACTGAGGATCTGTAGCAAATGCTTCTGAGTCACAAGGTGCAATTCAGGTGGTGCTAAAACCAGGAGTTTCACAAGAGCATCAATGCAGACAGATGTGATTGGGAAGGACACAATGCTTCAGAGATCAGGAATCCCAGTTTGTTTAAAAAAATTTAAGTCATACTTTCTGATTTATTCTAAGTGAGATAGGGAAATTCCAGTGCTTCAATTTTGGGGGGGGGGGGGGGGTTTGGAAGGGAAATTTCATTTTCTGATTAAGTTCATGTGTCATCCTTGACCAAATTCACAAGCTTAAAGCACAGACATCTTTCTCAGTATTACAATATTCCCTGAAGTCCTCAGTGAACTTAGACATTTAGGGTGATTGGCAAAGCATACACAGAGACAGTTACAGCCTCCAACAGCTCAAGCAGGCAAAGCAGGAGGAGAGGAGGCTGACAACCACGGAGGATGAAGGAAACGGATCAAGTGATTTGTCCCAGCCTGTAGCAGGAGTGGGATAACAGGATTCACACCCTATGTTACCACAAGCCCTGGGTCATCTTTCCTCATCCTTAGTTAGGTGCTCCATTGCGATAGCTGCCATCGCCTCCAGAGGGGCCCCAGGAACACAAACCTTGGTGGAGCACACTGCGGTGTGGTCAGAGCACAGCTCCTCCTCCTCCAGGCTGGCAGGGCTTGGGGCTTTCGGGCGTTTTTCTGGTGTTTCTTCTTCTTCTTCTTCATTTCTCCTTCTCTTCTTTTCCTGAGTGCAGAAAATGAACAAGCCAGGAAGTGAGCTGGTCAAAGTGCTCACTATGCAACAAAAGTGATTTTTCCCCTGTCTCCCAGGCTTTCTGCTTTATACTAAACAAACACAGAAACTTTGAGTTCACATCATTTAATTTTGAAACATCCAGGAAGAAGCTCATGTGTTAATTTGAGGGGGCAGGAAGGGAGGAATATCAGAGAAATTTTGCAGGTTCAAGGTTCCAAAATGATATGGAAGGGGTCCTTGCATCAGTTAATAAAGATTTCTTACCACTATTGAGATAGGAAAATGTTAATTTCTCATTCAGAGGCCACAAGGAGAGAGAGCAGCTGCCTTTAGAATAAAGGGCTAGAAAGAGTCACACACACAGTTCAAATGCAAAAAGCATACTAGCCTCCGCAAGTCAAAATCCATTTATAACAGAAGGTATTTGCAGCCCAGCCACCCTAATGGACTTGCACACCACTCAATTTCCAGCTTTGTCTCTCTTGTTTACCAGGAATTACACCTCATCGGAAGAGCAAAGAAAGAAAACCTCAGCTGGGAGCAATGCAAGATTTAGACATACATCAAGCCAAAGTGCTCCAAAGGTGCAATAAAGGCTGGGGAAAGAAAAACAAGCAGTAAAATTTAGATTTGAGTTCTCCTGAAGAGCTACTCACTGCCCACAAAACCACAGGAGAAATAGTAGCACTTTCCTTCTCGGTATTGCAGGGACGCGACTACAACACCACAAGCTCTGAGAGCAAGAGGGCAGAGGCTGCCTGCAGTCACCCCAAGAAGGAGCACAGGCAAGAGTGGCACCAGCCCCGGGTTATGCCATGACAGCTTGTCCACGTGGGCTCACCACCCAGCAGTGTAAGCAGCAATGATGAGCTGAGCTCTTGGAGAGCAGCTCACCAAGCTTTCCCACAAGCCCTGTGGAGAGGAGAAGGTCAGCTCCTCCTGATCCCACCTCTTGCTCGGCTCTCTCCTCTTCCTCCTGCTCTCGGACCCGTTCTTCCTCTTGGCACAGCCTCTCTTCCTCCCCAGTAACCACATTCTCCTCCCGGATCTCCTCCGTGCTTTCCTGATCCAGCTGGATCTGCTCCAGTTTGACTTCGGCTTCCCTCACACCACTGTCCTCTTCTTCATATGACTGTCGTGGAGACCTAGAGGTAGGGGAGAGAGGTCAAAGAAGCAAAACATGTTGTTATGAGCCTACAGACGCCATCGGGTGCCTCAGACCTCTAGAAATCCAATTTTATCACGCCCCCAAGCCTACAACTTGCTGGGTGTTTCACACCAGGGCTCACAGCCACTTCCATGGTCCCATCCAGTTCCAGGCATCCAGATGTAACAGCAGTCACGTCACACTCCCACACTTTGAATACTCAGGACACAGCTCAACTAAGAGTTGTGGCAGAGCTGAAAGTATCTGCACCCTTCCAGCCTCACCACGGGCAAGACCCGCAGGAAAGCGGAGATCAGACAGACCCGAACACCAGGTCCTGGCCTCCGCTCAGACCCCAGGCAGAGAGGACACTACCACCATGATGTGGTGCTGGCTCAATTCTCTGCTCTGCTACAGCCGAAATCCCAGGTCAGCCAGCGTGCTCTGTGGTCCTGGTGCACAAACACAGATCTGACCCTGGCCCCGTGGTTCCCCGCATCAATTCAGTGTGGAGCACCAAACACAGCCTTCCTCTCCCTTAACTCGCCTTCCGTGTTAACAGAGCCTCTTGCTGGAGGAGGATCCAACCAACGACGTGTGGATGTGCTTCCCAAGATCCCCCTTTTCCCTAGCTGAAGCTAACCTGCAGGGCAAGGCTGCACAGCTACTCGCCTGGGGTTTTTGTTTGTTTGCAAGGCACAGGGCTTCGCAGGCTATGCCGTATCCACACCTGACCCCAAGCCTCAGTTTTACCCACCAGAATAAATAACACCTCTACTCACATCACTCACGTCATAGCCCAGCAAAACAAAGGAGGCCCAAAGCAGCCAGGGTCACCCCTTGGCTTGGGTTTAAAGCCTCCGAGGTTGCAGAGAGGAGACCCAGGAGCATGTTGAAGCAAACAGCTTTGCAAAAGCAGAGCAGCCCATGCCTTTGGGCACAGAGTCGGTGGGAGCACGTAACCCCAGAGCTCTCACTGGCTCACAGCCCTGCACCAAGATGTTATTACCATCGTACTTTCCCTGGCCAGAGAATAGCTTTCTCCTCCCACCCATTTCTTGGAAAAATCACCTGGCTTGTGACAACAAGGCTAGACGACTGGCTAGCAGGCAGCTGCCAAAGTGCAAGGTTGACTCACCGCTTCTGCCTCACCAGCCAGCCCCAAAACAAGAAAAAAAGTTCAAGCGATGCTTTTCCACCCACCTCTCTGCTGCTGGGAAGGCAGCTTACAGGACAGCCACCATCCAGCCCTCCCAACTGACCACATAGGGAAAAAGCTGATGCATATGCTGGCTTGCTTGGCTTGCTACTAATCATCCTCCCACAACAGCACAGTCACCAAGAGCAAACAGGCTCTGAAGGTTTTATAGCCTGGGCAACTAGTTTCTCTTAACCAGGATGCCAGCAATGCCTCCAGCTAAAATGCAAGTTCATATTAAAAATTTAGGCCGGCAGATACGATCAGTCTGTAGGATGCCTTTTGCACCACAGCAATTTTTTACGGGAGGCAGCTAGTCTGACCCAGCTCCCACCCTCTTGCATGCACAGCTGATGGCTGTGGGGGCAAGAATCTCCCCCCACCAAGTGGGGAACCAGAACCAAAAAGAAAACGTGCCTTAGCCCCAAGGCCTTCAGGGGATGCACGAGACGTTTTAGCTCCCTCCAAGGAAAAGCAACTGTCTCCATCCCCTCAGTCGTAGCCACCGCCTAAACACCCTTCACATGAAAAACCAGGGTTTGCTCCATATTCAGTTAAGCAGGAGAGAGGGCAGTTGAGAAACGCTGGCCACGGCGCTGCTTGTCCCAGCGTGGGGCATCCCAGCCAGACACACAGCCTACCTGGGCTCACGCCGCACTCCAAGCCTGTCCTTCGGGTGAGGCAAGTAAGCAAGGAGGAAGGGAAAAGCTGCTGAAGGGACTTCACAGGGCACAGCCACCCACTAGGAAGCAAGCCCAGCTTTTGCAAAAAGCCAGCTCCCAGCAAGCCCACAGGGTCTGAGCCCCTCCAGCCAAAAGCCTGCTCACCTACAGCCGCTGCCTTTAAAGCACCACCCTCTCTGATGGGCTTCACCTGCCACGGGTGCCACCTCCCCTCCTAGCACCCTCCTGCCCCGCTACAGAATAAACACAAGCATCACATAAAAACCCAAGGAGCGATTTCTGGAGAGGATAATGCAACCCTTCCAGCTAATTCTCTTTTGAAGGCTGAGAGGGGAATAGCAGCAGCCTTTCTCTCCGGACAAGCTCTTTGCAAGGGTGGTGGAAAAAAAGGCAGTGTGCTGAAAAGCAGCTGGGGCTGATTTCTAATTGCTCTCACAGATGTGATAATCAGTGCTGCGGCGAGGTGCTTGAGCAATGCTTGCGGGGTCAGGGCTGCGAAGGTACAGCTTGCAGAGTGGTTTAGCTAGAGTGTTTGGGAAAAAAGTAAGAAAGAGGCGAGCTCTATTTATTTGTTCAGCAGTAAATATTAATCTTAGGCATTTTTTCAGTCTCGGGGGTAAAGAAGAGGCTGTGTCATCACATGGTAAAATTCCCTATAAAATCAAGCTGCCAAGAGAGCTGAGTCACAGAGTTCACATGCAGGTAGATGGTGTCCAAGGGAAGTGGTGAAGGCAGGAGTTTGGTTCAGCTCAGCAAGGGGAGAGTGATGGGAGATGGGGACTAAAGAGCCGGCACACAAGCACCTCTCAGGGCTCTTTGCTGGCTGAGGAGGAGCCCCGTTGAAAGAGGAGTCAAGCACAAGGTGGGCTGGGGCCGTAACACCCACTATGCTGCCATGAGCCAGGAAGCCGCAATAACTTAGAACAGCTTTTTAGGCTGGCCTGGATTATGTTAGAGGCCGTTTCAGCCCCTGCAGCAGCTCAGGTGGCTTAAATCCGCTGTTGTCACTCCTCCAAACCCAGGCGTCCTGGCAGGCTGCCATTGCTTGGAGTCCAAAGCTCAATCCAAACATCCCCGAAGCCCAGGGCAGTCCCTGAGCCTGTTCCTCCCTGCTAGCCCAAATGGCAGGCGGAGAGCGTCCGTCCCAGCAGTGCGGGACCCGACCTGCCCCTCCTCCAGGGTCGGTCCTTTTGCTGGACACGTCGGTTCCCCTCCCCTCGGTCCGGCTGTGTCCTACCCACCTCTGTTTGCGCTGCTCAAGCTTCTGGGACCAGTCACTGAACCCCTCATCCTCCTCCAGCTCTGAAGTCCCGGATGGCTTAAAGTCATAGCTGAAACACAGCAAGAAGGAAAGTCAGGATGAAAGAGAAGAAACCCCAAACCTGGCCTGAAAGAGCCCCAGCCTGATACTGTCCTCCTCTCCCTCCAATTATTGCATCTTCTTTCCTCTGACTGCTCCCAAATCCCACTTGAAGCCTTATCCTCCGTTACAGGGAAGACGCCTTTGCCACGTGCTCAGGAGCACCCTGTACAAAGGGGGTCTCTCAGGGCATCACTGCGAGATGGAGATGAAGAAGGAGCAGCTCCGTGTCTCCGGCATGAGCACCCCGCTGTCCGCCTGGTCTCTGGGGCCGCACGCAGCCGAGCAAAAGACAAGCAGCACATCAAAACCAAGAAGTCCACGGTATTCTTCTGCACCAGAGCTGGCCCTAGCTTGTTTGAACCAGAAGTGTTTCAGACTTGGTTGCTGCTTGCCCTATGTTTGTACACAGCCCTATAGAAAAACAACCAGCAGGAGTGGACCTGAATAGATCGCTGGACGGGGAAGGCATGAAGACTCAAAGCTTAGGACACTGGCTCAAGTTCTGGCTTGGATCCTCACATTCCCCTGCAGCTTTGAGCCAGTCACATGCACTTGCACGACTCTGGCTCCCCGCCTGTGAATGCCCTACCGCTGTTCGGAGCCGCAGCCCTCCCGGGGCGCACAGCTGCCGGCACCAGATGCGGGCTGGCCGTGCACGGGGATTGTTGGGTTTTTTTTCCTCTTTCTTTCCTTGCGTTCGCAAGGAGAATCGCCTCCCGGCTGCGGGTCCTAGGTGGGCAGCCACGTTGCAAGCATCGGCCTGAGGAGGTGGCTTCACAGATGTTTTTGGGATGCAGGGCACTCACATCGTCTGGGAATGGGAATTAGGATGTGGGACCCACAAATTAGTTTAAAACTCAGAGATTCAAAATAATAAATGTGAGTGAGTCTTTTCTTTGCCTTTCTGGGCTCTTAGGAGGTGTCGGGAGATGCTTAGCTTCCTCCGTAACCCCGGTGGCTTGAAATATGGGGCATTTCTCTGAGATTCGGGAGTCTCATATAGAACTGACTGCAGGAGCTGAGGGTTTACAAAAAACACATGCCCTTGCCAGGCTCACCAGGGAGGGTAGCAGGGGGTGCACACCGAAAACGGCTGCTCAGCCACAAGTTTGAGCACAGCCCAACTCCTGCCACGTTTCCTTAGACTGCTGAGCGTGATACCGTGTTGGTCTAGGACATCGCAGCCCAGGCTGGGCTATTTTCCACTGCATGTGTAGCAGCAGCTCGTGGATGCCCCAGGACAACGCTCAGGAAATTTGATGCAGAGCCAGGATGGGACCACGGATCTGCTGAGTCCCAGGTCAGGGCTTCAGGCGAGCTGCAGTGTTGATGATGTCCAAGGCAGAATCGCTCTGGTATTTGTGGCCCCGGCCACAAACGTGTGCTCAGGCTGTCAGAAAAGCTCCCAGGGAGCAAGGGAGACCGGCTGAATGCTGTTTGAAAACTGGTCGCTTCCCTGTGCCCCTCTGCAAACCCAGCGCCAGGGGAAGCACGGTGCCAGCACAGCACCACCTAAGTCGATGTCCATCCCTCTGGTTCCCAAGGCTATGGGTGTCTTTTCTGCAAACCTGCCGTTTTGGGGATTATTTCTCTTTTTTTGTAGTGGGGGAAGGGAGGAGGGGAGCTTCGCTCTGTCCCTTTGGTGCAAGGAAATGCCGAGGGCGGGTTTGCACAAACAGGAGTGACATGGCAGGGATGAGTCCCAGCGCGGGAAGAGCCGAGGGAAGGAGGGGACAGTGTTTACACAAGAGAGAGCAAAGCTTTTCGGAAGATTAATAGCCAGGGCTGACCCTGGCTGCATGAACAAGCCCAGGTGGCCGTCAGCAGTTGCAGAAGAAACCAGGGGATGGCCAGAGAAGAAACATCCTTCGTGATGCTTCCAAGCTCAAGCATCGCGGAGCAGGGAGCAAAACCCCTCATTTTAGGAGTTCGTCTTGTCATTGCCCCCTTCGCAGATGTTTAAGCACTCAATTAAATATAGGCACTGCCAACGGTCCCGTGGGGTCAGCAGCGTGTCTGTGCCTATGCCCGCGGGACCAGAGCCTGCAAGCTGGGTTACTGGGGCTGCTGCACGCTGCTCTGTGCCCGAGGCCGCTCACAGCATCTCCCGGTGAAGCGGAGACCAGAGATCTTGTCGGCCATTTTAAAGACTTTTGAGAATTATTTTCCAGCCCCCATGTGAAGGGGGAGGTTTGGAAAAGCTAACAATTATTATTACTTTCCAGATCTTCTGTTTGCTTTTAGGGCAGACTGCAATTCTGGGAAATACACCCAGAATATCACTGGGTGTATTTCCACAAAAGATTTTGAAGCTTCTTTGCGATGCTTTTAGCCCCCCCCAAAAAAAGTCCTGAATAATTTTGAAAGTATCTGAGAAAAAAAATGATCTTTTCATGGGAAAAAATAGATTTTCATAAATAGCTTTTGCTATTTTTCCAGTAAAATGAAGCTGCTGCTTCTCTGACTGTAATCCCAAATCCTGCCGACACTTTTCCATTGTGTTTAATATATTCAGAAATAAGCTGAACACATAAAGAGTGGGAAGACTGGAGTCTTTAAGACAGAGTTTGGCAACTCAGAGTGCAGACTGTTTTTTGTGCCAGCCCCAATGCTGCACAGCACCTGGGCTGCTGACCCGTGGACATGGAGAGGCTGCAGTGGGATGCTGAGGTGGGATGCTGGGGACGTGACTGGTCATCCTACCCCTTCTCCAGGGGTTTCCTCTCTGACAACAAACAGCTCAGCATCTCCATAAATGCCTCCTGAGCTATTGCCATTTAGGACCTGCCCCATTAAAGCATCCAGTTAACTTTAACCCTTGGAGCTGTGAACGGCACCGGCTCGGGAGCTGCTCCATGCTCCCCACTGCCGGGGCAGCATCCTCCCAGGGAAGAGCAGGCAGCCTGACCGGGAGGTGATCGCTCGCTCAGCCGCCAGCACCGTGATCTGCCTGGGGCTGTGCGTCACATCCTCAGGCACGTGTCTGTCTTCGCACGTATCAGGAACGTCCATTAGTTTCAGCGTAAGATGATTCACAAGCTGAAATGTAACCAGGCACTGAAATCCCTGGGGACTCCCTGCCTGAGCTCAGCCTTACCCGAGCTGTCCTAGTTTAAACTCTCAGGGCAGGAGAACACCCAGCCTCCAGCTGAAAAAAAGAGCAAAGCAGGAATTCTGGCTTTTTCTGCCCAAACTAGAAACACACTATTTGTTAGTCTGGGCTAAATCCCCCAACCCAGACCTATTAGGGAACTTCTCCATCTCCCCAGATCACCCCAAAAAACAGAGACACCCGCTCCGTGGATGCAGGAGGGTTTTGCTGCAAGGAGAGAGTGTGTCACTGAAGGATTTATCCGCGGGTATTTCTTACTGGTTTTCCTGTGCCGGACCCGCGCTCTCTGAGCAGGAGCCGGTGCCATTCAAGCCCTCTTCTGCCTGGGACCTCAGCTGCTTCTCCCGCTCCCGCCGCCGCCGCTCTCTCGCCGCCTCCTCCTCATCTTCCACGCTCCACTGCGCTGTCAGCCTGCCAAGCCAGAGGGAAAACCCATCCTTAACACCGTCGGGCAGCACCTGCAAAACCTGGCAATACCGTCCTCAAGGTGCCTGGGCTCCCCACTCCCGGCAAACGAGAGGCTCCTACAGAAGAGTGGTCCCACCATGAGTGGTGGTCCTCAAAGTGGCATCCCCACCTCCATTGGCACGGCTCCGCAGCAGGACCGACTGATGTGCAAGGATAAGGTGGGACACACGGACTGGGAAAGAGGTGGAGGAGAGCCTTTCCCCCTCCCCGAAGACGTGGTGCGTATCCCCCTCATCCCAGACCAGCCTGGAAGCCCACTGGGAAGCACCATTCCCTGCAAAGCAGCTTTGCACCCCAGGAAATGTTTGTAAAGGGTCTTGCAGTGCTGCAAGAAATCCCACAGCTCCATCTCAAGCTTTGGCCCAAGGAAGACAAGATCTGCACCCTGGGGGTGAGTTTCCTTAAGCAGTTGAGCTGCTCCTGCCTGACCAGGAGCAGAGGGAACAGCGGCGGAGGGCAGCGGCTGTGTCCCGCTCTGCCCTGCTGAGCTTCCTTCCTCCCCTGCAGAGAAGAAAAACCTGCCCTGGCTTCTCCCAGATGTCTCAGCGGCTGGATATTAACACCTCTGTCAGCAGAACGGCCTCTCGCATCCCCAAGGAATTCCTCCTCCTGTGATAACGCCGGTCTCTGAGCAGGATTGGCTCCTGCTCCACCGCTGGCAGCACCAGCCGGGATACAGGCAGAAGGGGACGTGCCATGGTGGCAGGGTCACCGCTAACCCAAAGGGCCTGCGATGGCAGCTGGAGCAGGGCAGGTCTGACCCGTGGTAGATGCTGGAGCAGATGCTGGGGCAGGTTCTCCCTCACCCTTTCATTTGAGAATCAAGATAGAATAGAATAGAATAGAATAGAATCATTAAGGTTGGAAAAGACCTCTAAGATCATCGAGTCCAACCATCAACCCAACACCACCATGCCCACTACACCATGTCCCTGAGCGCCTCATCTACACGTCTTTTAAATACCTCAAGGGATGGTGACTCAACCACTTCCCTGGGCAGCCTGTTCCAAGGCCTGACCACTCTTTCAGTAAAGAAATTTCTCCTAATGTCCAATCTAAACCTCCCCTGGCGCAACTTGAGGCCATTTCCTCTCGTCCTATCACCCCTGGCTCGGCCAGGTCCAAAACAGACCATGAAGGCTGTTTCCCCTGGGATTTGCAAGCCTATTTACAGAAATGCCTTTGTGCAAGGCACCCATATGGGAGTCGGGAAGGCGATCTCCCGCCAGCAGCAGGACCCAGCCTGACCTGTGTCTCCCCGCGCCGTTCGGGCGCACCCCGAGGACTGCAGTCCCTATAGGATGAACCTGCGCATTGGGAGATGCGGTGTGACATCAGTTCAGACTGAGGCAAAGAGCTTGTGGAAAAGAAAAGGAAAAAAAAACCAAAAATGCCTCAGTTGAGATTTGTTTCAGCCCAGTTTGAGTGAATGAGGGGCAGGTTTCAGCTGCCCCCAGAAGTGCCACTCTGCCAGCCTGCCCGGCTTTGCCCACAGCCTGGACCATGAACCATGCAAGAAGGCCTCGCCTCACCAAGGGCTTCACTAAGATGCTGTTTTCATTTGAGGTTCAGGACAAATCCCCCCTGCTGCCAGCAAAAGAAAGGGAAAAAAAGGGGATTAATTGAGACATTTTGTTCAAGAAAAATTTGGCTTTTCTAATTACACTATGAACCTTGTCAACCTTTCCAGGGGAGACTCACTCAGAGCCTATTTCACTCTGTGGCACCAGCAGGACCACTGAGCTTAGCCTGGGAGCATCCCTTCGCGGAGGCGTCCCACCGCCACCCTGGCAGGAAGCTGGGAGTGACCCTGCATCCCTGCCCTCCCAAACTCCCGTCTCCCCCGAAGCGGCAGAGCCGGGATGGAGTCAGGTCACCCATCCCCGCGGAGCCCACGGGGGAGCAGGGAACGAAGCAGATCCCGGACTCGGCCAAGAGACCGCTCCGCCACCATATAATAATCACTGCCTGCCTTATTTTGGGTGGGGTCTTTTTGCAAGCAGCAAATTCAGCTGCCCTTTCCCCTTCTTCCCCCTTGTCGCCCCTTGCCACCTTGCTCTCCATGGGGAACAAAGCGGACCCAGACCAGAGCCCGGGCTCCCCTCCTCCCTTCCCTACTCGTCCCACACTCCTATTTATTGTTTTCCCTCAGGTTCCCATAGAAACCCTTGTCTGTGGGCCTGGCAGGAAGCCACCGTGTTGTTGTGTTGTGTTTTTTTTTAATATATAAATGAAGTCATTCATTAAACTCTGCCATGATCTCCCTCCCTTGTTCGACAGCTCCAGATAGTCTCTGATTCCGAAAGGCTCTTAACCCCCGCCCGCCCAGATCGCCCCAGTTACGAGAAGCAAGGTCCACGTCTATGCCAGAACAAATTAGATTTCGATTTAATTCCTTCCCCAGCTCCTCCAGCTCCTCAGGAAGCCACTGCAGAGGCAGCACTTCACCAATCCCCCGGCTTGGCCGGGGTACCCGGGGGAGCCCGGAGGGGGGTCTCCTCCAAACCACGCGAGCTTTCCACGGCGCGAGAGCAACGTTGGTTGGCAGCCCTCTCCCTTTCCCAGTTGGATGTGACTAACTCTCTCCCCATGACCTCACCGGCTCGCTATTCTGTCCCTGCATCCTCCGAATGGGCTGAGGACAGCGCTGGGGGCGACCGTTTTGGGGAGAAGGATTTTTCTGCAAAAGCAGGGAAATATCTTTCCCAGTTGCCTTTGTCGCAGAGCAAACCGGCCTCCGAGTTTGCTGGGATGCGGCTCAGAGACACTGAGCATTGCGGCGGGGCTGTGATGCTGGGAGCTCCATACCTGCTCCTCTCAGGAATAAGGGCTGCGGATAAAGCCCTCACCGAGCCCCCACTCACCCTGGGTTCAGAAATACCACCGCCCTCCAGCAAACACCTAAAACCAGTTTATTAGTGGATTCAGAGCAAGCTCTCATGTTCGAACAGGCAGGCGGCAGAGCAAGGCTTAATAAGCGATGCTTTGGGGTTCACTAGTCACACCAACAAGCAGAGGGAAAAGGGCAATTCCTTTTCAACTGACCTAGCAGCACAAATATTTGTCTTCAGTGAAAAACAAACAAAAAAACCCCCAACAAATGAGCAACGAAACTTTGCCAAAGTCCTTGCGTTTGGGTCAGCTACAAGGGTTTGTTGGACCGCAAACCGAATGTGCCATTTCAATTTGGACAAGCCCAAGCCTTCATCAGTGTGAGGAAGGGGTCAGCTGGTAAATTGCTTTTCAAAGCAAAAAGGTGGAAAGATTTAATTTCCAAATGGTTCCGTTTTCTGCGAAGGGGCCGCGGTCTCCCATTTGCTCTAATTGCTCGCAATCACATTCAGTAACTCAGCGTGCTCAGCCCACAGCAGTATTGCACAACCACCTTTCCCATTTCTAGAAATAATTACCCGGCGCTTCAGGATCAGGCTGATACCGCATACCTCTGCCTTCATCTCCGGCCAACACTTTCCCAGGTCGGACCCAGGCTGGGGAAGTTTTGGGAAGAAGCAGGCTCATAGTTGCTGGTGGGACTGAGAGCTCCCCAATTAATTTCACCCAACACAGGACAGGGAAATGGAAAGCAAGAAGACTCGAAGCTTGAAGACTTGCGAGATGAGCTACAGCGTGCTACGCTCCTGCACCCCGTCACCTGCCTGGATAGAGGGGTTTTCCTGCGAGGTGAAAGGAAATTCACCCCCTCATGCAAACATTAAGGGACTGGAGAAGGAAGGGAGGATGCAGAGACCGCTTTGCTGCCCCGGCAGCCAGGAGCTGCGGGCAGGGCTTGCTCCGGCAAGACCTCATCACGGGGCCAGGTCGTTTCTCTTACGCGGTCCCTACATCTCTGTCAAGAGCTTTTGGAGGTCTTGGTTTGAGGCGAAACACTCTTTGTGGAAGAGGTTTATCTCTTCCTGAGGAGATCCTGCAGGTCTAGGGAAGGGCTGAAAGCACCTCGGTTCAGCTTTGGCCACGGAGTCACAGCTTGCCAAGTGTCTGGGATGCTCAGACTTCTGCTCTGACTGGGGCTGGCTGCCCATTTCAGATCCAGCTCTTGACTTCACCTCCCTCCGGACCCCCAGCCAAGGGAGAGGTTTTATTTCCATTTGCCCTGCAAAACACCTCCTCCTCCCGCAGAACAACGATACAGGCTGTGCTGTTCCACACGGCCACGAACACCCGCTCCAGACAAGCCAGCGTTGCTGGAAAGGTCACGTTTCCTTTGGGCAATTCCTCACTGGTACTTGAGGAGATTATAATATTCAGGCGAGGGAAATTTCTGGCACCAGATGAGCTGCGTTTAAGGGAAACGCTGCAGACTTGAGGAGTCTTTTGCACGGCCGACGGCTCAAAGGAAGCTTTGCTGGCCCAAACCCAACCTTCAGCACTAAAGCTAATTCCAGAAAGGAAAATGAAATGTCTCCCAGAGGCTTTGGACTTTGCAGACCTGTGCCAGAAAAACCCAGGAACCCTCTACCAGCGCATTGGACATTCCTGTCTCCTGAGCTCGCCAGGGTATCGGGCCAGGACGGTGTTGACTTTTGTCGCTGCCTGTGTCGGGTCGGCTGCCCCTCAGAGCCAGGGTTCACAGGAGAAGAGGTTTTGGGAACAGGGTTTAGGAGAAGCCATGCGCAACCCCTGGCATGAAGGCTGCTGTTTCCCAGAGGGCATATAGCCCGTTGACACAGTGCAAAACCTATTGCCATCAAAGGTAAAGCTCCCATTACCTGCGAAAGCAACAGCATCTACCACCGCTGAAGATATCACCCACAAGAGATGGGGCTGCATGAACTAGAGGAGAACTGAGAAGGGTACCCTGCATCCCCCAGCAGCCATCCCGTTGGCCTCTCTGTTGAGGTTAGGGGAAAGGGAGATGCCAGAAACCTGTGCAATGACCTTCCCCTTCCCACGTAATCCATCGCAGCCTTGTCACGGTGCCAGACACAATATCGGTGCCCTGCTGCCCATCAGGGAGAGAGATCCATCAGCACACTGGGGGTAACGCTCTCTCGCTGCCATCCAGAAACCAGCTACCGAAGTTGGCTAAGCAACATAAACCAGAATATGGCCTAGGACCGTCAACAAGTTCATCCTGCGGCCAAGCAGAGCTGCCGGGCTTTATTTCATATTGCATTTATCACACATTCAATAAAGGGCCCAGACATGATGGGCAGGGGTTCTGAGATGTACAGCTCACCTCGCCACATGAAATAGAAGAGGACACCCTCAAAAGGCTACAACGGAGCAAATCCCTCACCCGTTTGACCTTCCACCAGCAAATTAATCACTTATTAATCTCTTATAAGCAGCATATAATGGATCTGTGTGACTGAGTCAAGTGTGCCGAAATAGCCAGATAATGCCTCCGCTTACGTCATTCAGGACAACTGGCATCAGGCCACTGCAGAAGTCATGGCTGAGGACATTTGCATGCAATACACGGTCGTGCTGCCATGGCTCAGTTTCTCTCCAACCCTGCAAACCCCATATGCCCTGGCTCAAAGCAGTGTCCCAGGGGATGCCTGACACCGCGGGCACCAGTGTTAGGCACCAGAGAGTTCAGCACCTCAGCCCTTTCCAAAGATCTCTCTAAGACCCAGGTTTATCTCCATATATCAAGACACCTTCAGAAACCCGTTCCTGAGCCCAAGGGCTTGTCCAAGGTCACCACAAAGCCAGGAAGACGTAGGGAACGGAGCAGAAATCCAGCTGGCATCCCGACCCCCTGATTACCACTCTGCCAAGAGGATGCTGCTGAACGCCAGCAACCACGGCTGTTGACACCAGCGATATGGGCTGGCAAAGCGTCTACAGTACGGCCATCACCGAGTCAGACGGCAGGCAACGGTTACGCTTCTTGATGGACAGGTTTCTGTGACTTCGGAGTAACGTGGCTTGATAGCAAAGACTACAGCTGGGTAATCATCCCACTGGATAAGGAAGGGGGTGTGGATAGCGGTACAATACAGGCAGACTGGGAAAAGAAATAAAATCAAAAATTATGATGTCACAGCCTGGAATTTATTACAGCCTGGTCTCAGGGGAGATGGTTATCCTAGCTCTGAAAGATCGGCTTGTCAGTCAAAGGCAGCCAGAGATGCTGCGCAAGCCTCTCCCTCCCATACATTCATGTAATTCCTCAGCTGCATTTCTCCGTTCAGAGTCCAGGCTACAGAGTTTGAACAAGAAGGGGGGCAGGAGGGAGAGGAAAAAAATGTGTATATATGCTTCACCCTCAGCCTTTTTCTCATACCAAGCTTCCCCACCCCACCCGTCGCTGCTCCGTCTCAGCCACGTCTCCCTCTTCCTCCTATAAATCACTGCTCGCCTTCAAGACGCGAACAGCAGGGTAGAGCTGCTTCACACCCAGGGGGGGCCGCAGAGCCTGTCCCCACCGACCCGCTGGAGCTGGGAGGGTGCGGAAAGGCATCGTGCACGGGGCGATAAGGACACGCCAAGGCATCTGAACAGAATATGATACGGCCCAAACTTTCATCGAGCAGAAATGGAAGAAAAACCACATGCAGCACGACCTGCCTCCCCCTTAAAAATAAAAGCAACTCTTCTTTTTTAAATGAATCTTGGGCTTTCTCCACAAAAGTACATCCCATTTCTGCCCGAAAAAGGATGTGCAGATGTGCAGCCATGCATCCACACGTGCCTGGTATAAAACTCTGCCTGGTTTAGCCTTCATTAAATTCCCTGCAAAGATTGACGTGTCACTGTGGAGTCATGGGCAGGGAAACCCCGAGCTGGTAATTTACAGCTTCCACAAGCAAAACGGGAGACACTTGAGAAAGTTGGTGGCAAATGGCAGGAGCAGACCTCAGAGGAGGGACGTGGGCAGGGCTGGTCCTTCAGCACGAGCCTCGTCTGTCCCCTCCTGCCTCTCGCAGGACGGCAGCTCCCGAAAGGCACATGGGATGGTCTGCGCTTCCAGATGCCGTGGGTGATGCACAGGCCACTCGTAAAGGCACGAGGCAGCCGATGGGAATGACTGCTTCTTTTTATTATTATTGAGTTTAATCATGGCAGACAGAATCCCGACGAATCCCTTACAAGATGATGGATTGCACCCCCAGGACCGTGGGTCCTTAGCACGCAGATAGGCTGGTGCGGTAATGTATTAACATCACCGGTCAGGAATTTGGCAGGGGGGGAGGAAAGGGCTGGAGTTTGAGCCCTCCCAGCGCTCCACGGTATTCAGTAGGTGTGAGAAATCAGTGCCGCGTACGACCTCGAACCACGGCCCTTTCTCACGGTCTCTCCATCTCAGCCCTAAGGTTCAAGAAATCGGAGTTTTTTTCTAAAGAGCAGGAAGTCTGGTCTCTGTTTTTGCAAGGGAGAAACACGCCAGAGGAGAAAATAAGACTTGTCAGAGAGGTTCGGACTGGCTTACCCAACTTTTGTGTTTTATTTTTCCCTTCTTTCAGAAGGAAGCAAGCCTCCGTAGCCTCCCTGCCTTGGCTACAGTCAGCCAGCATCCTCCTGGATACACTCAGGCTGGAAAACAAGTCTGAGCCTAGGGAGGCGAGCAATAGCCTTACCCCTGCTTCAAGCCTGGGATTAAGAGTGAGATTCGTATCAGGCGTGCTGCTTTTTATAGCACCGCTGGCTTGGCCGCGAGTCCTTCATTTTGCAGCCCTTGAGGCGACGCAGTCCCCCCAACCCCTGCAGCCCCCGGCAGCAGGAGGGAGTTTGCTACCCAAGGACTGGCAGGAGGCAGCAGGAGGCCGTGGGAACGTGCTGCTCCGCTCCCTGGGAGAGTTGAGGCTCTCTTCGTTTATGGCCATCACTGATGAGTTGTGCTGCAACGGGGACCGGAGTCAGCAGGCGAGCCCTTGGTCCCTGCTGCGCTAAGGCAGCGTGTCTTCTTGAGAAAAAACAGTCTTTGCCCCAAAATACTGAGTGCAACTCCCATGCAGTCGAACGAATGAAGTCATACCAATGGTGGGAGAAGGAAAAAAAAGAGTCTGGAAACTGAAAATTTGTTCTCACACACCATCCCAGCTGCAAAGCCTCAGACCCCAGCGTCCCCGACCAGTGCCCTTTCCAGCCGAACCATGCTCAGACACTTATGGTGGTCCTTCTCCATCTCACCAGAGGATGGAGAAAACCTGCGGCTGCAGACCCGAGGGGTTCAGAGGCTCACTACAGCTCCCCAAAATTTCCATGGGTTCAAGTTCAGGCCCTAAATATCCAGTTGCTTGAGAGCAGGTAGAAGTCTGAGACAAGCAAGGCTAAAAGTAAACAAAACCCATCAGCTGGCTTCTGGGAAAAGTCAATGGTAGGTGCAATGCTCCTGACAAAACAAGCCCCAGGGCTGGGAAAATCTGGGAATAGATCCACAGGGTACTCAGAGAGGATGGATGAGCCGCTGCCACTGGAAAGAGAAGGATGAGCTGCCCTCCTCGGCGTGAAAGCAGAGGGCGAGCATCCCACAAGGCACCCAGGGATGGGATGCCCACCACACACCAGCTTGGCCCCTTACTCCCACCCTGCCCCATGGCTCAGCTGGGCTACAAAGCCCCGGGTCCCTCCTGGCTTGCAAAATGCGGTGACATCACCCTGCAAGCAGCTAGCATCACTGAGCCCCACAGGGATGTGGAAAGCCCCCGGGCATGCCCCGCTGGCGCAGGGCAATCGGTCTGGCCCAAAGGGCTCTCCCAGCCGCTCCTGCCCACCAGCAACGTCTGGTCGCCTCTCCCTTCCCATCTGCCCTCTGCTCGTGGGGCTCGCAAAGGTTCCCATCAGCTCTGCCCTGGCCCTGGCGATGGGATGCAGAGGGTTAAAAAAAAGACCACTAATGAAAACATCAAAATAGGGAGGATTCGGGAAGGGGAGCACCGTGGTAGGTAAGCCCTGCAGGGACCATAGGCTCCTCGTGAAAGGTTGAGGCAGCATTGCAAAGTATGAATTGCATCGATGAAGGCCCTGTGTCCCGTGCCAGCATCCCTCCCTCCTCTCCCCACGCAGCAGCACTGCTACTGGCTCGTTCCTGCACGTTCGTTTTCCCTGTCTCCCCCTAAAGAGCTGCCCCGCTTCACGGCAAGCTTTCCTCGCCCCCCGTAACTATCCACAACCCGGGGAGGTAAAGAGCTGCTGCAATAGCCCTCGGAGGCAGTAACCGCTACCGCTCAGGCAACAAACCATGACGGGACTATGTCCTGGCGTCAACCACCCCTCAAAAAAATGTCCTGCCCCTTCGAAGTGCCATCCAGGTCTCCCAGGCGCTTCAAGCTTCTTGTTCCCAGCTCAGCGGTCAGGAGGTCAAGACAGAAATACTGGAGTAGCATCTTCCCTGCCGAGACACATCCTGGCGAGCTCCAGGAAACATCGCACGCAGGCGGGAAGGAAGGCAAAGCCCCCGGATCCCCATCAACCTAAATATTACACTTACAACATACACCAAAATTCAAGGAGTTCGGGGAATTTTAAAGCCACCCCTAATGCTGGGGGACTCTGAGCATCGCCAGGGAGTTGCTCAACGATGCAGCAGTGCGTTGCAGGGAGAAAGAAGGGGCCGTGCAGCCACCTTGCAGGCACCAGGACCACGAGTGCCGGCATCGGCTGGAGGCGGAAAGCATCTCGTCATGTATGGCGGGCCAAAACACAGGGGCGTGCAAGCATGATTTCAGGTTTGGCTTCCAATGTTAATGACTCCACAGAAGATAAAGAAGCAAAAGTCCCATCCTACAGAGGAAATAATTAGGTTTATCTCCCAATCTAATTTTCTGACTCGTTTTCTTCCCCTGAGCTTTTTCATCCTCAAGATTCAGTCCCCCTTCCCCACAGCATTATTTGCACTTCAGACTCTACGACGTTGCAAAGACATGTAATTATAGACACTCATTTATTTGTTGCCTGTGCAGCAGCCACGCTTTGGACCCCCTGTTCTGGGCCAGGTCCCCCATTGTGCTAGGAAGCATCCAAGCAGCATGCAAGAAAAGTGCCCTTTCTCCCCAAGAACAGATCGCAGCTCACTTCCTAACGACACCCGGGATTCACCCACACGCTGGATAAAAACCAAACCAGCTGAGACGAGAGAGGCAGCTTTTCTAACACACATCCGTCCGTACTCGCACTTCACCCCACAGCTGCACACCCCGGGCAGGCACCAACAGCCCGGCTGTGGGGAGGCGACGGCGGTACTTAGTGGGAGCAGTGTCAACTCGGCTCGATAATCCAGTTTCGAGGAGCGGCACAGCTGATTTACGGAGAGGCTGATTTGTAGGTTAATTAAACAGCCATATTCTTTTGTGAAACACTCGAGGCTCGATAGAGGGAGAGTAAAATTCCAGCAGGAGCAGATAACACACTGAAGGAATCGACATGACAGGCGTTGGATCCCTATCTTATTTATAGGAATTCATTAGAAGGATAAGGAAAAATAGACCGCGATAACAAGATAAAGCAGCTCATGTTTGGAGAGGACTTTGAAAAATACAAAGTCTTGCAGGCATGTGAGGGATCACATGAAGGGAGAAACCTTTCCCCAGGGATATCTCGATAGAGAGACTATGGACGAGGGGAGTGCCCGGGCACGAGGGGCAAAGGAGGGGAGGCAGATAACCCTGCAATTGCCCATTCTTCCCTATGCCTTTCCCAAGTAATTATTCAGCCACTCCTGCTCTGTGGTCCAACACATAACCCTGGGCTCTTTTCAGCCTCCAACCTTTCAGATGTAAATGGCACGCTCCCCCAAAAGCCGCAAAGCCCCTGTCCCACTGCTGGCAGCCAGCGAGGAACAAGGAGGGCTCATCTTTCCAGCCCACCTCCAGGCTGGGAAAAGGTGAAGGATGTTTCCCAGAGTGCTGACTCAGCGCTTCAGCTTGTGGGGTGCCTCTGACATGGCCCACTGCTCTCGAGCACACCAACCCACCCCGAAACCCGGCATACGCTCAACCTGTCAGCATGGTCCGTGCAAATTTGGCTCCGTTTCATGCAAATTTGGCTCCTGGGACCCATGTTCGGGTGATGGCAGCCAGGCGCTCCTGCTCCGCACACGGTCATGGGCCACTTTGTCTGAAATGCTGGGGTTTTGTCTCAAGCACAAGGCCGGATGCTTAAGCATTGGGACTCAGCTCTTCAACCCCAAATCCACAAGAATTTTATACTGGTTTCAGCTCAGAATCCCTTAACCCAGCTGTAGGACAGCCTGGCAAGCAGCTCCCTTGGCTGAGCGATGCTCAGAGAAGGTAATTCCCTGGTTATCCCTGCTGATGCTCTGCAGCAGGAGCAGCCAGGTAAATCTTGGCATCACACCGAAATCCCCGGTGCTCATGAATATGGCTCTGAGCAGCCATTTTCACGCTGGTGCTCCAGGTCTCCGATGCACTCGGGCACATCAGAAGAGCCTAGGACCTACGCAGTATAACCGCTCTCTCTGCGGTCACCTTGGGACAGATAAAAGCAGAGCACGGCAATCTTGACGGCAATATATCTTCGAGCCAGGAGCCTCAAGCCATTCACCGACGGAAGGAGCGTGTGCCTGCACCTGGGCTGGCAGGGCTTGCAGAGCCAGCCCCATGGTCGGGCTTAGGAGGGAAACTGCTCTGGGAGAAAATACAACTGCAAAACAGGCTGTGCTGTGCATGGAGCAGATCCTGCCTGTTCTCCTGTTGACTCCCGTGAGCATTAGTGGGGTTATTTGGGCGTAAACCATGGATTAAATCCCTCGCACATCTTCACACCCCACCTCCCTCCTCGTCTGTAAGCAGGAATGGAAAACACAGCCACAAAGCCAAACCTCAGCCAGATTAAGCGTAATAACCCCGCGCAGGACAAATGTCATCCCAAAGTTCCTCTGGCAAAAGCCCCTGTGAGTCTCTACGGCACCAAAAGTCCCTTATCCACAGCAGGAGGAACCTGGAGACACCATTAAGGACAAGAAAACACCTCTGGCTTGGGCTGTGCCAAGGACAGCCCTCTGGGCACCCCTTTTCGGTGTATAAGGCACATGTGCCTCCTTCCTTTTCTGCCATCCTGCAAAATAAGTTGCCACGCAGCTGTGTGCAGGTGATTCCCACCCCGGTTCATTTGCCTGGCCCTCCTCAGTACCAGCTGGTCCCAAATCTGAGCCCATCCTTGCCTGCTGCACACCCACGCAGAGGTTTCCATACCCCTCGCGAACCCCTGACCGAGCCCTGTATCTGTAACCAAGATCCCAGTCCCTCTGGGCTGAGACCAGGGAGAGAGCGCAACGGGGTGAACAGGAGATGAACAGAGAGGAGTCAGCTCCTCCTGCCCGCTTGCCATCCCAGGGGTCCGTGCAACCAGTGGGAGCTTTTCTGCCAACTCCCCTGGGTCCGGAATGGGCCCCAGGAGATTGCGAAGAGACTGGATGGCTGTAGGAGCCAGTTTCCCTTCCAAGGCATTCAAGGGGTGAGGTTTAGAGGCTGCATTACCAGCCAGGGAAATCCCAAGCTGACTGGAAAACGCCTGTCCAAATAACTCCCATGCCCCCACCTTGACATCTTCTACATCCCAGCTGGAGACCAACAGGCTCCGGCAAGCACAAGGGAGCCAAGAGGTGCCCAAGACACAGGATACAAGTCCAGCACTCCCTAATTCCATCTCCCACCCATCCAGCTGCTCAATTAAATATAAAGAGGTGAGGAGTTCATCTCTTCTGCCCGGTCAGAGACACCAGCATGGCACAGAATAAGCTCCCCCAGCGCTGGCAGCCGGAGGAGGGTCCTGGAGACCCATAGAGGAAAGCGGCATTTCCAGCCCCCAGGGAAAAGCAAAGTGACCGCATGGAAGGGAATCCCAGCGCCAGCAGACAATGTAGCCGTACTCCCCGGCTCGGCCCTGGCTGACAAACGGGAATAAACCCAACTGAACCGTCCACCTCCCTGCCCTGGCAATTATACTCCGAGAGAAAGGTTCAAAGCACTATTGCGATTAATTAAATCAAAAGAGCAATGTCAGCTCGCAGCCCTGGGAGGATCTGGCCCTTTACAGATCTCTGAATTGAAAATGCACATCACAGCATGCCCAGCGTACATTTCCTACAAAAAAAAAAATATATCCTTTTTCTAGGCAGAAGCCTTCAGCGCTCAGGGGACACAAAAAGACACAGACTGAGACATCCCTTGCATAGAGGTGGGGGGGGACCAGCCGGCTCAGGTGAGTGTCACAGCACAGCCGTGCTCAGTTATTTCAGTTGTGTGCTCCTGGAAAAGCCATCAGTAAGTTCAAATCTGCTTTTCTCATATTGCTTTTGGGGAGGAGGGGGGGTATCTATTTTCCTTCCTTCCAACGCATCGCGTCTGCTGGAGAACGGGGGTGAGGAAGAAATTCAGCTGATTTAAAGGGACACGAAGATGGTCGATCGGGAATAAATTTCCTTCCCTCCCCCCGGTACCCCCCACCCGCGGGCGGCAGCAGCAGCCAGCCGGAGCCGGGTCCCCCCGCGGGCAGGTGGGCTCTCACCTGATGAGGTTCTGCAGGCCCTGCTTGCTGGAGTTCCTCCTCAGGATCGCGCTGGTCATGGTGGCCACGGCTGAGCGGCGGGCAGGGTCCCGGCTGCCGCCCCCTTCCCCAGCGCCGCAGGCAGCTGCCCGCCCGCCTGCCCGCCCGCCCGGCGCTGCGCGCTCCCGCGTCCCCCCTCTCCGCCTTCAGGAAGTTCTGCAGCTGGTTTCCTTTTGTTTCTGCTAGCCCCCCCCTGCTCCACACCCCCGGCTTGTCTCCTCCACCTCTACCTCCTCCTCCTCCTCCTCCTCCGCCTCGTGGAAGTGTCACGGGAGAATCTCCCGGGGCGCAGCCGGCGGCGGGTCCCGCAGCACAAAGCCCGGCGCTCCCCACTCCCCAGCGAGGGGGGCTTCTCCCTCGCCCTCCTCTGCTTTAACCCTCTTCTCTCCCTCCTTCATCTTCTCCAGCCCCCTCCTCTTTCCCTTATTCAATCCCCCCCCCCTTTTTTTTTTCTACCTCCACCACTGCTTTCCTGACTACACAAAGCAACTTGGGAGCAGAAACCCAGGTTGGCAACTTGCGCTCCGCGGGCTGTAAATCACTCCTCGTCCATTCACAGCAGAAATCTTCCACGGAGGGTTCACCTCCAAACGGTCCCCGAACGCCCGGAGGTGAACCAAGAGCCAGATTAATGCGAGAGGGGCTTTGTGCTGGGAAGCGACACACCAGAGAAAAATGTTCTGGGATGGAGATAGCAGCTGGATTCTGGGAGAAGCCACTGGGCTGCAGCCCTGGGCAGGCAAGCAGCACGCAGCCTGCTTCTGCTCTCAAAGTGACCGACCCTCCCGTGCCTCAGTTTCCCCAGCCATCAAATTGGGCAACAGCAAAAAAATCTGGCTCGCCTCCATGAAACACTGATATTTCAGGAGGTTAAAGAAGTGCATGAGTCTTTGATGAAGGACTAACAACATTGCCACCCGCTAAAACAAAATACCCGTCTGCCATGCATTCAGATGAGTGCTCTTCATGCTACTAGGGGAGCAGTCTTGGAAAAAAAACAGTCTTTTTTCCCTAACCTGCATCTCCTGGTCCACGTGTGCCTTTTTTGGGGAAAAGATCTTCTGTTATACAGGAGGACTTATGATGGGACCACCCTGCTTAGACCCTCACCTTCCTTCTGCTTTTAGTCCCTCTCATCTCATTTACACGTTTCCTTTCAATCATTTCTGCTGAAGTGTTTCTTGCCACCTGATAAGCTGAAATGGGGAAGTTGCCTGTGAAATACACCCAGAAATCTCAATAAAAAGGAAGTGCATTAAAGCCAGATCAGAAGGAAGTGCCTGCCCTCCTCCCCACTGTCTCTTCATTTCAAAACACTTTAGTTTTTTCTGCAGATATTTACTAAGCATCCCCTAGGTGATCAGGAACAACAAAAAAACACTGAGCACAGCCATTGATGCTGGCCTCACCCCGTGGGCTGCTCAGATGCGGTTACTGCTGCATGTTTTTTTTTCTAAATTTGGTGAGAAGGTGCAAGAGATCCACCACAAAAGGTCTCTGTTGCTCAAAAAGAGCCTGTCCCAGCCCTGCAAGTACTTACAGGAGTAATTAGGTTTAAGCATGTGAACACTCCTATTGACTTCACCGCAATTGCCCACAGAGTTGAAATGAAGTATGCACCTATAGGGTTTTCTTTCTGGAGGGAATTGGTCCAAACCTGCCAGTGACTCCCATGGTCCGAGCCAGCCAAGGATGCAAGCCAGGGGAGCCCCAGCAGGCCGAGACGCAGCTAGCAGCCATGGGCCAGCAACAACCGGGGGCTGAATGAAATCCCAGCAGCACTCTAATTTCGGGCAGAGATGCCGGGCGATCCGCAGGGAGCTGAGGAGGGGCAGGGAGGAATGCTGCCACCAGGAGAAGGCAGGAGCTTGCTGGGTGTGGGGAGGGGAAGAGGCAATGGAACACCACTACCTACTGGACATGAGATCTTCTGCGTAAAAAGGGTGGGGGGAGAAGCTTTTGATTCCCCCCAGCAGGAAAGCCTTGCCTTGACAGCAGAGTTTGTCTCCTGGAGGATGCCAGCGTGAGCTCCTCCTCTTACAAGCACTTGGCAGACTTCCACCCAGGACTGACTGCCTCTCAGAGACGAGGGCCTTCGATGAACAGGGTGGATAAAACCCCTGCTGGGTGACGAAATCCAGGACCAGAGAGAGGTCACAACATGAGCTCTTACTGGTCTGAGGTGCTAAGGTCGTTTGGGAACACCAGAAGTGAGGCGGTGAGGAAAGGAGTCCCTGCATCGCAACAGGCTGAGCTCTGCATTGCTCCCAGGGAGAGAAATTCCCAGCACTGAACTCCGCCTGGAAAACCCTCCTGCCTTCACAAGGTGGCTGTGCTACTCGACCTCTGGGGAAGGTTTTCTGCCCTTCTCCCTGGCTTTCATCTTTAAGACAGACAGCAGATACAACAAGAAAACTTATCCTTCTTCCAGCAGGGTCCTGCAGGACCACAGGGAGAGGAGAGCAGGGCAGGACCCTCCTTCTAAACTCACAGCTTGCGAGGAGGGGGGGAACTGTGTACCCCCATTGATAGAGTCACCATCCCCGTCTCCGTGGGGCAGGGAGCATCTAAACCCACTGGTCAAAAGCACAAAGGCTGGGCCTAAGGGACCACGGAGAAAGAGCGGTGCAGGAGAAATTCCACACCATCACTCCGCAGAACAGAGGCGCCTTCTGTCCCCTCTCCTCCCTCGCTTGCTGCCGAGCCCAGGTGCATCAGTCTGACTCATACCATGTATCCAAGAACACTAAGGTCAGCATCAGTCCCACAGCTGCTTGTATCCTTTCACAGAAACAAACCTCCTGGTCCCACCAGGAAGCGGGTAGGAGTACAGCGGACACAGGAAGAAAAACAAAGAATTAATTCATCTGTTATTTTTTGGCACAGTTTAAGCTAGAAGAACCACCGTAAATCCCTGCAGCAAAACCGCACCCTGCTACAGGAGCAGGGATGCCCGGAGCACCCAGAAACACACTGCAGGGCACCAGAGAGCTTCCCAGAGCTCTTCCAGCAGCAGGGGAAGCAGAGAAGGTGAGATGCCGGGAGGGAGCGAGTCTGGCTCCATCGCTGCAGGAAGGAGGGCGGGAGTCCCAGAGAGATAGGGCCGCACCAGTTCCCGTTAATTACACAATCACTCTGCTATGTAGGACTAGTTGCAAAATCAGTTGGAGGCTAACACATGGTCTAGGAAAAAAAAGAAACAAAACGACTCTAGTCCTGCTAGCGAAGAAACGCAGCCCAAGCAATTTTCTCCAATATTGCTGGGATGCAAAGCACCGTCAGCATAAGCCCCAACGTACGGTCGCTTCGAGGGCCAGTCCTTTATAGGTGCCAACAGCTGCCAGCATGGTTTCCAGAGGTCCATGCCTGCACGTCAGTGGTGGGATCCCACCTAGAGAAGATGTTCTTGCAGCAACAGCCTCACCTCTTCAGCAAGGACTAAGCAGCCCTGTCTCAGCCGGAGACCCTGCGCTCCCACCAGCAGCCCTCCTAGGATGATGGAGTTGATGGGGGTCTCTCTGGTTTGCCTTTTAAGTGACGCAGCCTTCCCTCTGCCATCCCAAACCTCCCTCCCTATCCTGACACCTCCCCAACCTCTCTTCACCATGCACGTGCAACCCCCACTTAGAAACCAGCCTGGCAGACACCAGCACGTGCCCAGCTCCCTGGGAGCCCCGGTTCAGTGAGAGGGGCACACCAGTTGGTACATCAGCTGTGTAGATGGTGCGGTTTACACATTAGCCTGATGGGTAGAGTTTGCCCATCTCACCTGCATCCCTAATTCCCAGTGAGCGCAGTCCAGCTCACTCTGCCAGCACTCACTTTTGGGCAGCCAAATACAGAGGCCAAAACAGGCAGCCAGAGATAATCCTGAGGAAACAGGGTGTCTAGTGGCCAAAAGCAGCACGTTGTCTCCTTCACACCAGAACAGCTCGTTACAAGCTCCAGAAGTGTGCTGTCAGGAGGGCAGGGCATCTCATCTGTGCAATTAGTCCCAACGATCTGCCCTGGCCATGAGTCAGGAGGGGACGTTCCCAAGCCAACGCGTGACCCCGTGGGTGTTCAGGGAGGGGGTGCTGTAGGTGGGAGCTGTCTTGGCTCAGAGTTTTTGCCTGGCCCACGCGCTCAGAGGAGCACCATGAAGAACATGTATAATTGTGGGCTGGGTCCAAAGAGTCAACAAACACCATGTCATGCTAAGTCTGAAGTACTTGGCTTGGGATCAAGGATGACTTTTTTCCTATGACATCCAAAGAGGCAGCAATGAGAGGGAGAGGAAGCCGGGTCTAGAAGGGTCATCCCTCTTCTTCTACCCCACTGCTACCCCTCACCCTCGCGCAGAATGGAGGAGGGACCCTCCCTGTGGGGCACTTCATGGGTACATCCATAAACCTAAAATCCCAAGAGTTTGCTTCATCTCCCAGTGAGAGGGGAGATGCAAGCTTTCAAGCCTTGTGAGAGAAGATGCTTTTGCTCCAGGGGTGATACAAACGAGGACAAAGGATGAGGGTTCCGAGAGAGAAGGAACCAAAAGGAACATCTGAAAGCTGGGTTTAAAAAAGGGGGAGGAGGGAAGCAAAGAGAGGTGGTGTAAGCATTAACCGGGCAGTCCAGCATCGTTAAAGGAGATCAGAGCCCCTGTTGCAGTAGGTGCCGTGCAAACAGGGAGAGATACCACCTGAGCCACTGCGGTGAGCTACCATACGGGTTTCATAGACCAGGGCCAAGGCCAAGTGACTCAGCCAAGACCTGGAGGAGTGCAGCTGGTCGAGCACGTCGAGCCAGCGTGGTTACTGCAGCGTGCACCCTATCTATATATTAGGTTAAATCAACAAAGCCATTGGGAAAGAGACAGGAAGACAAAACAATGGCTGCAGATAAGACACTCCCAGCCCACGCAGGAGGGTCATGACAGGACAAGAGGAGAACTATTGGCCCCGAGGAGACCGGCTCCATCTCTTTGGGATGCCTCTCCACTGCAGGGCCAAGAAGCAGGACAAAGGAGTCCAGCCGGGATGAATAAGCCATAGGCAACTGCTGCCAAGAGGTTGTCCCCCCACTGGCAGACACTGTAGGAAATGTCTAAAAAAGGCCTTCTTGCAGCATCACATTGCTTTGTCACTAGCTTTTGCTCACCGAGGTTTTGAAAGCTGCTGAATGAATTTGAACTTTGAATGTCCATTTAAAGTAAATGGAGTGGCCTTTGCTTTGGCTAGGTGGATTGGATGGACACTGGGCAACTGAGGACACCTTCAGCCATCTCCAATATTTAGCATAAGAGGGGCGCAACCTGTAATAGAGGCACCGCCTTCTTTCACTAAGTGGCATCTGTGTGATGTGTTTAAGCATCACCCAAAGCCAAGCAATACACTTTATCGATAGGCTTGTAGGATAGTACTGCTGTGTGAGTACAGCCCCGTGCCCCAGCCGTGCTGCTCAGCTGACCAGCGCAGCACAGCCTTCAAGAAGTGAAATACAGCTTCTGCCCGATATAAACTTATTAGCTCATCTGCAGCTGGCTGGAGCCTCTGATGTAGCACCGCATTGTGCAACACAAGCAGCTTTAGCAACCATTAATCCCTGCCTCACACTGCTGGGCTGGTTACTCCAGCTGGGGTCAGGGTAGCCTAATGGATAAGAAGGAACCCCCAAGTGTCATCTGACAGTTCCTGCTTCCAAGCTATACCCGCACTTCAAGCTGCGCCTTGTCCTAGGGAAAGGCATCTAATCTCAGCTTGCCAATATCCACCCATGCCTCCCTCAGCGAGCTGGGCAAAAGACGGGAGCTTTTATGAAAGGGCAGGCAAAAGTATTGTCACGTATCCAAAAAGGCTGAAGACCAACACGTGCCTCCGCCAAGGGGGAGGATAGTCGTTAATGCTCCAAAGTGAGGCCCAACGAAAAGTTAAGATGAGCCTTTCTGCACAAGGGGCGGCTAAGGCTGTGTGCAGGAAGATGGCAACTGGAGCGGAGAAGAGCGGAAGAGACAAATGCCACCCCAAGGAAGGAGAAGCCCCACCAGAGCAGGAGGGCACATTAGTCACATTAGTCTGTCCTTGAGGACAGCTCAGCTCAGACACACTGCTGTCAGCTCCTGTTACGTGAAGCTAAGTGACAATTGCAAGGAAGCACTTATTTTAAGAGGAAATAATGATTGCCATCAATTTTATTGGGGGAGAACTTTGCCCCTCCCAAACAGCTGGCAGTCGTGATTTTTTGGGGTCTGTCAATAGTTCAGAGTTTGTCGATGCTGATGGCTCCGGAGCAAGCTTTCACTGGAAAGGAAACTGCTTTTGCAGCAGAAAGCTGCATGCACAGGCACAGAAGAAGAGATCATATTTTCCAAACTCTCTGGCAAGGGCTTGATAAAAGGCATTGCACATACTGTCTATTTAGCTGCAGCAAGCAACAGATACCTAGAGCTGGGAGAGAGGCTTCTTGGTAATGCAGAATTAATCCCTAGCAAAGGATCTATTTTCAAAATGAGCCATGCAAGCCAAAGAACCGAAGACCTCCAGCTGATGCAAACTGGCACAGCTTTACGGCAGACAGTGGGATGGTGCCGATGTACACTAGCAAAAGCATTTGGGCCTACACGTCTGTGCAATAGCAAGAGAAATCCAAATAAACCGAGCTCCAAAGAAACCGAGTTGTGCACATCTCAGACCGGATGCTCCCAGCTGGCTCCAAGTTTTTAGACCACTGGGTGCAAGTCACCAATCAAGCTAATAATAGAAGCCCACTGACTGCCATTTCCATTCCTTAATAAATCCAGCTGGGTTTGCGCGTGTATTTTCCTCTTTACCCATGTATTCCCTGGACAGTTATCAGACACGCCAGGCTGGTATGAACCACCACTGCTCCTTTGAGATAGGGTGAACCCACGTAGCTCCTGGGTTTAACACTCACCCCATATGACTCAAGATGGAGCTATCAGCATCAGCTCTGCTGCCAGCCCCAGCAGCCCATCCCAGGAATGACTTTGTTTAAAGCAGCAAATAACAGAAGATATTTCATCCTGCCTTGCTGCAAATTCTCCTGCAGAGGATGGGGACTGCCAGCCTCCCTGCTCAGGCATTGCACGAGCAGCGGTGGAGCCCCCAGAAAGCCGCTGCAAGACCTGCCCGTGAGAAAGACAACTCCGAGTGCCGAAACCTGGGATTAAGACACTCCAGCGGCTGCCTCACACATCTGGTGTGTGTTAGGACGGATACACTGGCAAGGAAAACACACACGGGCTCCAAGCGGGGCTGGTTAACCCATTCGTGACTGAGCCTCTGTGGAGCAGCCGGACAGGCTGAGGACTACGAGATACCTGGCCAAGCCTCAGGAGAGCTCGGCTCAAATCTCAGCAGTGGCCTGTGCTTCCTAGGTGATATTGGGAAAACAGGGACCAATTCAGGTGCCTAAACATAGGTGTCAAGTGCCACTGAGGATGCCTTGGGTTACCTAAGACACCTGCCAAGGCCTGGCAGGTGTCACATGAGTCCAGTTGGAAACCACCTCTTCCCCAATCCACAGTGGGCAAGTCCTATGGTTAGGGCATCTCTTCCCCTTCCTAAACATCTCAATGTCAGTTGTCTGGCCTCACAGTAGAGGGAACCTGTCCTCTTTGCCCTGAGGCAGTAGGCCATTGGGATAGCCACAGAGGACCAACTATGGTGACACCCTGACCTTGGTTGGGCACTGTAGGTGCTGCTCTAGTGCTGATCATACTGCAGTCACGCCGTGCAGGACACCTGCCTTCCCAGCATGTGCAGCACCTCCTAGGACATATTTTTGGTCCATGTACCAGATGACCATGATCCGGAGCACAACCTGGGTAAAGAGGGCCCTGAGTCCCTATCATACAAATACACCCCTATATCTTCCTTTCATTGATGTACATCCTCAAGGTTTCTTCTTATGAAGGGCTTGGGGAGAACAGAGCCATCCCATGAGAACCCATTCCTCATTTGGCTTCAAAGGATGCCAAAGCAACCCCTCAATCAGCCCAAAGACTCAGCCTGATGAGGAGCTTGTTGGATTCATATTAAGGGAACTGCAACTGCAGGAGGTCAAAGCTCCTGCGCAAGCCGGGTGTTGCCTTGGGCAGAGCAGATCCCTCCCTCGCCCGCGCCAGGCGAGCGGGCACTGTCCTTCCCAGACAGGTTCTTGTAGCCGGACTGTGCCGGGAGGGCTGCACGTGGAAGATGAAGTGAGAGCAGCAAATCCTTGCGGCATTTCCTCTGAGCCCCTGAGGACCACAGCACATTTACACTGTCAGTCGGAGCCAGATTATAGTCCCAGGAGCCTGGCAGCCACCAATGCCCCCTGGAGCCTGGGCAACAACTTTCTTCGAGCCAGGACTCCCACCCCCACAAAGAAAAAGCTGTTCCCGATGAAAATGCAGCACCGACGAGGCCTCGGAGCACCTCCCAGCCAGGCGGTCTGCCCAGACGCAAGTCGGGGTCCCAACGGCGGCAGCAGCCAGGCTGGATGAGTGCCTAGCTGGGAGCAAGCCCACCTCTGGGGAGAGCACCGAGGCAGCAAGGAGCCCGCTCAGCCGCCGCGCAGACCCCGCAGCCGGGCGCGTGGGTCACGGGGGTGATGGATGCGAAGGGGGATGCAGGCAGAGCATCGGCCAGGGCTGGGTTAGCGGGGTCAGTGGGGGTCAGAGCAGAGGGGCCTAGGATCCCCAGGGCACACCGGGATTAACCACTTCACTGCCGTGGAGCCAGCCGTGATACCTTCCAGTTACTGCTAGAAAAAGAGCTTTCAGATTTTGGGAAAGGTCTGAAGCCCCCTGAAGCAGCACGCTGTACAAAACCCACGTATCACATGCCCAGACCGGGGGGGCTGGAAAAAACTCCCTCTTTCCTTCCTCCTTCCCAAACCATCCCTCCACACACCTTGTACATCTCTAGGCTTAACTCAGCCTTGCCTGTGGAGCAGCGCTCATCCTCTTTCAGCTGCAGCAAACCTGGGAAAGCCCATATGGCTTAACCCCCGTGGGCAGCACGGCTGCAAACAGACCCTGCGCTGTCCCCCCTCTCCATCCCAAGGTCAGGACACCATCCTGTCCCAAAGTGCCATCATATCCCCTGACAGCAACTCTCCCTTGGGGGCATTTCCACTCTGGGGGATGCCTGCCTGCTCTATGCAAGCAATAAAGCCCTGCCATGTCCCAAAACTCTGCCTGGACATCTCCGTTTTCCTCATTGCTGCAGATTTATCGGTGCTGTCAGACAAATCAGGCCGAGCAGAGCTTGCCCCCTCGTGGGGTGCGGCCAGGGGATGCCTGAGCACCCCACAACCAGAGGGGTTGGGTGCCCCAGGGGTGCAGGCTGGGCTGTACCTCTGCCCCCCTTCCTCCAGAGGAGCAGGAGCCCCAGCACCACCTCAACCAGCAAAAGTGCTTTTTCACCCCACCCCAGCAATGCTGGTCTGGCAAAACCTCCTCTTAGCAGCCCCCAGGATGGTCCCTGGGACAGCCAGCCCAGCCTTTCTCACAGCCAGGTCTCTCCAAAATCCAGAGGCAAAGGGATTCCCACAGGCTTCAAAACCAGACTTCACCCCAAGAGTTTTAAAATAGCCAGTCCTCCAGCCAGCAGAGAGTCTTCTGTGGTTTAAAAAAAGTAAAATTCAAATAAAGGCTGCTGGGCAATCCCCCACTTTAGCACATGCCTCCAAACCCATAGCTTTACTTTGCAAAATAAGCTCAGAGGCCAGGCGAGGCAGGCCAGGCTTTTTTTTGCAAGGAGAAAGGGGCAGCAAAGGCACCTGATACCTCCCTATAATTAGAGACAGTTCCTTATCCCTAATGCCACTGCCAGGGCACCTATATCCAATTTGGAAATGCCAAAGTATTGCCCAGCTTCATTAAATTATCCATCTGGCCCTCCCCTGTTCATTTCCCTGCTATTTTTCCACTTTAATGAGCCCAGCTGGGTCAAACTGTGACCAGTTACTCCTGAGCAGGGATCAGCCATCCCTCCATCCCTCCCCCAAGGAATCCGGTGTGCCGAGGGGTCCAAAGACTCTCCACATATCAGTTTTCCCAGACAACCTCCTTCCAACCGCGGGTATACTTAGCAACAGCAGTCATCCTACAAGGGCCCTCGAGACTCCTCCAAGGATCTGGAGAATTCAAGACAGCTGGGGATAGACACGGCAAAGAAAAGCCTGGGGCTTGCTAACGCAGCAGAGCCTCTCCCCAGGCGGTGACCATACATGGGCTGCCAAGGGCTCCTGCGGCTCACAGGGTGGGAAGGCCCAGAAGGAAGGAGATGGGGGAATTTGGGAGCAAACCGATCTCTCATCTCAGACCCCATAGGTGAGAGAAACCTGCCTCATGAGCCAGGCTCCTGCTCTGGTGCAAATATCCTGCAGAGCACAGCCCACGCCGTTGGGATGTGCACGGCCATGGGTGTAGCAATGAAGGTCAGGGGCTGCCTGAAGCCTTCAGAGCTCTTGGGAAATGTTCTGCATAAGAGACCAAATACATATTGGGTTATCTAGCCCTGGTGTAAGGCAGGCTTCCCCCTCACCTCGGGCTCCCAGCCTCCCACCGTCAAGGCAGGAGGGTTGGCTCCTTCATCCTCCACCGCGTTGTCCCATCAGGACAGGACAACCCAAGCAGCCACCTCCCCAGAGCCCACCCCAGCTTCTCACTTCTTTTGGGAAGGCTTCACATCAGGCTTACACTGCAGTGGTTTCCTATATAGCAATTCCAGTTCATGGAAGAGAGCATAACACCAGTTTGGTTTAGGTGGTGTTACACTGGTGTCAGCAGGACTTTGCCAGGATGTCCGCATTTGTATGGGGAAACAGAGTAAACTATGTCCAAATTAGTATTTCTAGGACGTTTTCTAATGCAAGCTCCTCTTCTGGATACACTGGGCACAGTTAAATAGATAAGCTTCATTGTTTAAGCAAACCCAACACCTTTTTTCTCCCCGTATCTCTTCGCTGTGCTTTTACACCAGGGAGCCTTGGGATTTACTTTCCTGGCAGCTCCATCACAAGACACACTGCTCACATCTCCAGCACACCTTCAGCTCTCTCAGGAGCACTGTCCTGACTCCATCCATGCACAGGTCAGCTTGAAAAGAGCTTTGTCCTGTCGGAGGGGAGATCAGAGAGCTGAGCTAGCCACAGGGTGAGAAAAGGTAGCCCCAAAAAGCAAGCAAACACTTCCTTCCTCCATTTTGGGAGTGGAAACCACCAGAGTCTAGCAAGTGTTTAAATAGCGCAAGTAAAAACAGGAGAAGTTGAGAGCTGCGCATGAAACTGTTACACAAGTTGGGAGGGAAAGTAATTCTCCATATTTTAAAAACAAGAAGGAAGTTACTTTTGCTCGCTACTTCTTTTCCATCAAGTTTCATATTGCATTAAAATTCTAAAATGCAGCTAGGGAAGAAGGGTTGTGCCACCCTGCCATCGATATTCATATACACGTTTTTTAAACAAGTTTCTAAAGGCTGTAACGGTCGGAGTGGTACAGAACAGACCCCTCCAGACAGCCTCTTATAAAGCCGAAACTCCAGCAGGAAGCAGAGAAGGGAACAAGCTGACCCTGCCTCACCAGCAGCTCCCACCGTACCTGCGCCCGCCGCAGCAAGAGGGGAGCGGGAAGGCTCAACTGCCTTGGGCCACCCCCAGCATCTGCTCCTTGCTCCTGCAAGGTGAGCTGAGCCTGCGGCGGAGGCACGGCCGGGCTGGAGCGATGCTGGGAATCCCATAGACCACGCTGAGAAACCCCTGCACTCCCCCCAGCAGCCAAGGCTTCCTCTTTGTTTCAGCACAGAGTCGTGCACGGAGCCTTCCAGTGCCTTTTGAAGCTTCCAGTCAAGTCTTCAGCCAAGGCTAATTGCTGTCGGGTGTCAGCCAAAACACTTACTGCAACCATTAGTGATAGGAGATGACACACCTTTCTCCTCTCGTTGTCACTCAAGGGGTTTTTTCTTCCTATCAGCATTAACTGCGCTGGCTTTCGGAAGCCTTGGGGAGAAATGCTAATGCGAGCTTTGAAGCTGGAAGCGAAAAATCAGGCAACCCCCCAAGCTCCCTGGATGCTCAGCCTGAATCCCGTCCAAATCCGAGTACTTCTGGGTGACACACCTCGGCCGAGCTTATCTCTGTCTGCCTCCACCACAGACAGATGTGGTCTCTGCTACTGGTCTGTCTCCTTTTAACCCCCATGGAAAGCTGTCCGTGTGGGAGCAAACAGACCCCAAATTTTACAATCTCTGCCGATAAATCAACAAGGCGGAGCGGAGGCACAGGGAGATGTATAACCTTACAGCGAGCTTGAAACATTACCAGGTTAATTCGGTTAGAGGCATAGGGACACAGCAAGAAATGAGATGTGCCCAACGATTGCTGCAAGGAGAGGAAGCAGCTGATCTCCACCCACTGGTCTTAAAGATGGGGCTGATTTCAACCATGGAGCAGGTCCAGGTTTCCAGACCCCTTGCTGAGCTTGCCTGCTGCTGGAGCTGTGGTTCCCCATTTGATCAAAGCCCCTTGCAAAGGCTTTGGAGTTCAAAGGAGATGAGACCTTTAGGAAGTCTCTCCCTAGCTGGAGGAGCTTGTCAAAAGCCTGCCAGAGCATCTGACCCATTTCAGCCTCATGGGTCATCACTGTTTTGGCCGTGCGTCCTCCTTTCCCCCCATCACCCCTCCCAGCTTCCCAGCCTCCCAGATTCCTGGGACTGGAAGGCAGCCGTGGCGTTGGGGTACCCAGTCCCCAGGCCTCACCTCTCGCTCTCCCCGGGGGATTCATCTCCCACTTGGTTGACACCTTCCGCACCCTCTGGGCACCCCTCCGAGTCTGACATCTTCTCCCCTGGCCGGCACGGCAGCCCCACGGACAGCTCCGGCGCAAGGGTGCCGCCGCCGTTTCGCTTTTCCTGTGCTCGGCAGAAGTGAGCTGTGCCGGAAACTTCGTGGGCTGAGGGTTTGGGGGGATGGGAGAGGGGCAGAGGGAAGGCAAATTCGGGTTTTTTTTTTGTTTTTTTTAAAACCATTGGGACTATTTTAAGGTTTTGCCTCTGCCAGCGGCTCAAAATTGGGAAGTGCTGGGCTAACCCAAAGGGAAAGCTGGGGGCACGGACATCCCCACCATAGCAGGGAGAGGGGTGACCCAACCGCTCACCCCAGCTGCCCATGCCACTTTGGGGACAGCAGCACCCTACAGCGCACCGGGTACCAGGGGGCTGCCACAGGAGCTGCCGAGGTTGTTCTGACTTCGCACCTCTCAAAGCCCGCTGGAGCCAAAGGGTCTGCTTCTGCCCTGCAGCCGTCACCCCTCACCTCCCTTCCCAGCTCTGCTCCTTGCCCACGGCTTCCTGCTGCGGCCACTGTGGGTGGAGGTTCTGCAACACCTCCTGGGGCTTGGACTCTCTCTCTCTCTTTGTCTCTTCGCCACCGGTGAAGGACATGGCCAGGAGCCGGTGGTACAGCCTGGCGGGAGGATGCCAGCAGAGCATGGTGGCACGGCTTCACCCTTTCCTCCCTACAACAAGGGGGATGAGCATCCCCAGCTTCAGGGGTGGACCAACAGCAGAGAGGTCCCCCATCCCCACCCCCGCAGCACGGCCCCCACCAAAGCCTCCCTGTCTCCACCAGGACCCCCACGGTGGAGGCAGACCCTGCTGGCACGATGGCACGGGTCGGGGTCTGGCCTCCCAGGCAGGCTACACCCACCTCTCCCGCCAAAGCTTTATTTACACTGCTGCTGCCAGGATGCAGCTCTTCGCAAAACCAGAGAGAAACAGCACCCAGTTGGTGCCCTTGAGCCCGGGGGGACGGCGGGGACAGGAGGGAGCGGAGGACGGGTGTGGAGAGGCAGGTGCTTAGGACTCGCCAGCCTCAAACATCTTCTTCCTGCCCTCCATGCCAGACTTCTCCTCGATGTTCTTCCTCCAGTCACCAACATCACGGAGGTCCTTCTCCTGGGGGAGAGATAGGCGCGTGGGTGTAAGCGGTGCCCCCCAGGGTAAGAACCCACCCAGGCAGGGTCTTTCACCTGTCCACCCATGGAAAACCCCGTGTCAGCTAGAGTAACCCAATTCCACCCATGCTGTACGTCTTTTTGGGCTGCACCCTCCTTTTTCAACATCATGGGTACCAGAGGAGGAAATATTGAGCAGGAAGAACATTATGGAGAAGGGCTCACCCCCAACCCTGCCTATTACACAGGGAGGCATGAGCCCCCAAAAACGGAGGCCAACTCCTGTATGGGCATAGGGGAGAGGGAAGGAGTACCTTCTCGGTGTCCTCCTTCTTGACTTGCTTCAGGTTGGCTCGGAGGTCCATGCAGACCTTGTGCTTGGAGCCCAGCAGGGCCCGCAGCATCGCATCAGCGGACATGCGCACCCTGCGCAGGGGTGGCCTCTTGAACTTGCCCCGCAGGTCAAAGAGCTTCTGGCTCAAGTCTTCCAGCTGTGGGGGGACAAAATGGGGGAGGCAAAGAGAGAGTGGAGCATGGGTTTCCTGAGATGGACCCAAGCGGCATGGGGAGGCACGAAGGATGGGCTGGAGATTTCCCCGAGGGATGGCTCTGGTGGAAACTCACCTCCTTGGTAGTCTTCTGCAGCTTCACCTCTGTGTCATACCTGTCCTCATCCACTGACTCTATCTTGGCATGAAGCTTTTTGCACAGGTCCTGGGAGAAAAAGCAGAGAGGGATGTTGATTGCTAGGACCCATACCTGTGATTCCTCTCTCCTGACCGTTCTGGCTCTGAAAGGCCTCAGTCCAGAAAATCAGATTGGGTCAAGACCAGATGGCGAAAGGTGGCTCGCGGGCCAGCTCCCAGTCTCCATGCTACTGGCTTCACGCAAATACTGCCTCAATACATCATTAGAAACGCACTTTTCCTGCTAGCCAGACCCCTTTTTTTTGCAGAGAAACCTCAGCTATCTCTCAAGCCAGTTCCACACCCAGCCAGCTCCAGGGCACCCACAGGTTAGAAGGGGGTCAAGATGGGAAGGACAATCTAGATCCACCAGGCTGACTGATGGAGCCAAATCCTTTCTGCTCCAGCACAGTGAAAGGGTTAAAGAAGTCTTTACCTGAAGTTCCTGCATGGATCCTGGGAGCGACAGAGGAGGGCAACGCTCTGCCAGATAGTTTTGCTTTTCCACTTCTTTAGCAGCTGCTTCTCTTTCTATTTCGGTGGCAGCAAGCTGGAGCATAGCGCTCTGGAAGGCAGCAGGAGGATGGTCAGAAATGGAGTGGAGGCGAGGGAAGCGGGCAGGGGGGTTGGCAAGGGAGGGAGAGCCCTGATGAAGAGGCAGCTTGGGGAGCTCCCCATCAATACCAGCGTCTCCAAGCAAGGGATACTGGTGGGGACCCAGTAAGGAATGGGGAAGGGTGTGGGGGGCCCCCAGGTTGTGCATCGTGGCCTCTTCCAGGAGGGTAAGTGCCGAAAGCTGGCTGGCTTGGCATGGGAGATGGGATGGTCGGGACACACCTCGCCCAGCCCCAGCAGTGCCACGTACCTTCAGGTGCTGCCGACGGGCAGTGGCTGCCCTCCTTTTTTTCTGCAAGTGGGAGAAATGAGAGGAAAGCAGGTTATCATGTGCTCATTCCCCTTTCCGTTCCCCTTCCCCATACAACCCCACAGTCCGCCAAGGACCTGGAGCCATGCCAGGGAGTTGGCTCCAGCCAGGATGTATGGCTTGACACACAGTTGGTCCCCAAACCAGCGGCACTCAAAGAAGAGGCTCCCTGCTGAGCCCAGCTTTGCCAACCTCAGGTAGCTAAAACCTATGAAATGCCTCAGGAAACGATCACGAGGGTGACGAACTTGAAAATGTGCATATAAAATATAACTTCAAACGTGACTTCTTGGGACTTTTAGCTTTTTCTCCAATTTCCTCTTCACTCAGGCATATATTTTGCTTTGCACTCATGCCCTGTTGCCCCTGGGCACTCGGGAGCTGTGAGATGTCTTTCCGAGCAGTCCCTGGCACACATGATGAGAAGGATGGCCAGGCAGGTGAAAACATGAAGGCTGCATAATTTCTGGAGCTGAAAGACCCAGCGCAGGTGACGCTGTGAGAAACAGCAACCCCTTTTGCAGCTCTAGCCCATCCTGGCAGTTACAGGTATTTCGATGTGCGGCGTTATGGCACTGGGGAGATGCTGGTTCATCACAGCTGGAGGACAGACACAACCATGGGGCTGCAGACCTGGACGCTGCTCTGGCCAGGAGAGGTGGAGGGCCAAGAGGTTGCGGCTGCAACCTAGCTCCCTCTTCCCTGGGATGCCAGTTGAGCCTGGAAAACCAACCCTGCCCTTCTGTACCCGTGATGTGCTGGAAGAGCAGCAACAGGTCTCCTATTTATAAAAGAAGCCACAACCTTGATGTGCCACTGCATTGCAGCTGTTTCCTCAGCATTTTGCCCAGAAGACCGAGCAAGGCTGAGGGTGTCTGGGGCAGGGGAAGTGCACCCTGACATCTGATATGCTGTGGTGGGGGAGTAAGAAAGCAGCGTTTGGGTGTGTGTCTGTGCTGCATAGAGGAGGAAGTGGATAAGGACCTGCAGAGCGAAATGTAACAAAATCTGACTTGTTTTGCATATGCAAATGGTGCTAAAGCCCTCCTGACAGGGCTGAAGGGCTCTGCAGGAGAAAGGCATCCAGCTCAGAGATGCAGCGCACCATTAACCGGCAGGTTTTTGCTCGTATGAATCTGGCCATGGGCCACGAGAGAGCAGATCCCTTGAGCACTGTTAGCTCAGGGTTTATTCTCCATCTGAAAACGGGTACCTCAGCAAAGAGTTCCCTCCCAGCCCTCCCTGGGGGCACTGCATTTGGTGGGGAACCAAGGCACCTGTTGGATATCATCATATTGTGGAGTTTCTATGTGTCCCCGAAATCCTCTTTTCTCTTGGTGTGGACAAGCTTGAACTTGTGGTGTTTTGGACATAGCGAGAGGTGCCAAGCAGAGATGAAGGATGGAGCAACTTGCTGAGAGGAGATACAGAGTGACGAAGTCACGCACAATTCTCCCACGCCTTCCCTTGTGTTTCCCCAGCCACCCCCCAGGCTTCAAGCCCAGCCGCACTCTGGCTCTGCCAGAAGCCAGGGAGAACTTCCTAAGGATGCATCCTCCAGCCTGCCCACGCTGCCCTGGATCCAGGGCTCACCAGATCACCTTTGAGAAGCAATTTGGCAATGCTCGGTGGGCAGAAAACGAGGGGCTAGGTGTGGGGCAGGGCGATAGGATGCTCCACCAAGGGCTGGGTGGTGGATGGGTGATGATGGATGAGTGATGGAGGAGAGGCTCTGGATGGCTCTGGACCACTGCCTTCCCAGCACCATCTCGTGGCCGGATGGAGAAACAGGAAAGGAGGGGGAAAAAAAGCATCTAACTCCAAGCCAGGAGGCAGAAAAGACCTTCAAAAGGGATTTTTCTTCTACTTCCCATCTTTACCAGGAGGAGTCAGCAAGAAAGCCTTGCCATGAACCATTCTTCCCCCACACACACCCAGCAGCTGCTTTTCCTAAGGAGGAAAGGTGAAGCCAGGATTGATGCCATGAGCATTGCTAAAGGAAAAACCCCAGCAAGACACACTTACCTCTTCACTGTTCAGGGTAAGCAGATTGACAAGGAAGGGAAGGAAGAGAAAGGAGAGAAAAAGGCAGTTAGCATCCTAATCGGAAACAAGCAGAGGAATCTTAACAAGCGTAAAAAGTTGGCTGTTGAACAAAAGCTTTTAAATGCCAACAACATATTAGAGACAGAAAATGGGAACTTACTCAGACATCTTGCTTTAGATGGTTGTGAGCCTGCAATGAAAACCAAGGAAAAAAAAGGTTCACAATTATTCATGCTGGTGGTGACTTTCTTGGGTTTAAAAACAAAGCAAGATTCCTCTAGAAAAAAAAGAGGAACAGGTTTGCTCTTATTTCCCAACTTCTCCAAATTTTCGTCATGTGGACGAGAGCCAAACATGTGCCTACTCACAGCCACACAAACCTCAGCATCGGGGGACTTCTGGCCCAGCACCGTTTGGTCTGGTCACAAAGAGAGATTTGTGATAGAAATTCCTGCAGGCATGTTTCTTGTTTGACCCCCAGGAAACCATTTGATGCAATGAAGGAAGAAGAGGAAAAAGCTATTTTCAGTTTACTGCTTCGCTTTGCCATGCAGTCTTGCCCCACTTCATGAACCAGAAATATCCCAAAGCCTGCGGAGGGTTGGGACACCCTGGGAACGGAGCCAAGCAGTGACCCCAGGTGCCAAGGAAGGACTTCAGAGGAGGATGCTGCCGGGATATGGATCCATTGCGTGGGGCAGGGGAGCCTGTTGCAACAACCTCAGGACAGATAACGTAGAACGGGGGTGAAAGTTGTTGTTGCATTGGTAAAGGCACAAAGAGTTTCCCCAGGCAATTCCTTGCATTTCCTTTAAGTGGAAATTTTACAGGTACAATGCAGCTTATTACGGAAGAGATGGAAGAGCGCCCTTGTTTCGCTGTAAATTATTTCCCCGTAAATAGAATTTTACTTTTCTAGCACAGCAATATCTCCTGCTTGTATCTTCTAAGGGAAAGATGCAGGAGTGTTGGCCCAGCCCAAATTAAGCTAGTCCTTTGCAGAGAAGGCAAGCCCCCGAACCACAGCCATCTGCAGACCTGGGAGGCTCTGTCGGGAGGTGAAGTGTTAATGGGGGCTGTTGCCCAAGGGAGGACGTACAGCTTGCAGGGCCAAGGAAACTTTATCCTGGAAAATGTGCAGGCCCATCACATTATTTGGGAGGGGGGGAGGAGGAAAGTGCTTCTAAAAATGGTCAGGGAGCTGCAGAAGGAGCTGCAGCTGTCTCCTCGGACGGCAGCCTTTCTCCGGTGCCAGTCCCCGTGACTCGGGGAGGTCGGGGCGATGCGAAGCAAAAGCCACCACAGGTGGCTGGGCTACAGCTGAGGGACAGGGCGGCCGAGGAACGCCAGCTATTTTTACTTGCGTCCCTGCCCCGCGCCCGCACGCACCCACTTCGGCGGCAGCGATGCTGCGAGCGCTGAGGAAGCGAGGGGACGACGCCAGGCTGCGGCTCGCTGCCTGCAACGCGGGCTTTAAGTCACCTGTTCTGGGGCGGGGGACACACACAGTAAATTTGGATGTCGTCCCTGTCCAAGGGTGTTTTTTGGGGAGGAAGGGCTGCAAAGACTGGGTCGGGTGTAAGTAGGGAGCATCGCCGAGTTACCGCAGGCAAGGATCCTGTGTCCTATGGCCCTGGGGAGGTCAGCGTTAAGAAGCCTGCAGCTCCGCTTGCCCTTGCCACTCAAGCTGGAGAGCAAAACCAACCAAGGGAGGGGAAGGCATGAAACCAAAGAGAAAGAAGGTCGCTGGAAAAGACAGAGGGAGACTTTCTGATGCAGGGACTTTCTCCCGCAGGCAAAGGATGGAGAAGGTTTTATTAACACCCCTGTTTCTCCCAGCAGGTCACCCCACCTGGCATTTATCGCCCTAAAACTCAGGTGAGTGTATCTGCTCCCCCGTCACCCGCTAAGAGCAAGCTGGGTCAGTAAGAGACATGCAAAACAGCTCACCCAAGTCTGGAGGAGGAAACCAGAGAGTGCTGCTGGCCGGACAGGACGGACTGGCGAGCCGCAGGCAGCTGGCTGAGTAAGGAGGTATAAAAGGGCTTCTCGGGTGGCTCAGCAGAAAATCCACCTTCTCTTTAAGGGCATGGAGACCTTCTCAGACCAATGATGTGCAAGAGTCCCTTGTGCACCTCCCTTGGCTGGGGCAGGCCAGGCAGGCAGCCCCAGGGGAGAGGGCAGCTGCAGGGACCGAGGGGTGGGGAGGGGGAGGACATCTTCACCCGTGGGGTGGGGAAACAGAGCCACCCCGAAGGAGCTGGGGAGGTGCTCTTCCTCCGGAGTGCCGAGGAGGGAGCCTTCCTCCCCCTCTTCCTTCCATCAACCTGCGACACCAGACATGGCTTCAAGGTTGTGGGGAGCCTGGGCTCCCTGCACACAGCCATCCATCTGCAAGGCCTCTAATAAAATTTCCTGTTGGAGACATATTGTGGCTTATCCATGGACAGGGACACGGCTCCGCTCACCTCCAAGGGCTTAGGAGCAGCTCTGCCCTTCGGAAATGAAGAGGGGAAAGAACCTGCACCCCCCCAATCCACTGCCGATAGCATGTGCAGGAGCAATCCCTGAGCGAGCCATCCATCGCTAGCATGCTCTTTTAACCTCACTTACCACACGGGAAGCATTTGCAGCTCCTCCCTGTGTGAAATATTTAAAAATGGAGCTTCTGCGGGCAGCCCCGAGGCTCGCTGCAGTGCTGGGGCTGGGGGGAGGCAGCAGAGCATGGGGGAGCAGCCCCACACCACCAGCAAGAAAGGTAACCCCCCCCACGACTGCTGTGGGATGCCCCAGATCCATATCTCCGTGGATCCAAGGGAAAGGCAGGTGGAAATGGAGCTGGAAATATTCACCAGCCCCAGTCACAGCACATGTAGTGTGTGTGTGTAGGGGATCCCATGGAGACAGGAGCCCAAACAGCTCCTGCCCTCCTCCCCCAGCCCAGGCGCTCCCTCCCCTTTCAGCTGAGGTTTTTTATGCTGATTCAGACGTGGCCCTGACAATATTTTCCGGGCGCCTCTCAGAGGTTATATAGATAGTGGCAAATCCGCTGCTGCAGGCTTCCTGTTTCACCACCTTTAGCATCGCGCAAGTAATGCTGCAGATGCCCGTGAAGGAAGAGCAAGTCCTTGAGACAGGGCTGGTGTCTTGCAGGGGTTTGCCCCCGTAGCAGGTGGAGGAGGGAGAAACCCCTAGCGTGAGCAAGGCTGGGTCCACTCAGGATTTGTCCCTCTGAAACGTCAAGAGGTAGATGGTTTGGGTAGCGAACATCTCAGTGTCAATGTATGCAATGTATGTAGATTTGAGCTACCCCCCGCAAATCCACCATGAGACTCCTGGAAATGCACAGCGAAGGTGCAGTGCAGCAGAAGTTTTGACTGGTTTTGTCCTCCTCCGGGCTCCCATGCAACGGCTGTGGGTCAGCACCTAGTGAAGGAGCCGGGCTGGGGAAGAGCTGTAATGAGGATCAGCTCAATCCAACCCTCCTCCTCACTCACCTCCTGCACATCCACATCCCCAGGGCAGTGACCTCGAAAGGAGACAGGGGTCTGCAACTCCAGGCAGACCTAGTAAACACGGAGGTTAAACTCCAGCCGCGTCTGCCTCCCAGGAGCATCCCTTGCTGCAGCCGCTGAGGAATACTCATTGGTAGAGGCATCACCGCACCCAGCACCCATCTCTCATCTGGACTTCAGCAAGAAACAGACAGTTTGGCAGGAGGAATGTCTGCTTGTCCCAGTTAAAGCCAGTTTCTCAGAAAACAGAAAAACAGAGACCAAAGCAAGCACACTTGCAGACAGACAGAAGCCACCCTCAACAGCCAACAGCAGAAATCACCCATTCAGGGACAGCTCAGCCGCTTCACTTCTCCTCTCAGTGCCAACTCCGTAAGCCATGGTTGACTCTAGAGTTAAACCGACTCTTTATTATTCTTTCCAAAGTCTCTACAGCCGTTTTCTTTAGCTCCCTATGCACCTAACGCACATTCCAGCCACTGCTGGCCCACCGATCCTCCAAAGAGCAGCTCAGCTCTTGGTGAAGGAATCAAAACTGGAAGGGTTATCCATTCAAAAATTCCCCACACCCAAGGAGTTTCCTTCAGCCATGTGAAATGAAGGCTTTCTGAACCTCATGGAGTTCAGGCATGCAGCACAGCAAGAGAGATTTGCTCTGAGTTCAAGGTTTTGGTTATCACCTTGTGATAGGGAAGTGTTGGCCTGAAACAGTTGAATAAAGTAGTTCAAAGAAAGAAGTCCCATGAGCAAAATTTTGCCTAAAACAGATGTGTTTGTAGGATACGGAAGAAGTGGGTGGTGAGGTGTGGTAATACGGTGAGCAGAAGGTCGAGCCTCCAAGTCTGCATAAGGCTTTCCCTGGAGCTGCCTTGCACAGAGGTTAAGCTGAAGAGCAGCGCTCCCAAAAAAAGAAAGAGGCTCCAGACCTAGAATGTCATGAGGAAGAAACCCAGTGAGGACCAGGAAGAACAGAAAAACAGAAACATCCCAAAGTCGGAGCTATGGTTAGACAGAGGTCTCCAAAGGAAGTAGTGGTGTAAGTGTTTGAGTGATGAATGAACGAGTTCCTTGCAGAAAAACTCGAGGAAGACATAAGGAAGCTCCAGGCAAGTCCTTCAGAGAGGTGCTCGGCTCTGTGAATATGAAATATGAGCGAGGGCGTTGCACAGGGGCCAGGAGTGGACACACCGTTCACACTTGGTTACCTTTCCTGTGGAGCAGATGACCTTGTTCCCTTCCCTTGTTGCCCTCCACTCGTGCCAGAGGAATGCACCGTGAGTATGGCCCACCATTCCCAGAGCACTTTCACCATCCTGCGAGGCCAGACTTGGCATGTACAGGAGGTTCTGCCCTATGCTTTAGAGAGACTCAGGTGTGGCACTTCTGGGCCAGGCTCCTCCAGGGAACCACCGCGTGTTGGAAAGACTAGGCTGATGGATCATTCCAATCTGTCCCTCATGGCCATCTCCTACACCCTTACACCTTGTGTCCTCTTCAACATCCTACAAGCATCAAGTGGACAGGCATTATGGAGTGACATGACACCATGTCTTACTTCCAAGGATGACACTGTTAGCAAAAAAACCAAGCCTTCTTCTCGGTAGCAGTTGAGCTCATGGTAAAAGCTAGGCAGGACCATTGAGCAAACCAGTGTCTGACTTCCCTTTGCTTTCCCAAAATCACGTCAGACCAAAGCAAAGCACATGGCTCCCACCCTGCCCAGAACACTCCCTCTCCTTCCAGCGCATCCCTGAAAGAGCTCCCCACGCTCTACTTTTGCCAACACCAGCCTCTAGGAACTGCTACAAAGGAAGGCCACCGCCTTTGTATCTTGTGCCAGTGCTGGCCTACGTACCCCAGAGCTACAGTCACCTCATTCACCCATGAGATGGAGTTAAGGCTTTTGGCTTTTCCTCTTCAGGGCCACTGCCAAACAACACAGCCACCCTGTCCATTTAGCTCCATGCCATCTTCCTTGACAGCGAGTGCTTCAGGCACGTGATGTTGATGCCCGCAGGCTGCAGGGACATCTCCAAACCCACCAGCAGATCCTGATGACACTCCTGGATGTTCAGCGGGTACCGTGCCCTCACGAACTCGTAGGCTGCCAGCAGCCTCATGCTGTGCTTGACCATCAGGTACTGAATGACGCAAGTAGGACCTAGCGAGTAACCATCCCTGCAGTGGATGAGGACACGCTTCCCTTTCTCCAGCGAGGCTTCGATGCACTCGTTGATGTCCCGGAAGCAGGGTTGCCCCATTTTGTGACAATCCCCATGGAGCGGAGTCTGGATGTCGACCTTGAGGCGTGACCAACTGTGCTTGAACCCTCCCCGTTGGCACGTGCAGGGGATGATGCTCAGGCTGCGGTCACTGGGCAGGCTGCTCATGTCGATGATGCTGTCAATGCTGTTGGTGCACAGAGCCCGCCCGCTGTAGGCGGCGTTGAGGTTCCCCAGGTAGATGCAGTCAGTTATCCGAGCAATGATGGGTCCTGTGAAGGGAGAACGTGCAGGCTCTCCTGGTTTCAGACCAGCAGGCTCCTCAGGACGCGGGTTCTTCCAGCTCCCTCTGAGGGATTTCTTGGAGCTGGCATGGAGCAGAGGGCTCGAATCAGGCTTGGAGCCCCTCGATGGTGGCAAGAAGACTGAGAAGCAGTGGGAGAGCTTGGACTTGGAAGGGGAGTCTGCTGGACAAGGCAGGGGAGAAGCAGGGGTGGGACTGGATCTGAGGGCACAAGAATGGGATGCCTGTGCCAGGGACCCTGTGCTGTGGGCTGCCCCTTCACTATCAGCCTCTTCCATCTGCAAAAAAAAGAAAAGAACTGGTGAGACCGCAGAAACTCGGCTCTCCAGTTGCACAAGCAAGGAGGCACGAGCTGGCAGCTGGCTTTGCCCACGGCAGCGCTTGGAGACACTAGAGGCCCTGAAGACCTTGCACATCACCAGCCCAAATACCCAGCCATCCTGTTCCCCTGGGACAGGCACAAACACGCCATAAAGGCTCACCTGGACCTGCAGACCGCTCTGCCAGTCCTGGAGTGCTGACTTGCTGGAGCGGTTGTCCCCTCCTGCTGACGGCTCTAAGCAGAGTGACCGGTGTGTCCTGCCAGGCTGCGCGGCTATGGACACCACATCCCCACCCTTCTCTTCATGCATTTCACTTTTACTCATCACCAAGTTTGGACAAGAGCCTGTAGGAACAGAACAACTCCATATGGACACGCACAAGTACTCACACGCAGGTGCTTTCGACATAAACACTGGCCTTGAAGAGAAACAAGGCATTTTAATGATCCCTTCCACTCCAGAGGGACACTCTTAGGTGTGGGCTGCTGGAGGGGTTTGCAACTCATTGCAAGCTGGGGCCCGGAGGAAGGATGGCATTTCAAACTGAAAACACGAAGGGGTGAAGAGCAGCTGCAGGGAGAGGGCAAATAACAGAAAACCTCTCTGGATGAAGCCCCTTCTGATCACGGTTGCACCTGAGGGCTTCAGTCTCCAGCGATGGAGAGGCTGCGTTCATAGCCAGGGTTAGGATCGCTGGGTTCCCAGCTAAGCCCTGGGTGCAGATCTCACTCCTCACAGGAGTTTTTCCCACTTCCACCCAGGATACTTGGACCAGAAGGTGCCTCAGACCCTGCCACAGCCTGGCCCTTTCTCCACGGCCCCAGGCTGAGTTGGTAGGCCCTCTGGAAAGCCAACAGCCAACACCTCTGCCCGATGGTGCTCCATGCCCAGGCCTCCAGCAGCTGAGGTGGTCCCTCCGGCATTCCACCGAGACTGCCCCTGGATAATATTACCGCAGTGACCTGACATCTGATCACAATCCTCCATGTGTCTGCATGTCTTCAGACTCTGCTAAAGACCAGGGCATGACCCAGACCGTGTCTGGAGAACAGGATGAGACCTCTGTGTGCTCAAATGAATATGGTTGGAACATGTCTTTGCTCCCAAAAGGTCTTTCAGGCTCTGTGCCAAAACGAAGCAGCAGCAAGAACATTGTGTTAGTAAAAAAAAAAAAAAGTGGCCATAGAGCTCAAAAAAAAAAGAGCAATAAAGCACAAAGCTCTTCTCTCCCCAAGGTCAGTGACTGCCCTACAAACCGTTAGCCACATAGGGAATGATTCTCGAGGAATTACCCATTTCAAGCCCACTGGCTTTTTGCAAGTGCCGCGTGACCCCAGACACCACATTTTATAAAAAAGCTGGGAGCTGCAGAGACCCTCAGCAGCCTCACCTACCTGCACAACACTGAGAGAGAGCCATGGGGGAAGACAGCTGCAAGGCGATGGACCTCTGGAAGGTCTTCTGGAGGTGCTTTGCAATCAGACCTGGGAAGGGAGGGGATAAGCTTAGACTAGGAGAGGGCTGAGCCAGGAAAACTCAACACCCAACCCCATCGAGTATCTTTCAACTCCATCCCCCATGCTGCTTACTTCAGGGTGTATTTGAGAAGATTTTTCCCCTATGGAGCCAGACCTGAGTTTAGCACATACCCAAAAGTCAGGGGTGGTGTGGGATGAGTGCAACCAAAACAGAGAGGCCTTCAGAAGATTTTCTTTCTGGCCTTTGCAGATGTGAATGTATCCTTTGTCCCATCCAGAGTACAGTTCCCGACCAGCTTTTTATAACACCAAGACCAAGTGTTTTAACTGGGCTGTCTTAAGTGAGGCCCTTCATGCCAAAATTCAGGCTCCTATGTCAAAACTGCACTGACTTTTATGTATGTTAAGAGGAAAATGCTCTCCATCCAGGGCAAACCCAGACGCCGACTGGCCAGAAACCTCCACCTGAGCCAGCCATTTTCTTCACAGGCAATGAGAACTGGCTCTTCCAAGGGTGCAATTCTTCTCATCCTAAGCGAACGATGAATGATTCACTACTCAAAGTGCCCGTTTCCCACAGAGGGCTTGTTGCCCGCAGACAACTGGCTCAGACAGGGACATCTGCAATGTCCATGTTTATGAGCAGGGTCATGATGAATGATGATGAAACACTTGTTTGCAAAACTACCATCTTCCCAGATACTGCTCAAAGGAGTTAAAATAAGATATGAGTTGGGGTGTTTGCAGGTCAAGACCTCATTTCAGCTCAGTTCAACTCCTATTCCTAATTGACTTCATGCTTGTTTCTGCTCAAATTGAACTGCAATAAGTGCCCGCAGGGGTTTCATCACCCTTGTGTGAAGTTAGCAAGGCTGGTTGAGAAATCCCCGTCTTGTTGACGTGCAACAAGTCATCACAGGTGGGCATCCACTCACCCGTAAAGCCCATCTTCTTTGGGGGGCATCTTTTGCCTGGCAGCGTGGCAGTGATGAAATCCTTGTGCTGCTTCTCCCCTGATTCCATCCTGCCAAGACCTGAAATATGGAGAAATGGGAGGTTTAGGTTTTTTAGGGCTGCTCACAAAGTTCAAATGGAAGGAGCATCTCCGCATACCCATTACCAGTCCCGTTCCTCAGACGGGACTGGTTGGGGCAGGAGGCTGCTACCCCCCAGGGAAATCCTCCTCCATTCCTGTCCATGGCAGTGAAGGGTGCACCGGGATGTGAAGTGGTCCTAGAAACACCTCTGTGTCACCAGACTGATGCAGAAGCAAAACAAGCCCAGTCTGGGGCAGGAACAGTCCCAAATGCGAGACCCCCAGCAGCAGTTGGGCCAGGGGCAAAGGGGCAGAGAAAAGAGGGCAGAGAGAGAGGCAGGGGCAGGAAAAAGGGGGAAAAGCATAGAAAAAAGGGGATAGGGAGAGTAGAAATAAGGGCAGGGATAGGGGCAGGGCTCCTTGCCTGTTTCTCTGAAAAACTGGAAGTCACATCCACAGCAGACTCGGCCAGGGCAGAGGAGGAAGCAATCACCCCGAAAGGCAGCAGCGCACCATCCTGCAGCCCCTCTCGCTCCCCTCGCCCCCCGCCCCGGCTTCCAGCTTCAGCACAAAGCCCCCCTCCCCTCCCCTCCCTCCCGTGCACCCCCCCAGAGACCCCAGCACCCAGGCACGACCTCCTCCCTCCATCCCTTTCCCACCGGCGCCTGGGGGGGGGGGGCTCTCCCAGCACCCCTTCCCAGTACCCCCCCTTTTCCACCGGAGTTTCCCAGAGGCCACTCGGCTGACCGCAGCCGTCCCTCCCACCCTGCATCGCGCAAGACCCTTCAGCAAAGTTTCCCCCCCTCATCCCGCCGCGGTGCTTTACCGTAGGTGAGGGCAGGATGCCAGGGCCGGTGGGGGCCCCCCGTCTCCTCCAAGCAGCCCTCCCTGGGGAGCTGGCAGCAGGGCAGCGTGCCGGGCAGCCTGGGAGATGTAGTTTCAGTAGGAAGCGTGGCTCTGGGCCCCCCGAGAGTGGGGGTCCGGGCAGGGAGAGGCTGGCTGCAGCCCACGCCGCCTCGCCTCCCCTCCTCTGCTCCGGGTGAGGGGTCCCGGCGTTCCTCCCACCCACCTTGCAAACCTCGGCGGCAGCTGGCGACCCTTGCGCGGGGCCTCCCTCCGCCGTCGCGCACAGCCAGCGTCCCACGGCGAACCCCGGCCTCACGGCATGGCCGGGTGGCTGCCGGGACCCCCGCTCCTTTGCAAGAGCCTCAAACAAAAGCCAACCACCCTCTCGCTTTGCCTCTGGGTTTTGAGCCTGGAGGCATCCTCATACATCTCCCTCCGCCTCTGCAACCACAAAGGATAAAAATGTGCTTTTTAAAAAAAGCTGCAAACCTGCACAAGACCCTGCAAATCCAGAAGCCGGGGCTTTTAATAAGAAACTGTTGTATGGCAAAGTACACGTTTCCCCATAAAATTGTTAACCATAATGAGGCTAGTTATCGAATATTTATAAAACGGGCACGCTTGCTCCTTGTAAGAAAAGCTTAGATACTCTCCAGCTCTCAAAAACTGTGAGACTAGCCAAAAAATCTGTGGCTGGAGGACAGCCAGCGCATACTCAGGCTGAACGATGACAGCCCATAATCATTTTTGTCTCATGGCAGATGACTGGCAACAAGCAAGTATAAGGCTCAGCCGTCTCCTGGTGCGGCTCTCCTGTTTGATTTCCTGAAGCGCAGGGACAAATATCATAAAAATCACTGAATGAGGGAATAACTCACTTTGGGAGGGACTTCTGGAGGTCAGAAGTCTTGGATCTGGATAGAAATAATTAAGATTATAAATCTTAATAGCAAACACCTCAATTTTCAGTACTTCTTGTCTCCTTTAACAGACCTCTGCCTGGCCCAAGCCCTGCTTTTTGCCTTGCCACCATCCTGCAAAGCTGCTAATTAAATGCAGAGGGCTTATCCCTTGCATGAAGCAGAGGAGCGAACTCCCCACCTGCCACCCAGACACCTCGTACCATGCAACCTGGCTTTGGATACCTGCTTTTGCCCCTCTTAACCCCCCAGCAAAACCCCCTTTGCCCCTGTGGTGCAGGATCAGGCTGTCTCCTGCCTCCTGGAAAAAGCCACGTGAACACCTCCAGCATTGCCGCCCGGGTGCCAACTGGCTCTGCAGCAATGGGAACGGGCTTGCACCAGAGCATCACAGCTTTCTCTCCCTCTCGCACACGCGCTCCATCTCCAGAAGAAGAAATCTGGGCTGGTTAGGCTCTCCGGGGGCCACAGACCAGATGACACAGAGACCCAGCTTGGAGCACGTACCTGCCCTGCCCTCTAGATGCAGACGGGGGAATCCAGCACAGACACAAGCTGAGGAGTTGGTTTCCCCCTCCTTTAATGTCTCTTCTTGTTGCATCTTCCACTAGGGAATCTTCCTGCTCCATGCCCTCCAAGTACACAAGGATCATCGGTCGGGCAGAAGATGCTCAGACATCTGGCCTTGGTGGGTGGGGGACAACTGGCCTTGCCAAGGCCAAGGTGAAAAGGAGATGTTTGCATGTGAGATGAGGCCGTCCTCCTTCCCATGAACAGGCTCCCAAGGGGGCTGCGTTCACTTTGGGGGAAATAAGCCGTGAAACGAAGCCCAGCTCTGCCAGCCCTGCTTCAAACAGCTGCCAGCAGATAGAAAAAGGATCCTGCCGGAGGAGAAGAGCGCTCAAAGCCTTGTTGTAAGAGCACAAGGCAGACTGAGAAGGGAAAGCAATGACGGAGGAAGAAAGCAGCCTTGGTGCATTAAATACTGGAGCTGGGTGGAGATCATCCCCACCCGCTTGCCTCTCCCTCATGAGCAAACAAATCCGTTTGCTGAGCTCCAAGGATCAGCCCAGGCTGCCTGGAGCTGGCCCAGCCAGGGGCTTGCTCCCGAGGTCTCTGGCTTCCCCCAAAAAAGTGCCATGGGCTTCCCTTGTTGGCTCTGCTCACCTGGGACTGCGCCGGCAATTTGGGCTCTGAGCAAAGCCAAAGCTGGAGAGAGGAGCGGTGGGCACTGGTATTGGGGATGGTATTTCTCAAGGAGGGGATGTCCCTGCACTTTCTTCAGCTGTGGCCATTTGAGGACTAATATGTACATGCTTTTATGCCCAGCCCCGTAAATTGTGCAGTGAACCTCAAGGCCACAACTTCAACAACAACAACTTCAAAAAAGGGGGCTGGAAAAAGCACATACACACACACACACAAGAAATGCCTGTTCCCAGCACCTCCAAAACCCTTCTGGGTCCTGCATGGCCCTAAATCACCACACAGCATCACCAAAAACCAACCTGGCGATGGATTTGGGACCCCAAACCCAATTCAGAGATGTTCCCTTCTGCACAGCCCGTTCCAACCTGATTTAAGGCTGAGACTGAAGGTTGAGGCTTTCAAGCATCCCTTTACAAGTCTTTCTCAGGTGACTGATCTCCTCCAGCTCATTAGCGGCCGCCAGCAGATGCTGTTTCCCCAGCAGAAGCCACACTCCACTTGTTACAGCCATCTCGAAACCACCCTATCATTTCTTCCCTCCTCACGGCCACGGCAAAACCTGGAGAATATTTATCAAGAAGCAGATGCAGCAGCTTTTTATGGTTAAGCTCAGGTCATTAATCTCTATCAAGAGTTTTCATAATCTTCCTCAGCTTCACCATGGTTGTTTAACTCTCAGACGGTCGCTCCGTGGAGCTCCGGGTAATTACAGATTAACTGCTTTTACAATATTAATGGCTCTTCATTAATGCACCAGGCGCTCTTCCCTCCAGAGCCCAGGCGATAGCTATTAGTGTCATGCCCGCAGCTCCCCGCGGTACGAATTACTTTTGTCTTTTGGGTCAAAATTCCATGGTATGAGCCCAAGTCCCCTGTGTGCTATGGCTGCTTTGTAGCAGAAGTATTTTGGAGCAAGGGCGATTCCCTCCTCCAGCCCAATGCAGTGAGCTTCCTCCTGCAGATGGCTCAGAGGAGCTGCTCTCGAGCCGCCCCAAACTGCGGCATATTCAAGGACAGGTAGGGACCGTGGCACCTCGCCGATGCCCTCATCCTTCTAGGAGGGATCTTTACATAGCCCCCACCCCCAAGGCCCCACAAAGCAAGGCAGGGCAGGACATGTGGCCACAAAACCCTCCCAGATTACATGAAACCTGCCCAGAAGTGACACGAGGGCTGCAATCCAGCCTTCATCAGGATAGTGTGATCATGGCATGAAACCTGGTTTGCACCTCCAGGTGCTGGGGGTGCAAACCTTGTGGTGCTAGTACTGTAGGACCACACGGGGTGGATGGAGCCGACACCGTGCATCCTCATCTGCACGGTCCATGGGGATGGTCACTGGTGAGTCCCACAGCCTGAGTCACATCTTGGGGTGCACAAGTCAGCACGGGCTGGGAATGGACTAAGGGTGAAGCCACGTGGACAACCAGTGGCTGATTTTGCCGTCTCATTTAGCCTCTAGCCAGGACACAAAGCGTGCGTATCACAGAGGCACTAAAGAGCTAGTCCTGTATCTCCAACACCTTCCTCGCCAGCCTGTCCTCTTTCTCTCCTCTCAGGCCTCTTAGGGTGCTTCAAGATCTTGGTCTTGTTTAAAAGCCTTCACAGGACATATAAAACCTTCCCAAGAACTCGCCTCTTGCCGAGTTATTCACAAACAAAGAAACTTCCCACCCCAGACTGCCAGCACGTTAATTCTCTGCTTTAAAAATATCAATGGACTCGGTGGTTTTGCATGAGCTTGAAGCTCTGTGTATTTGTTCCCCTGGCCCGTCAGCGTCTGGGATGAGCCGGCTCCTGTGCCCACGCTGTCACCTCTAGCATCCTCTGCTCCATGTCCAGCCTTGCCCTGGGGTGCCGAGCTGCCCCGCTCCGGGCATTACACAGGGCATAAGCTGCACCAGCAGGCAGATCATCTCTTGGCCAAAAAGAGCCCCCAGTCCCCTCTTTGCTGACACTGAGCTGGAACCAACACGTCTCGATGCTGCTGAGCAGAAGCCCCTCACCCCTCTGCAAGCTCTCCATCCTGCTCCCCGGGTGGAGGAGGAGACCCCCACTATCTGGGGGGCAGGGACAGCTTGAGGTGGGACTTCAGCCCCAGAGCTTTGTCGACCACATCTGGGGGCTGCAGGCTGTGCCACTGGGCGAGGGGCCGGCGTGGGTTGGACAGCATGTCGGACCAGTGCCGCAGCTGGTTGCCCCTGGCCCGGCAGCCCAGGAAAATTTTGCCAATGGGCTCATTCTTGGTCACTTTGTCATGATCCCAGACGGAGATGACCACGTCCACGTTCTGGGGGGGAGAACACAAGGAAGAGGGTCAGTGGGAGGGGGCTTGCCGCAGCGGGGACCCACTCAGCCCTGGGAGCTGCAGGGAAACCCACCTGGATCTGACTGAAAGGCACCTCAAAAACAAACACCTCATTGAAGTAAGGGTTTAAGGTGTTTTTCTTCACACTTGTCGTCTTCTTCTTCCATTTCTTCCTGTTCAGGATGAGATGCACCTTGACAAAAGGATCTGAGGAGAGAGAGGACATGGCTGACACAAGTGACAATTTTTGACTGAGGAGCTCAGCCACGAAACAGCTTCCCTGGGCCATTCCCAAGCAGAGCGCGGCATCCCACTTGTGACTCCTCATGGTGAGCATCCACCCCTCTTCCCCTTGCCAGCCACCCCAGAGCTCACCTCCCCCTGCCTCCTCCTGCCACGAGCTCCCCGCACCATCCAGCCATGACATCTCCTCCTGGGAGATACCTCCAGCTCTGCCCAAAGCTGGAGTATCTGTGCTGGGGAAGGCTGGGAGCCGGCCAAGGGCTGGGTATGGTGGTGGGGGAGGGAAGCAGGTCTCTGCACCAGGAGCTTTCAAGGCTTTGCAGCTCTGGGTGCCATCGTTAAGGCCTGGGCAGGGGTAGAGAGATCTGAGCACGAGCAGTCCCTGCTGACCTGAGAGCCCGTGGGAGTCCATCCGCTTCAGCTTCTTGGCTTCCAGGATGAGCACCGTTAGCTTGCTGGTGCTGGGGACGTAGCGCAGCGAGAAGCAGATCTCACCCAGCTGCTCTTCCTGATAGAGAGATGCCAGCCATGAGCACCAGGCAGAGGAGCTGGCTTACCTGGGGCTGGAGCACCAGGCTGGACCCACGTTTCTTGAGTGTCCCCCACCCTCATGCTTGCCCCCAAGCGGCTGCTTCTTGGGGTGGTGGCAAGCGAAGCAAAAGCAACAGCGCGTTCCTCCCAGCAGAGTTTCCCATCCACCGGGACCAACCTCCACTTTACTGGCCGCCACCAGGTCGCTCCACTGCTCGATGACATGCTGCAGGTTGATACTGGCCAGAGGCAACCGGACCTCACCGATGATGTTGTGCTTGGTGAAGCGGTTGAAGTCGTAGATCTGCATCACCAGGGTGGATTCAGGCACCTCCGCCTGGGGTACCTGCAGGGGAGGACCTGAAAGCCTGAACTCACTCTTCAGTGGCAGTCCTGCCCCATGGGACGGGGCGGCGGACACGATAACAGGTCTTTGACTCTGATGCTTCCCCATCCAGTGGCAAAAGCATCTCCCTGCCTGGAGAGGTTTGTGGCCAGGGAGCAGTGCCCATGCAACGCTCTTGATGGGACCATAAAACCGTCATCAGCTATAGTTTCCTACCTGGAAAGTGAAGCTCTCATTGAAGACGGGGTTCAGGGTCTTGTGGTAAACCTTGGTCTCGTATTTCTTCTTCATATCAGACGTTAGGTAGACGATCACGTACGGATCAGATGTGCCTCCGCTGTCCATGGCCTTCAGCTCGGCTGCCTGCTTCACGCCAACTTTTAGCTTAAAAGGAGCGATGCACAAGGTCACCAGGTGGAGGAGGATGGGGCAGATGGCCAGGGGCTCAGTGGGAAGCAAGCAAGTGCAGCAGGGAGGACGCCTCCATGCCACGTGGGCGTGAGAGCCGGCAGGCTGCAGGCAGGGAGGGGGTGCGAGAGGGTATGGTCTACCTCGGTGGGCAGCAAAGAGGGACCATGCAAGAACAAAGCCTTTTCCCTGCCTTGCCGCAGCCACAAACATCCCCACCTCCTGCGCACGGAAGTTGTATTCCAGGGAGTACTGCAGCTTTCCTCGCCCCATCTTCTCCGCGCCCCGCTCCAGGTCCTCCATCTCGGGCTGGACCTGCGGCAGAGAGCAGCACTACCCTCAGGACATGCTCAGCCACGTCCCCGGCCATGCCGTGCTCCCACCACCCCCAGGACTGGGCAGCACGGCAGCAAACCCCCGGGGAGGAGGGAGGTGGGGGAGAGGGGAAAGCAGGACGCACGAGGCAGGCTGTGCTGGAGCCACTGACGGCATGCAAGCTGACTCTCTCCTTCTTCTTGGGCTTCTTCTTGCCACAGCAGCACCTGACGATGCAGATGAGGAAGAGGAGGAGGAGAACGGCCACTGCCACAGCCACAGCAATGAGCGCCCATTTGGGGACTGGTGCGATGTTCAGGGAGTGGAGATGGACAGAAGAGTTAATCCCAAGCAAAAACGTGTAGTGTGCATTTAAATCCCTTCCTGGTGCTTCAGCATTAAGGAATTGTACTTTCAAAGCTGCCCCTTTAATCCTGGACAAGCCCCATGCAGGGAGGCTGCAGCTGGACACCATTCCCCAAACGGGCAGCAAGGATGCCCTGGGCTCCCGGAGCGGTGCGGTACCACTCTGCACCATCCCCACCCCGATGGACCCTGCTGGAATAAGGGATTTGGAGGGTGGGAGAAGTGGATACACAGCCTCAGAGTCCAGGAGCCCCCCGGGATAACGCTGCCCGAGAGAGCGAAGCAAGCGCTGCCGTACTCACGTGGGATGCGGCTAAGCCAGCCCCCCAGGAAGCCCGGCCAAGCCGTGGTGGCGATGGCCACGGGGCTGCTGGTGAGCGGGGAGGCCGTCGCCTTGCCTTTGCTGGCTGCCACCGCCATGGCTAAGCTGGGGTGACCTGGGGAAGCAAGCAAAAATTAACAGGGTGGGGATTTCCTTTCCAGTAGCGCGTGGACTGCTGGTGGCCCAGGGCTCTAATGAGAGCAAACACAATTAAAACATAAAGGCCAGCGTAAGCATTTAGGGTTTGGCCACTTTGGCAATGAGGTGTGAAATGGATCGGGAGGGAGCCGCGGGCAGGGAGGGCTCTGCACCAGCCAGCCCCTCGCCTACAGCCTTCTCATTTATATATATCCTTGCAAGCCTGCCTTCGGAAAGGGGAGGGAGCCGGGGGGTGGCTTAAGGAGTTTTCCTTTGTTTTTGAGAATAGGAATCACCTGGCTGCAGGGGAAAAAAAACCAAGAGCTGTTTTGTGCTGGCTCCTCCCTGGCCAGGCAGCATGAGCTGAAGGGTTTGCTCAGCCCCAGGCAAGCCCCACCTTTAGCTAACACCCTTTTTCGGCTATTTCCCCCCCTCTCGCAGGGCTGAGGGGCGGGAGGGTTTGCTCCTGGGCTTGCAGCGGGGCTGGTGCCCCCGTTGCAGGTGGCAGTGGTGCCACCAGGCTGGGGTCACGCTGGCTCGGAAGCTTTGCGTAAGCCCGACCCGTGCACATGGCAACGCTGACGCGGCTTAAGGGAAGGCTTCAAATTTAAAGCAGAATGGATTTTTCACTACTGCTCTCCCCATACCAAGGCTCTTATTCTAGCATGAACGCTTCCTCCTAGCTAAAACCTCCTTCTTGCCTCCTTTCGGGTGAGGAGCGGCAGCGGGAGAGGTGCTCCAGGAGCCGGGCTGCGCGGCGAGCGGGTCTGCAGCCGTCGCGGTGCTGGCAGCACCCAGCCCCGGTGCCGTGACCGAGGCTGGCAGGTATGGACCTGTTTGCCGTGGCTGCCCCAGCTGCCCGCCCCGCGGCCGAGCGCGTCCCCGCTCGAGCAGCCAACACCGCCTCGCTCTGCCTGCGCTCTGCCCACGTTCTGCCCACTCCCACACGGGGAGAAACCACCTCTGCGCTTCCCTCCGCTGAGCCCGCGAAGCCAGCAAGAACTTTTAATTTTCCCAAGAGCTGGCTTTGCCGCCTGCGGGCATAGGGCTGAAGGGACGTGGGAATTGCTGTCATCCCTGCTGCATCATCGCTGGGGCAATGAGGCGCAGGTTAAGTGACTTGCCCAGGGCCACCTGGGACATCTGTGCCGTTGGACGCCCGAGCTCCGCTTGCAGCCTCTCCACCAGCAGCTTTAATGATCGGTTTCTCCTGTCCCAATACGCGGAAATTGGTGGCCGGTGACGTGCCTATGATATTTAGGAGGCGCTGGGCTGCGGCTTCGGGCTGCGGTGGTGGGTGGACACGACAGTGCGGGCGAGCAGGCACCCACCCAGCACAGAATTACGTGTCTCAGCACTTTTTCCCTGCCAGACCCCCATGGCCTGTGTCACATTAGTCTAACATTGACCCTGGTTTAAAAAAAAAGCTCACCCAGCCCCGCAGGGTGACCTGAGCTGCTGTTTTGGTGACGATGGGGTCAGGGAGAGGCAGCGGCAGCCTCAGTGGGCTCTGCAGGGAACATCGAGCATCCCTGCTCCTGGAAAAGGGGCTGGGGGAGCCCTGCTTCTTGCTCCCACCCTGTCCCAACTGGGCTCCCGAAACCAGACTTACCAACACTTCTCCTTCCCAGCATCAGTCTCCCTTCCCCACTGGGCGAGCTTCGGGCCCAGCCACCACGCATGGCAGGGGCATGCTGCGGGGTGAGACGGGACCCCGCTGGGCGTGGAGCCACAGCAGGAATGGTGGCTGTTCGGCACGGCCAAAACAGGAAAGTCTGCTTTGCCAGCCCAGGAACCGGGTGGCCCCAGCAGCTCCGTCAGCCCCACCTCGCCGCTGACCCAAGCAGTGCTCACGCAGGCGAAAAGCCAGCGGGGAACTCCCTGCCGGACCAGGAAGCAAAACCTGCCTCCTGCCTGCGAGAAGCCGGCGGGCATCACTGCCCGGCTCTGCGCCCTGGCAAATTCGCTTCTTCAAGTTACCCCTGCAGCGATGCTGGGCTGGACCCGCGTGGCACAAGGGGACGGACGCTTGCAAGGGGACGGGTGCATGGCCGCATCCATCCCTGGTTAGCTCTGCACTTGGGGAGCCCAGCTCGTTGGCCCACAGGGGCACGCGGTGGTTTAATGCACCATGCGAGGGCCCGGGAAATGCGTGCGGCAGTGGGGATGAACGAGGATGCTCCGCTCTAACGCGGCAGGGAGGACAGGCGGGGCGAGGGGATGCTGCTTGGGTGGCTCCCAGCACCAACAGGAGCAGCACCAGGCACACGGCCAGGAGCGATTTCACCAGCATCCCTGTCGCATTAAATTTACGCTTGCACACATCTTCCCTTGCTGCCAATTCAGCAAAATCAGCCCAAAACCCGCCTTGTCATGACAGAAATTTGGGGCGGTGCCGTAAGCAGGGAGCGATACCGCCAGTGCCCGATGGCTGACGTGGACATGGGGGGAGAGGCCCCAGAAACCAGACCCATCCCAGCTCTGCCCGGCCACCCTGGCTCACCGGTCCTGCCAGATTTTCACATGGCCACCAAGGCATTGCCACACCGGGCGCCTGGCCACTGGAGAGGTGCCAGGGCTGCCCCTTGGCCACCCGAAACACGGCCCCACTCACAAGCACCCTGCACTCCTGCTGCTCAGAGAAGCATCATCTCCAGGAGCAGGAGATGCTGTGGGAATGATGCTGCAGCAAACCTCGCGGGGGGAAACATAGATGCCAGAATACTTTTTGCTCTAAACTGGCAGTCCCGGAGGATGCATGGAAGAAATGCATAAGGGGGACAGGGGGAAAAGGGAACATGCCCAATAAAATCAGTCAGGGAAAGGGGGTTTGCCCATGCATGCTAAACGCTGAGCATATCAGCAGCCTTTTTGACAGGCTGTTTGCTAGAGACAAGCATCTCGGTGAAGCCAAGCTGCGCGGGACCCCGCTCGCAGCCCGCACTTTGGGAGGAGATTTGGTGATGCAGGTGATAACCTTGTGCCACGCAGGGGGACGGCTGCTCGGCCCTAATGCGGGTGAGTTTGGTCTCCTTTGGCAGGAGCCAGGCTGGGGCGGCTGCTGCTCTGGGCCATCTTCCAGCAGCAGGGCAGGGACCTGCCCCAGCTGGGCAAGGGAGAAGCTGCAGGATGGCAGCCGCTCCTCTGTGTCAGCCCCCACCCCCCGAAATCTCACTCTTGGGCAGAAAGGGGGTGTTTAAATACCCCGGCAGCCTGAGCCTCGCAGGGCTGGGTGCCGCACAGCCCACCTGGAAAAGCAAGGTCCCAGCCCCAAAATCACCCCAATTACACACAGGGCAGTGTGTAAGAGGCAGCTTTCAGAAAAGAAGGGAAAAGGGACCCAAAAACATTACAATGAAATTGCAAATGTGGTGAACCCCCGTTGCACCCTGCCACGCTCTGCACCAGCTTTTCCGCCTGGCCCAGCTCCCTACATCTGCCTGCATACGCTGCAAGCCGCTCTTGGATAGGTACCCCTATATTTTCGGTCAAAACCACAACCATTATGTATTCAAGGGCTGGGAAATGAGAGGTCTGGAGGCACGCTATAAATATCCCAGCTACAGAAATAGACATCGCTGCAGCACTTGCGGGCAGCAAGTGGCGACGGAGCAAGAGCTCCGAGGGAGCCCGAAAAGCAGGACCAGGGCTGACCCCCTTCCCCAGAGCGCGGCCATGGCCGAGGCCAGGCCCGGGCGGCCGTGAGCCGCCTGTGCGGCGCCAGCTGGGAAATGCAGTCTGGCCCAGGCACGACGCCAACCCGCCGGGCTGCCTACAAATCCCAGCACGCCGGGGAGCGGAGCTGCACCCCAGCCTGGCTCCTGCCTGCTTCCTGCCAGCACGGGGAGGGGGAAATATAAACGGCAGCATCTTGGGCAAAGTTTGGATGCTGCCACTGGACGGGCTGCACCAGGGAGCAGAGGCAGCGCTCACGGTGAGTTTGGGCTTTTCTCCCTAGCAAAATCCTGGCTGTGTGCAGTGGGGTAATAGCCGCTTTGTGCGCCGTGGCTGTAGGACGAGCTGCGGGGACCAGCGAGCATCCGCCTGAAACGCTTTCCTGCATGTCTGGCATTGTGTGCATGGGGGGTGCTCGCAGCGGAGATGTGTGCATGTGCGTATACACGTATCTGTATGTAAGCAACACTGCAGTTGTTAGAGGCAGGTAGGTGGAAAGGAAAAATCAGGCTCAGTTTGCAGCGTTTGGAAGGACAGAGCAAAAATTAGAGGTGGTGTTCTCCCTCCAGGAAGGGCTGCTCAGCTCCGTTGCCTCCTCTCATTTCATTTTCACTTTTAGAAAAGTGCTTTGCTGAAATTCGGTCAGAGGAAAGCTTCTCCCTGCTCAGCAGACAAGGGCTGGTGGTTGTCACCCTCTGCCCTGCTCTGTGGGAGGAGACCCCTTCCCAGCATGGGTTATGGGTGGAAGCAGCAGAGGGATGCTCAGCATCTCCTGGCTTTCCAGGCACCCCCAGGCTGGGGAGGCAGCCCTGCCAGCAGGGCTTTCCACCCTGGGGGCAGCTGGGGAGTGCCCATGCAAACACTGAACCCCTACGGCAAGGCTCTGGCTCTCGGGGCTGGCATCAGCCAAGTGCATCTCCTACCAGCCCAGGCAATACTTTGCACAGCCCCTAAATAATAAAAAAGAATTAAAGAAAATTAAGGGAAAGGAAAGGTCTCCCTGGAGACCCTGACTTCCCCTTTACGCTGCATGCTGGCTTTGGTCTACGCTTGCACAGCCCCCCAACCCAGTAATCAGGTAAGGCATGAACTGGTAAATGAGGTTTTAACCCCCCTGCCATTCCCAGCACATCTGTGCAGAGACATCATTGCTGCTTCTGCTCTCCAAAGAAACCCCACAACGTACTTGTAGGAGCTGCTGGGTGGAAACAACCCCCATGGGATGCCCCTCAGTGGGAATGGGAACAGTTCCCATCCCACAGGCTGAATCCTAAAAGTCCACTTCTAACACTGGAAGCGCATGGAAGTGAAGCGTACAGCGTGGTGGTTACAGAAACCACAGCACCTGGGCGTACAAAAATAAATGTGATTTTTTTATTCAGCTGCAAGGCACAGGCAGACCACGTAACCCCTCCTGACTTTCATCTGCCAGACCTGGGTTAGCGCAGCCTGCACAGAGACCTTTAGGGTAGGAGCTGGCTGGCTCAGGGGGCGGTGGGGGGGCAGACCAGCCCCATCAGGGGGTTCCTGTCTTGCACCCAAGCCCTCACCACGCATCTCTTCTCATTCAGGCCTTTTGCAGCTGCAAATGAGCTGCTCACGCAGTGAACTTGCTTATTTGTGAATACAAAGTCACCATTCAAACAAAAAAAAGTAGCAAGAAAGGCAATAAGGATGTGAACTAGAAGCCTACCCGTAAGATCTGACCTGTTTTTAGCTCCAACCAATCTCCAAGCCCTAGTTAGGTGTGTAAAGACAGACTTATTTTGCTGGGAAGAGCTTCACAAGCACTTTCAGCAGTTCCCCCTGGAGAAAAATACTCTTGGGGAGGGAGGGGGGGGAAGCAGTGATCTGTGATTGAAAAGCCACTTCATCATATTTAATTAGAACTATTAGACCAGGCTTTCTCAGAACAGAAAGCTTCTGTGGTCAGCAGAAGCAGGTTCATTTGGGCTGCTCCACGTGGTGGGTAGGATGTCCCCTTTCTTTTCCACTCCTCCGCCTCTCTAGATTGGCTGTATTATAATGCGTCGGTTTAATTGTATATTTTCTCTTTGAGGCTGAAAGTCGAAGATGGCAGAGCCTGAAAGCACAGTCATAAACACTGATGTGAAACAGGTAAGAGGTTGTTCGTTACAAAACACACATCCTGTATTTCTAAAGCAAATTTTGAAATGCCACCACAGAAGAGGACACACCACAAGCCGGAGCTGTGGTGGCCTGAACTGCTTGTGCCTAGGTTTCAGCAGAAGCGGCCTGTCCCGGGGCTGCTGGGCACCTGGTCCCAGTGAAGTCCGTGTGATTTCTGCATGGGAAGAGGTTGCAGGACTGAACCTCCAGTTGCATGGACAGGACAGGTACATTTGCTCACACTTAAATTTTGGAGCGGCCAGGGAGAAAGCAGCAGCTTCTGTACATGTAGAGACTTTATTAGAATCTCCAGAACAGACACAAAGAGAGGGTAAAACCACCAGTACGTGCAGAGAAACCCAGAGTGCCCAGCTCAGCACAAAGAGGTGACCATGGCTGTGCTGTGCCCACAAACACCATGAAGCAATCCCCTCTGGTGTGAGCTGTCCTCAGAGCATATGGCACTTACCAGACAGGTTAGGGTTTCACAACTGCCTGCCCCATCCTTGGTGGCCTGAGATGAAGATTTGGCTTGGTACCTCTTCTCCAAAGGCCCTCTGGCATCAGGAACCGTGATGCATGGGTGATGCCTCCAAAGCCCAACCCCACCACCCTGGTTGGTGGAGCCCTGTGTCTGTGCCCCTGCTCACCCCACCTCCCCAGGCTCCTTCTTTGCTCCCCCCAACCTCTCTTTCCTCGCTGTCCTGCAGAAAGACCCCAGTGAGGCACTGGTCATTGCGGTGACCACCAGAGCCATCTTCAACCTGGAGGAGGAGCACAAGCTCTACCTGGAGAAGGGCAAGGAGGAATACACAAGGCACCAGCAGGCCAACCAGGACAAGCCCCTGCCACCAGGCACAGCCTTTGCCTTCATCCAGGTGAGCCCCACACCCGGCCAGGGGCACATGCAGACACTCACAGGATGGGGTGAAGGCTCAGCTTTCCCGGCCTTAGCTCTCAACTCCCATCACAGGGTGCAGATACGCCTGTCCTGGCCTCTTGGCTTCATTGCAGGGCATCGAGACCTGCGCTCCTCACCGGTCCCACATGTCCACCTCCCCGCTGGTGGGGTGTCCTGCTCCCTGCCCTCCTGGCAATGGCTTTTGCAGGATGGTTGCTCTGTCTGGCTCTCCATAACGTGGCAGCTTTGCCATAGCTGACAGATGCAGCACAAACCAGTAACCTTAACGGCTAAAGAGCCCTGCCAACGCCATCGCAGCCATGCCCCTCCAAAAGAGTCTCATCTTCTCCTCGCAGGCGGCGCAGTATGTGAACAAGAAGATCCTGGAGAGCAACCCGGCAGAGAAGGACCTCTTTGACATCCTGGTGCTCTCCAACAACAGCCCAGAGAGCGGTGTGCGCATCATCAATAGCGCCAAGCACTACGGTAAGGGGGACCCCATCCTTGGGGGGGGGCTGCTTCCCCCTGGGAGGCTGCGAAGCAGATAAGGCACCACAGTGGAGCATGAGTGGTAAATACAGAGCCAGGAGACACAAGGGGAAGGGGTTATTTTGGAAACAAGCCCAATTCCTGCCAGCCCCATGCAGCTTGCTCAGGGTGCTGGAGCATTCCCAGGGTACAGGCTCCTTGGCAGAGCCCGGCTCCCTTCGGCCGTATCCCTTGCACCAGGGGGTCTGGCAGTATTTTGCACAGCCTGGGCATCCTCAGGCAGCTACTAAAGAAACAGAGTTCTTAAAAAAAAAAAAAAACACCTAAATCCCAGAGTGCTGTCAGGAAGACTCATTTAAGGGAGGGATGAAGGGAATATTTAACTGCACTCTGCAGTTTTGTAGGAGCAACAGGGCAAGAAGATGCAGCAAGAACAGGGGCAGGTTCCCCACGCAGCACTGGGAAATTAATTGCCTTGAGCTCTGCAGCAAAGCACGCCAAGACCCTGGGAGGGGAGGGGGGGGCTGCGAGGAGGATGTTGCCCCATAACAGACTTTGCTTACATCCCCTGACCCGAAGGCCTGGAGATCTCCAAGTTCTGCTTCGTCAGCGACGAGGACTCCACGCAGTACCTGAAGTCCCACGGGGTCAAGCTCTTCCTCTCGGCTGACAGGATAGATGTCTGCAATGCCCTCCGGAGAGGTGTGTTCTCCCCTCCATCCCACGTCCCCAAACCTACCATGCTTTTCCCCAAGGAGCCCAGTACCAAGAGGCAATGCCAGAGCCTGTGCTTTCACAAGGGCAAGGAATTCCTAGTACAGTCCCGAACAGTTCAATCTCCTCCGTCCCCACCAGCAGCCTGCAAACACACCAGGGTTTCTCAGATGCCTTCACAAGTCACCAAGTGCTTTATGCATAATTCTGGCCATAGCTCTGCCATGGGCTGATCATTCCCTGCCTGACATTTAAGCCTTTCTAACCAAAGATGCTGCCTGCTGCTGCTCCCTGGATCAATGAGAGTGCATCGGCGATTCTGAGGGCTCTGTGAAGATGCTATAGAAATTTGCTTTCTTGGTACATGCGGAGTTACATGTGCTCTGTGATAGATGTAAGCGCATGCTTGACCTGGATCGGAGGGAGTGCAGTCCCCCCAACAGCTCTAATGGGGTTAATCGCCTCCTTATTAATTTGCTTGGGTATGAGCACATCAGCTGGCCAAGGTCCTTCAAGGTCAGGAGCAAGCCATCTGCAGCCTGGGCTTTCCTTCACTACACAGCACATTCCGGGAGCCTCCCTGAAGAGCATCATTCCTCTGACAAGTGTCTCTCATCCGGGGGCCTCGGTCCGTGGATGAGGGCAGGCAGGGAGCAGCCTGCAGGAAGAGACCTGTAATTAAGCCAATTACCCCAATCAAGTGGAGGTGCCAGTCCCTATTACTCACAGCTCAGAGTGCTAAATCTGGGCATTTTAATGCTTGGCAGGGTGAGCGAGCACCAGAAGGAGGGTTGCTCATGCCTATGCAACCACCCATCATCTTTTAGCAGACCGAGTATCTCTCCAGACATCAGTCTCTGATCAGCAGCGCTTTCTTGTCCATCCCCATGGGGGGATAACACAGCTCTAGAAAGGCTGGGCTGACCCCCACAGAAAGACCCCCGGCTTGGAGCCCCCAACATTTGTGGTGTGGGACGGGGCTGCAGCAGATGCGCGGGGAGGAGCTGGCCCCCAGGAAGGGGTGTCCCTCCTGAGCCCCACCTTGCTCTGTCTCGCAGGGGTCTCGGCAGCGCTTGTCTTCCAGCAGGAGGTGCAGGCCCCCAGCACCCCGCTCCGCGTGGTGTTTGACGGGGACGCCGTGCTCTTCTCCGATGAGACGGACCAGGTCTTCCAGGAACAGGGGTTGGAGGGAGCAGTGCAGTACGAGCGGGCGATGGAGGCCGTGCCCATGGGAGAGGTGAGCAAGCCACCCCACGTTGATGGGCATCCATAGGCTCTACACCCACCGTGAGCATCTCTCCTGCTAGGGCTTTGCCATGAGTAGTCAAAAAAGCACAAATCCTTACAGGTTCCCTTTGCATCCAGCACTCGGTCCCTGGTGTGGGCCTGATCTGCAGTCCCACTGGAGGTGGATCTGGCCCGATGTCTCCTATAAGTGAGCATCAGCTCCCAAACATCCAGGGTTGTGGTTCCTTCCGCTTCACCTTTCGTAGGCTGGGGCTGCTTGCTGCGCAAGTCCCTGCAGGACTCAGACCCAGAGGCACTGCTCGCTGCGATGTACCTTCCTGGTCACTTTGGGGTTAGGATGAGCACCACAATGCTCACCTTCCTCCCAAGCACCCCAGTGCACAGCACCAGCCCCAGCACTGCCCAATCCTGCACCCCACAGGCATCCCTGTGCTCTGCAGAGCCCTGAAAGACCCTGGAAAAGGAACCCTGGAAAAGGAACAAGTGGCTTATACAGGCAGAGTAGAGGTCTCCTTATTTCCCACCCACTCTCAAGTATCTTGCTGTGCTTCCAGGGTCCCCTGAAGGCTTTTGCCATGCACCTTGGGAAGATCCGCAAGAAGTTCAGCCAGGAAAAATCCCCCATCCGTACCTACCTGGTGACCGCCCGCAGTGGCCGGGACATGGGCATCAGAGCCATCAAGACTCTCCGGCAGTGGGGTCTGGCCATCGATGAGGCTTTCTTCATGGACGGGGCTCCCAAGGGCCCCATCCTTGCCCAGATCCAGCCCCACATTTTCTTTGATGATGGCCTTCATAATATCCAGGGGGCTCGAGATGTGGGCGTACCCTCTGCCTGGGTCCCTTCCAGCTGCTGATGGGCTGCAGGCCAGCAGTCCTCCCTCCCAGCAGCACAGGGGACTGGGCCAGTTGAAGGCAAACCTGGTGGAGAGGGAAGGATTTCCTAATCTTCGCAGCAAGCAAACCTCAGGGAAAGGGGATGAGAGCACTGCATGAGAGCACAGACTACCAGGCAAGACGTGATGCTCATTTCTGCTCCTGGTATGAGGTCCTTTAGGTCTTCGGATAAAGCCAAAAGATGCAACTGCTCCAGGAAGGAGGGACACCCTTGCTGTGACACTGAAGACTATCACCTACCTGCCCTGTAAGAGCTGGAGACTTTTTTCTTCTGCAAAGAAATAAATGAAGTTATTACCCCACACATGAGCTAAAGGAAGCATGAAACCAAGCACTAAAATGCTAACTTTGGCTGTGCTTAGACAGTCTCCAAGATTTACTCCCAGGACCGCTGCCCAAAGGAAGCCCTCAAGACCCCGCCTCAGCAGACACACTCGGCTTGGTTTCCTGGGGAGGCTGATGTGTTCGCAAGTCCTTCAGGCAGCTCCAGCCAAACTCAGCAGAGAGAGAAAGACTTCAAAGCCATAAAAGACCTACAAGCTTTTTAGAAATGGGTGACCAGGTTGAAGAAAGAAAGCCTAAGCTGTGCCCCTGTATAGAAGAGAGTATAGCCCAAGTCACCTTTCCTTAGGCACGCAGGCTGCTCACAGAGTGCCATTAGGAGACCCAGACCCGTAGGACACTGAAGCTGCAGGAGATGGGCCAGGGACAAGACTGCAACCCAGGTTGAGGTCTATGCGGGAGGCAGAGCTGCCATGTAGCTCTGATGTCCCTCCAGGAGAGGGCACTGGAGGTGGGCTGCCTGCAGCACAAGCCATGCAGGAGCCAGGGCTGCAGACCAGCACCCCATGGACCAGGGCAGGTCTGGGTGCCCAGGCCTGAGCTTAAATGGCTCTCCAGGGCCGTGGGCGGAGGTCGTGGGTGGGGGGTCCCAGGTGCAGCTGCTTGGTGCAGATGGAGTTCGTGGGTGTGCTCAGGACCCTGCCCGGCACCAAGCCACCCCCCATGCAGGGATGCCTCTCCTCCAGCAATTTGGACTCTGCTCCTAATTTTCCTGGGGAGCAAGCAGCCCCCCAAGATTCATTTGCAGGTTTCTTTCCCCAGGGCTGGATGTGAGCAGTTACCACTAGAGGCCACTGTGCTGCCTGGGGACATGGCACCCCAAATTCCTGGGAGCTCCCCGGAACTACCTTGTAAGAAAATACAAACTGGCTGCTCAGGGCAGTGCCTACTGGGTGGCAGCGGGATTACGGATGGAGGAGATAAAGGTGACTGGGGCTTAGTTTTTTTTAATCTCAGCATAATCAGAAAGTAATTTTTTTTTAAAGGCTTCACAAGCATCACTCTCACCAATGCTTTCTTCCCCCCAATAAATAAATAAACGAGCATCCCCGTGTGAGTGCTTGTCCCTCACGCCCATGTTCAGCAGTGTGGGAGGAGGGCTGGGATAACTCCGTGCTCCTTTATGGACATTCAGTTCTTTAATCAGGTCTCATACGCGTGCATCAAGATGGGTTAAATACAGAAGAAACCTTCAGTGGGCTTTGGATTAGGCCCCTGAACATCTTCTTGCATCCGTGTCCCCATGCCCACTCGCTCTGCCCCACCAGCCTAGCTCTAGCAAGGGGAGCTGCTGGCCCCGCAGTGCCACCAGCACAGGTCCTGTCCCTGCCACCATGGCCACCATATGGGTCCAAACTCGGCGCTGCCAGGGCAGGTTGTGCATGCCCATGTGCAGGGCTTGGGTGGGAAGCCACCTCCAAAGACGCAAATCCTGGCAGGATTTTGGCACCGGCAGTCTGGCCCCTGGCCCTTTTGCTCAGTCCAGATGCTGAAATTAGATGTCTCGAGGTAGCAACATCAACAACATCAGCTACTCATCATTCGCTAACAATGCTAAGCACCCGTCAGCCTCAGTCGCTGAGCAAACATTAATTACAGGATGCTCAAAACATGCCCGGTGAGCAGGTACAGATGTTCGTCCCGCTTTTATGCAGGTCAGATACCACCGGGCTCGGTGCGGGGATCCAAGCACCGATCTCCAGCCCCCTCACCATGCACAGCCGGCTGCTTCAGTGGCAGCTGGCAGTGGGGACACGGACCCGGCGGTGGTGGCAGTGGTGGTGGTCACGGACATCCTCTGCCACTCCGACCCATCGCCTTTGCCAGCAGGAGCTCGGTCAATGCCTTGGCCGAGGGGGAATTAGCTGAGTCAAGGGTGGTGGGGACAGGCCCACGTGAGCTTTCACAGGGCACAAGCTGCTGAGGCAGGGGGAAGGCGCCGCGTGCCTTCCTCCAGCACTGTCAGCATGGCGGGGGATGACAGGGCAAAATGTGCCCAAAATGGGAAAAAAGGAAGGAAGCTCAGGGTTTGCAGGGTTGCTTCATATGGGGCCAAGTGCAGCTGCTTTGGGCCATGACTCAAAGGTGTAGCATCAAAACTGCCCTTTATTGCCCTGCTCCAAAGGTGGAGCATCAAAAACACCCTCCGGCAAGGACTGCTGCAGCTTTACCCCCTGCTGCAAGGGCAAACTTGTTGTTTCTGTCTTAGAGGCATCTGTAATAAGTTCATTAATGTTTGGGATGTTCCTCAAGTCTTGGCTTTCTGAGGCATTTTAATCTCCCTCCTTCAAGGGGTTGCTGGTGCCCCGGGGTCTCCTGCTGCTGCTACAGCCCAAAGCAGGTTTAGCTGCTGGCTCTGATTGCGGGATGCTTCTCGAATATCCACCGAAGGTTTTGGGGGCCAGAGCAAGGCAGGAGCAGGTCACACCATCATGCCACCCACAGGGACAGGCACCCTTTGAGCTGCTGGGTTTCACACCTTTCCACTCGGGGAAAAGAAACAAAGGGGTGCAAAGGGGGCTCCGAGGACCTGCACTTGATTCTGGCCATTGCTTTTCAGCAACCCCGTGCCATCCCAGCCGAAGCTGCCCAGTGTCGGGGTTCCCCCCCAGCACCGACCCGCAACTGCTTGGGCAGCCCCATGACACCCTGCTGGTGCGGGGAGGGAAGCGGGCGATGCCCCCTCTCCGCTCACCCGCCGGCTGCCTCCTCCGCTGAGCCCAGCCCTGCCAGCGGTGCCGAACAAGCGGCCCTTGTTTTGGGGGCGGCACGTGACCCCAGGGATCGGAGGCTGCAGCCATCTGGCCCCATGGAGTTTGCAGGAGACCTTTGCCCAGGAGCGTGCCCTTAATCCCCCACTCACTGCACCAGTCAGTTTAGGGTTGCAACGCTAAAAGAAACCAACCATGAGAGAGAAAGGAAATTTTTATGAAAAGGTGGTGCTGCAGGGAGGGAAGATTGGCAGGTATTTAGCTGCTAGCAGACGTCTGCATTGGCAGTGTCGGAGCAGTTCGGCTTTATTGTCTCCTGGCTGCAGTGGGAGAGGATGCTGGAGGCTGCAGGACCCGGGCGCAGCTGCGGTGTCCCCCAGGGATGCTCCCGCACCTCCCTCCACCCATAACCTACAAGCACCTTTGGGCAAGCATCTTCACATTTTTGACCTAACCCTAAACCACCCCCGTAGCAGAGCTCCTTGGGAAACACTCAGGGGTTCGCAGCCAGAGAGGCTGAGATGCCAAGTCCCACGCTGCAAATAATTATTAACGGGGTGTTTTGTGTACAGAAGCTCAGAGAGAGGGTGTGCAAAGCCGCAGACTGTGTTTGCCAAGGTGCTTAAACGTGGGTTCAAGATCTTAACCCAGGCAGGCATGCTGGAAAATGCTGGCTGCGGCAACAAGTGAAGCCGGTGCTTAGGAGAAAGGTGACAATAAATAGGTGGGAATTAAGAGCCTTTATGGGCATATTCACACAGCAGCACCCGCCCCAGGAGGTCAGGATTGATTCACCAAAGAAGAGTTGGGTGGTTGCTCCCACTCCAAGGAAACACATTGCAATTTTAAGCCGATCCTTGGGTCACCACGGGGTGTTGACCCTCATCTTTCTGAGCCCACCCTCCTCCCAGGACCAGAAGGCTTAATTGCTTTGGTGCTTTGCCACATGGAGAAGATGTAATTGCATAAATGACGGTCTTCTCGAGGCAACTTTGGCTGGAAATTAAAGGACGTAATTAAACGGCATCTAGTGCCGGCAAAGAAAATGAGATGGACGGCATGATTGGATGAGACTGGAGGCACATCTCTGCATGGTGGATGGAGATCCCACCTGTCAGCCAATACCCCCCGCCCCAAGCCGGGCTCGCGCGGCCCCAGGGACCGCGGCAGGGATTGCTCAAGGCAGGCGACAAGGTGAATTGGGTCCCGGTGCTCCCCATCACATCCTGGCGTGGGAGTCGATGAATCGATGCCATCATTGCCACTTACCACCCCATCCCGTCAGCTGCCAGTCACGCTGCCTGCTGCCGTTGCCTGCCAGGGTTGTTGTTGCCCGTCCCCGGCAATTTCAGCCTGCTGCAAAATAACTCAGGTGAGGCAAACACCACGAGATCCCTGCCCCGAGGAGCAGACGGGGCCGGCAGACGGGGTGAGGCAGGTCCCCTCCTCCCCGAGATGGGTGCCAGGCGTGTCCCCGGCTGCTGGGGAGGACGGGCCGGGGGATGCGGAAGGACGTCCGACGCCGAGTGGGGTCAGGCGCGGGCAGGCGGCGCGGGGGCGGAGGGGATTTGGGCAGGGCCACGGAGCGCGTGGGACGTGGGGACGGGCGATGCCGAGTTTGGCAGCAGCCAGGCGAGGCACGGCGGCATACGAATAAGCCCTAGTGAAGACACCAGGGCAGCTCACAGGCTTAAAGACCATAAGCATTTTGCTGCCTAAAGCCTTTTTTTTTTAAATATAGGTGAAATGCTGGAAGAGCAGGATATGACGGAGAAGGTCCACTGAGCTGAAAGCACCCCACGCTCAAAGGCTGCTGCAAACAGCCCTGACGGGGATGGAGCCACGCTCAGGGCTCCTGCCCATCGTGACACCCAGCCGTGACACCTGGCCGCTGGCGAGCCGCCCTTGCGGGCCACCGGGATCAGGGTTTGCGGTGTGAGAGACACCAAGGGAACAATTACCACCCAGCCTAAGCCTTTTGCAACTCCACTTAGCGTCTCCCCAAGGTCACTGCAGCCCATGCTGGCAGCCAAAAAATGTTTAAGCAGGCTGCCAGCCAGCTCTGCCTCCAAACCAGGGCCAGCCAGCCGGCACCGACAGACCAGGGATCGCCACCACCTGCGATGCCCAGGACATCTTCCCCTGTGCCCGCAGCACTGGGACACGGTGGCCAGAGCCTGGATGAGTCCCTTTGCCGTGCTCCGTGCAACCCCTCCCTTGCTCCCAGGTTTCCCATCAGCCGGAGCTGCTACTAAAGCACCTTCAGGTTTGCTTTTGCAGGTGTCTCCCAGAAAAAGGGTGTAATCTGGGATGTGCCAGTGCCACTGGAAAATGCACCCTCACCTTGCAAACTTGTACGTCAGTTCAGGAAACGGCGTTGGGAGTGGGCGAGGTCGTGGCACCACACCAGGAAAAAGTTACCACCGCTTCGCTCGGGGGCTCGGGGCCAGTGAATCAGGCTCCGCTAATCAGCTGCATCCAGCAGCTTCACGTCGGCACCGGGACCTTGAGTTGGAGTCAGGGTGTTTGCAACCAGACCTGCCTGGGCTTGTGCACCTGTAGGCTCTGCTCGGCTCAGGCCAAGGCATAGTTTTCTTTTTTCCTTTAGCAACGAGCTGCAAAATCCCGAACACATTTTTCTGAATTTGAAGAAGACGTTCATCCTCTAGAAATCCCACCCGCAGCTTTGCATTTAACACCTCTTGGCCAAAAAATAATCAGTGTTTCGGAACTGAAGCTTTCCTTGCCCTTTAGGTCGTTGCAGTTTGAGGCATTGGCTACCTGTGGTAAATAAATTAAAAAAAAAAGGAGGAAAGGGTGAAGGCAAATGCACAGCCAAATGTAAGGAGAAAGAGGCTGCCGTAGCATCCCTGCCAGAGCGCTGCCAGACTGCAGGCAGGGGAGTTGCAAGACCCCCCCCAGAAAATAAAGTGTTTGAAACTAAGTGGTGTCAGGTCCCCGTCCGCATGGCAAAGGGCAGGTGGCACACCCCGGCGTCACCCACGGAGGGGACCCCAATCTCCCGGGGCTGGGGCTGGGGTGCACCTCCCCGCGGGAGCCGCTGGGGTTGAGTCATTCGACCCCCCCTTGGGAATCCTCTCCGGCAGGGATGGAGGTTGCGAAAGCGGGGTTCACTCCCAGGGGCGTGTCACCCCACTCCCACGGCCGTGGCCGCCGGGGACGGTGCTCCAGCTCACCCCTGGAGCCGGGGGGATGCGGGGGGCCGGGGAGACAGACCAGCAAGGAAAGGGGTTCAACCACCGTGCCGAAAATAGGAGCAAGGAGGGACAGGTCCCTCGGCCGTCTCTCGCACATCTCTGCCTGCTCCAGATGCCTCAGTCCCGGCACTCTGGGTCTTGCTCCTCAAACAGGGAAAAACGTGTAAAAACCTCCGAGCCTGGGCTCATGGCAGTCTACCTTTTGAAGATAAAATGGTGCAACTCTCATGATCCCAGCCTATAAATACCCAGATGTGCTCCCAGCTCCTGGTTAAACATCCCTGCTGCGCCTCTCAAGGCCTTGACATCAGGGCAAACATCCCACAGACGTTCTGAGGGAGCCCGACTGCAGAAATCCTGGCTCCGTGCTGGGGCCACCAGTCCCCCGGCGCGCAGGCACAGCGACGAAACCACCACTGCCAAGGGCTGGAGGCGAATTAAAGCTCTGGGGATAAGCCCTCCGGTCCCTTCCCATCCTGCGAGCGCCCAGGAGAGGATCCATATTGTAATGTTCTCCGACACAGCTCTCTCCTCCCTTTTTCCCAATCAACCATTGGGAAGTGTCTGGGCTCACCGGTACGATGGACGCACAAGTCACTTGGAGAAGCACGTCTAAAAGCAGTGACCCTCTCGTGCTGGTACAAGAGCAGCTCCAGATGTAGACACAAGCCCTGCTACCGCGAAGCCCAAGCAAAGGCTCGCTCATAACAGCTTTGCTAACAGCAAAGATTGCCCTTAATCCCTTGGAATTAAAAAAACAGACACAGACTGGGTCCGGACTGCTTGACCCTGCTGAAAGACTTTGCTCTGCAGTGTGTACGGGGCTAGCACGGCGTGTCTTCCTCACCAGCCCATCCCCGCACACCGGAGCCCGCTCCGTAGCCACGGGATTCTGGGAGAGACTGGTCGGACTGGAAACGCTTGCAGAGGAGCTGCCGTAGGCGCACCAGCCCGGGGGCCAGGTGCTCTCTGCCCGGCCGGCTACGGTTTCCCGACCACTTCAAAGAAGAAGGAGGAGGGCTGGTATCTCGCCGGCTCCACCGCAGGCTCCGGGAGAGCCTGAAAGGGTGTAGAGGAGCCCCGGGCCTGGCGTCAGGACTATCCCTTTTGTCTACAAAGTGCATTTGCAAAGGGGTTTAGAGCCCTTGGGAAAAGTGGGTTTGCTTGGGTGGGAGCACGGTTGGGTTAGTTTATGTCTGACCCGCTCCCGCCCGCAGGCACCGGGGCTGCCGGTACCCGGGGGGACAAAAGGAGGATACCCCCGAGCCAGAGCCCACGGCAACAGCGATGCCTCCGGGTTCGGGCTACAGATGCTGGGGACCCGCCACGTCTTGGCCCCTTGCCCGAAAAGAGCCGCGTGGGATTTTGCTGAGTCACACAGCGCCTCGGGGCCGGGAGGGTGCCGGGTTTTGCTGACTCAGGGTCAGTGGCACTCGCCTTGACCACGCGCCCGCGGGGCAGGAGGGAAGCGGGGGCTGGCCGAAATAACGGGACCTGGCGGGCTCAGCCAACGCCTCTGGCCATCGCTCCGCAAAACCTCGTCCCGGTGGGTGCCGTGTCCCACGAGCCGGGCAGGTTGCCCAGCTCAACCAAGGCACGGCAATTTGGACAGCCGGTGGACGAGAGGCAGCCCAGGGTAGAAGTACCCCCTAAAAACACTCGGCACGGACCGCAATCGGGGGGTGGCGGGCACAGACCCTTGGCAGCGGGATGCTGCGTGAGGCCGTGGGAGGATGGAAGAGGCTCAGGGAGAGCGGGGAGGAGATGGCGCAAGCGAGGTGCCAGCAACATGACCCAGCGACTTTCCAGAAGTTGCATGAACACGAAGGAGGCAGGCGAGGGACAGGGACCCCACCACGAAGCCAGGGGTCCCCCACCCCAGCAGTGCCCAGCTCGTCCCATGGGCTGCTGCTCTCCTGTCCCCAAGGCTGGACACAAGCAGGAGCAGAAAAAAACCACCCCTAGCCCTCAGGACTTGGAAGGGAAAGCGTCTGTAAATCCGATTTTTTTTTTTTTTTTCCAGCTGGTCTCGTGGCTGTAAGCGCTTGGTCGGGGCAAACAGGGCAGAGATTAGCTCCGTCCACCCCCTCCCAGGCCGGTGGGGTGGCACCTCTGAGCCCTGCTGTGACACCCTGGGGGTGGCAAAGAGCCTGTCCCAGCATTCCCCGATGCTCAGCCCTGCATCCTGCAGTGGGGGGGACCTCAGGGTCTGCTGGTGGCCAGTGCCCCCCCGGGCTCTGCCCGGCACCAGCATCATCCTCAATGGCTGTAGGTGGCCCGGTACCGCCACGGTGACATTTTGAGGGGGGGGGGCACATCTGGCTTGGCACCTCCCCCGGCACCTCCCAAACAAGCTATGGTCCAGGATATGCCCATCTCCCCCAAAAAACTCCAGCCCGCAGGGATGAGTCCCCCCAAACTGGGGGTATCCTGGGACCAGGAAGAAGCATGGCGCTGAGGGGCTGCCACGACCCCCCCCGGCCGGCGGGTGCCGACATCCCCGTGGGCCCGGCTGCAGAATTACACCCCACTGGTGACAGCGGGTGGGTGGCCGAGGCCCGTGAGCAGCCGTGGGCTTCTGGCAGGCTGAGCCCTCGCCATGCCAGGCTGGGGGGGGGGGCTGCACTCAGCAGGGTTTTGGGGGGCTGCTGGCTGGGGGATGTGTCCCCCCACCTCCCCAGGGAAGAGAGAAAAGCCAGAAAACCTGGAAAGAACAAGGGAAAAAAAAAAAAAAACAACAAAAAGGAAGTTAAAGACACAACAAAAGCAAGCACGCGCGGCCGGCCAGGCGCCTCGTGATTTATTTAATGGTGTTTATTCCCCTTTTCCCGGAGGCTGAGTCACGGGCCGAGGCGCCGGGGGTCAGGCCTGGGGACTGGGGGGGCGTGAGGCGGCACCCCCGGCCCCGCACCCCACGCGGGTGCCCCCGCCCCGGCCCGCCCTCACGTGACGCCGCCGGTTGCAATTTTAGACTGTCAGCTGACTCAAAAAATCCCTGGAGAGGGGCCGCCGCTCCTACAAAAACAGGGAAGGCGGCCGGGCGCGGCGTCGCGGCCTCCCAACGGCGGGACCCTCCGGCCTCCGTCACCCCCCAGCCACCACCGCCATCGCCGCCATGGGCCCCCACGGCCTCCTCCTGCTGCTCGCCCTGGCGGGGCCCTGCGCGGCCCTCATCAGGTGAGCCGCGGGGGGTCCCTCGGGGTCTGGCTGAGCCCCCCGGATGGGGTGGGGATGGCGGGGGGGACATGGGACATGCACCCCAGGCGCTGGTGCAATGGTGGCCTCTGGGCTTCTCTCACAGGCACCCCCCCGGCGCTGCTCCCTCCCCCCCATATTAAAGCAGAGGGGAGAAGGGCTGAGACCCCCCCAGATGGGGGCTCAGGGCTGATGCCCTGCCCGTGGGGGGGGTCTCGACCCTGCTTCCCCTATTCCCGGTGACCTTTGGCGGCCACCTGCCGCCCTCCCCCTCCCCCATCCTCCGGCTTTGGGAAAAGCGCTGAGCGCGGCACGAGGAGGGGGATCCGGCACGGGGTGCTGTGGGAGCCCAAACCTCGTCCACCCCACGCTGGCGGGTCCCCTGATGTCCGTGGAGCCATGGGGACCCCCCCACACACACCCCCATTAACAGGTGGGTGTTCGCCCTCCCCTCGCAGGATCCCCCTGACCAAGTTCCCCTCCATGCGGCGGGTCCTGAACGAGGTGGGCAGCGAGATCCCGGACATGAACGCCCTCACCCAGCTCCTCAAGTTCAAGCTGGGCTTCGCCGACCTAGCCGAGCCCACCCCGGAGATCCTGAAGAACTACATGGATGTGAGTAACGCCCCTCCTGACGACCACCCCCCCGCTGCGGCAGACCCCAGCGCGATGCTGGCCGGGTGGCCATCACTTCTGGGGGTACCCGTCCCGGGGGGGTGGTGGGACATGCCAGCCTCACCGTCCCACCACAGCCAGGAAGGTGAAGGAGGGAGAGATGTTGATCCCTTAGGAGAGATTCCTGCACCCCCACAGCTTGGTGGGTGGTTGCCGAAAGTTGCTTCCCATCATTGCTAAACTAAAAATACTAATACTAATAATTGTAATAATAATAAACAATCCACTGCCACCCCTGTGGAAGCTTTGCAGCTTCTGTGACCTATTTCCTTTCCCCTTTGTCACGAATTAACAATTGCAAATAGGGGTCTGCTCGCTTGCAGTCCTTCCTACCATCTTCTGGCCAGTTTGGGCTCCACTTTCTGCAAGACAGGAGCATAAAAATCATGCTCCACTCCTTGGGCATTGGGGCATAAAAGAGCTAGCATGGGGCATGGAGAGAGGGCTCGGACTGGGCACCAGCTTGCTATGGGACTGGGGATGCAGCACCCTTCCTCTTCCTATCCTTCATCTTCTGCACAGCCTTGGGAGAAGCCACCCTGCACCTCCACCTTCTTCTCAGCAGCTTAGGGAGCAAAGGAACCTTCTGGTGGAGGCAGCGATAAAAGGAGAAGCCATACAAAGGACATGACATTTGCCCTTGCCCAGCTGCCATACACATGTGGGGTTTCCTATTTCTGGGTTCCCCACCGGGTACTCTTGTGGCTTTTGGGGGGATGGGATGTGACCACTGGCCGGCAGAATAAAACTGGTGCCAGATATAGGGGCATTAATTCAGGATATTCCCCCCTGCTCCCCTTCCCCAGGAGCTCTTGTCACCCAGCCAGCACTGTCCCACCAGGGCTGTGCTGGGAAGGGCCACCGGTGTTTTAATCGGTGGTGTTGAAAGCCAGGGCGCTAGCGGTTGCGCCACAGCGTTGTCTCTTGCGACCGCAGCTCGGGCGGCCGTTTGGGAAAGGACTCTGCTCCCTTGTCACAGGGGGACCAGCCCAACCTTCAGTGGGAGATAAGGGACCGCTGGGTCCCTCCCAGCCCGGCTGAAAATGCTCTTGCTGACAGAGGAGCTGTTGGATGAAAGGCACAACCTCCCCTAGACCACCCTGTATGGTCCCCACCAGCCCCTGGGACCCCTCGCGGGTCTGTGTATATGAGGTACGGGGCTCCTATACCGGGGGTTAATTTTCAAGCCCCAGCAATAATTACAGAATCACTGGAAGCAAGTGCTGCCTCCCCATTATGGCTAATTGCAATGGATTATTAATTACTCAGTGAGCAACCCCTGCAAACTAAGCGCACAGGAGGTGAGCAGCTTTGATAATCCTGTTTTTTTCCCTGCCCCCCCCCCCCCCCCCCCAATTAAGTACATGGGGGGCTTGGAAAGGCCACAGGCTGGCTTCCCTTGCTAGCAGCCTTCTCTCCAGGGCCCTGATCCAGCTGCTTAAGCACAACATGGCTCTCTGCCCCTTTGGGAGGGCTGGGGAAAAATGGGTCCTTCCAGGACCTACCGAGCATTCGCTGTTCATCCTCTCCCCTCCAGATAGAGGGATGCCCTGCAAACATCTCAGCAGCCCAGGTTTCTTCCAGTCCCAGCAGAGATGCCCTTGCAGGGCAGAGGGGTACCCAGTGGATACCCGCGCTACAGGGACTTCTCCCAGACTCTCACCTCGCAGCCCTAAATCCCTCTCTGGTGGTGCTGCTGATGCCCTTTTCTCCCTCCAGCTCCTCCAAAGTCTTCTGATGCCCACGACTGAGCATTTTATTCCTCCCCACCCCAAGGGCTCGCCAACCCACACCAAAAGCCCCAGCAGCTGTACCTCCACCCGCAGTGGGCAGAGCTGCTGCTCGCTGCAACTCACGGTTCCTCTGCAAACCCGCCAGCAAAGCAGCTTCCCAGCCAGTTTCAGCTTTTCACTAGCACAGGTGTTTTCCTTGGCTTCCTCCCATCTTTTTTCTCTTCCTTATAGTGAACCGCATACCAGCCTGCAGACCTTCCCCCTGTCTCTCTGCCCCAAAAGTCCTCCCCCGCAAGCACCCATCCCATTCCTCCTCCCCAATTTATCCTTTTCACACCCGCTGTAATAAGGTGCGAACACAGAAGGGGAGCCTCCCTTCCAGAGGATGAAGGCTGGGAGCCCATCACTGCCAAAAACAAGAGGAGGGCACTGCCTAGATAAGAAGCTGGTCCCTTTTTCAATCCTAAGAGATTTTTTGGTCTTTAATCCCTGCTTTTAGCCAGCTGCCTCTACTCATGGCTTCCTTCTCCTCCTTTGCAGGCCCAGTATTATGGCGAGATTGGCATCGGGACCCCCCCACAGAAGTTCACTGTGGTCTTCGACACTGGCTCCTCCAACCTCTGGGTGCCATCTGTGCACTGTCACCTGCTGGACATCGCCTGCCGTAAGTGTCACCGGTGCCAGCCACGGCTCAACAGCTTCTCCCTCCCTGCAAAATGCAGATCCTGGCATTGCAAGAGGAGAAAATGAGGCAGCAGCGTGAAAGGGCTTGCCAAAGGCTGATGGGCTCTTTAGGGTCAGAGCTGGAAATAGGATCCCAACCTCCCGCATCCATCCTTCATTACTCCCTTCCTGTTTTTTCCCCTCCACATCACCCACGCAGAGCTTCAAACCTTCCCCAACAGCCTTGGCCCTGCAGCTGGGGAGCAGCATCACAGCTTGTGATGTTTCTCCCCAAATTATAGACCGACGCTGCTGTTGCCCCATTGTGCAAGGCTGGTGAAAAAAAAATCAGCCTCTTGCCAGATCTGATACAAACTGTCCTAGTTTCTGGTTTATTGCCACACGGATGCATGTGCGTGCATGTTTATGGATTTATAATTAACGAGAGCCAGGTAGGCACGATGAGATGAGAACGTCTTAGGGACTACGAGTTTTTTTTGCTCTGTGGCGTTCCTACGCAATAAACCTCCGCAGTTGAAGGTGTCAAACCCGGCTATGGCAAAATGCCATTTAAAAGCCATCGGCTGTGCTGCTTAAGCAGAGCAGAGAAACCTGTGGAGCCAACAAATGCAACCGTGAAAGGCAGCCCACAGTGCTCCTTGGGGGTAGGGAGGAAATTTGGACTTTTTGTACAGCCCTGTAGTGCCCAGAGAGGAAACAAACCTTCTTTTTGCATACGCGAAATGAGATGTAGGGTGGTGAGGTCCAGACCTGGTCTCTCTTGGGGGTTCCTGATCTGTAGCAGGGAGCTGGTTTCTCAAGGCAGTGGCACAGGAGGTGCTGGGTCCAAAGGGCTCGGTTTATGACTATGCAACGAGCCTAACCTCCTGCCAGACTGGGATCCAGACGGCCCAGCCGGGGAAGTCCCCGGATAGCGTGTCGGTTTCCGTAGGGCTCGGCTGGTTCGTCCTCAGCCGCTGTCTGCCCCGCTCAGCAAGCAGCCGCAGAGCCGGGCTGGCTGAGCTCGCCACGCACCGCTGCCCAACTCGTGACTCAGGAGGAATCTGCGGAGGAGGAATCTGCCCAGCCATAAAACCAGGGATATCTTACAGTTCCCAACCCTTCCAAGGGGAAAAGCAGCTTAGACTAGGGGAAAGCCCTTCTCCTCTGCAAATAAAAGAATATTTTGAGCCCTTTCTGCACAAAAAACAATGACCATATAAAAAAATTTCCAGCACTTCTTAGTAAAAGAAACAGGTAAATCCATGAAGTGAAAACGTTCATGCCCAAAGCAGGCTATATTTAAAGCCACCCTGGCTCTCCATGGCATGGGGGGGACATTTCGTTCTGTTGTCTAACGCACCCTGACACACCAGCCATGTAGCCTCTAGGCTTTTAATACCTGGTGACCAAATCCGATTTAACAGCCAAATTGGATCTGCCCACCTAAATCCCCAGACATTGGAAATGTTTTGTTAAGCAGTCTGGATTCAGGCCCACTTTCACATCGTTGAGTGTCCGTTTGTCCAGATGAGCCGGGTGGTGTGGGGTTAGGTGTCGGGGAGCCCTAGGTATCAAGGAGCACTAATGTTGTATGTCCCCCTGTGTCCCCCTCCCTGGCTGCAGTGCTGCACCACAAGTACGATGCCTCTAAATCCAGCACCTACGTGGAGAACGGCACCGAGTTCGCCATCCACTATGGGACGGGGAGCCTCTCTGGGTACCTCAGCCAGGACACCGTCACGGTGAGTGACAACTGCCCTTGCCCCGAGCTGCCCCAGCCTGCTTTCGGCAGAGCGCTCAAAGCCATTTGATTTCAACGGGTCTCCCTTCTTGAGTGTCCTACTCGTATAGAGCATGCTTCAGCGCCGTGTTTCCAAGTGCTTTGAAAAGAGGTGGTGATGATGACTGAGGAGGTGACGATGACCAAGGCAGGCAGAGAAGGGGGAAGGTATTAATCAGCAGGTCAGCAGGCTAGGAGCATGGACCGCACGCATGGTGCCCTGCAAACTCAGTCTCTGGCCATCCCTCCAACCCTCTTCCTTCTGACCCTGGAAACTGGGGACTGCTTAGCCTGGAGAAGAGGAGGCTGAGGGGAGACCTCATCGTGCTCTACAACCACCTGAAAGGAGGTTGTAGCGAGGTGGGGGTTGGTCTCTTCTCCCAAGTAACAAGTGGTAGGACAAGAGGAAATGGCCTCAAGTTGCGCCAGGGGAGGTTTAGATTGGACGTGAGGAGAAATTTCTTTTCTGAAAGAGTGGTCAGGCCTTGGAACAGGCTGCCCAGGGAAGTGGTGGAGTCCCCATCCCTGGAGGTATTTAAAAGATGTGTAGATGAGGCGCTTAGGGACATGGTGTAGTGGGCATGGTGGTGTTGGGTTGACAGTTGGACTCGATGATCTTAGAGGTCTTTTCCAACCTTAATGATTCTATGATTTCCCAGCCCAAGCGCACATCAGCACCACCGCACAGGCTGCTGGTGGTGCCCAGCTTGTTTCTGGCCAACATCCACGTGGTAGTGGACGTCCACACGGGCAGCTGCCCAAACACTGGCCAGAAATGGGCTCTTCGCTGCCCAGTGCTCTTTGAGAACCTGTGCTTATGTTTGCAAAGGCTGTGTAACACCTGGGGGGCGTTCCCCAGCAGCGTTCAGGGCCCAGCTTGAGGTAGCCGGGCTGCTGGTGGTTGCTTCCTATCGTTTCCTTTTCAGTGAGCAAAGGCTGAGCTTTCTGTCCTGTGAAGGACAGGCGCCTTTCACAACTGCCTCCCAGGTATAGATGCTCGTGAGAGTTTGCCAGCTGCCGAATGTCAGCTGTGCACGTGCTCCCGGATTACTGGGTCTCCTGGCAGGGATAAGAGCATATGTTTGCTTTGCAGGGAGGAGACAAAGCAAAAGTTTTGAATAAGCACATAAATCTAGGGATTTGGGGGTTTCCGTGTTAGGTTCAGCTGAAAAGGATTGGCTTACGAATTTCATCGGGATCAAAAGAAAATAGCTAAGAGGAGCCCGAAGTGGATGGCTCATGCAAGGACCACTCTTTAGCCCATCCTTATAGCAGGAAAATTTCAGGCTAGCCTGGAAGCACCAGCTGTTGCCTCTGCACTGCATCCAAAGATGCCAGCATCAGGCTGGGTGCAGGACCCTCTTTGGAGGAGAGGGCTTTTGATGGGCTTGGTGAACCCTGAAAATCAGTGCAGACAAGGCTGTGGGGGAGAGCCGTAGGGGCTGCCAGCAGCTTTGCACCTCTGGTTTTGCTCTCTGCCTCCTGCAGCCCACCAGGTTTCAGGACAGTTTCAGTTTCAGTTCATTCCATTTATTTCCTGCATCCCTCGGTTCACTTAGAAACACCCCGCCACAAAAAAAGCCACCCAGCCGAGCCTTCCTGCGGCTCTCGCCAAATGAAGGCACCATGTACGTAGCATTAATGGATTCTCTTACATTAGGTTTGCAAAATACAGACGGAGCAGGCGGAGGCATCTGCATTCGTCACAGCAATGGAGCGGGGCAGCGAGGCAAACAGCGAACTTTATTGTCCCGTGAAAGTGTGGGCTGGTTTAGGCGCTTTCCGGCTTAATGCAGGGGCTGAAGTGAGTCAGAAGGAAAATTGCAGCTTTTTTCTTTTTTTTTTGGTTTGTAATTATCACCCTAATGCCTACTTGCTAATTAGCTCTCTACTTCCCAGCGGCTCAGAGGAAGGATTTTTGCCTGAGCTTGTTCGGGAAGTGGGGATGGCTCTTGGCAGCTAGCACAGCTTGTAGCATTTGGTTTCTGTCTGGGCAGAAGCAAGAGAAACCTCTTGCCTGGAGCCTGAGCAGTGTCATGTTTGAAGTACGCAGGAGCAGGGGCGACTCAGAGGGTCAGGGACCTTCAGCTTGGACACGAAGATGCTTCCTCTGATGCACAGCATCCTGTAGGCAAGCTCCCAGTCGGGTGTAGTCTGGAAATACAGACATTGAAACAGCCTTCAGGGTGACCCTCTCGGCTCCAGCCATCCCACTGGGTGGAAGCAACCACAACAGCTGTGGTAGCACTGACATCTGACCAAAGGGCGCTGGTTGGCAGGTGGTCCAGAGTCCCTCAGCCCTGAGTTTTTTTTGAAGAGGGTGACGAGCTCATGTCAAACATCCTCTCTCCTTCTGTGGAGGAATGATGCCTCATAGCACCTCGAGGTGCTGCTCACCCTCCAAAGAGCAGCGGGTTCAGCCAGCCCTCTGCCGCTCGGGCATCTCAGCCCTTTTTTGCAGCCTGACCTTGGGATGTCCTTCAAGGACAGCAGAGGAAGGATTGCCGGCTGTGGGGCGCGAGGTCTGTCCCAGGTCTGCAGTGCAGGCACAACGCGCAGGAGATGCCCCTCCTCGCCTCTCCCCTGTGCCTCTGCAGAGCCCCGAGTCCCGGTACCAAACCGTGCCGCGGAGGCCCTTGCCTCTAGTCTGCCTTCACCATCCGGCGCTTGCCTGCTCGGCTGAGGCCGCTAACAAGGAGGCCGGGCGAGCTGCGGGGTGCCGACACCTGTCTGCAAAGCGCTGGAGGGCAGCCACCACGCAGCCATCCACTGGTAATGATTTTCGGTCGCTCCGTGTCTGGGTGAGAGCCAGCCGAGGGACAGAGACGAAGGATCTGTCACCTGGCGCCAGCGCTCTGCTAAAGATGCTCTTGGGTTTCAGTCCTGCTGAGGACCAAGCGTGGGCAGGGTCTGCTGAGACCCCACTGCCGGGCAGATATCTGTCTCCTTCTTGGGATGTGCAACCAGGGCAATATTCAAACAGACCTGGCGCTCGGTTTTAACAGTCCATTGCATTTTATTTTTTTTTAAGTGGAAGCCTTATTGAACTTTCAGAGCTGCTGGCAGGACCAGCTGTGCCAAGTGGTGGAGCGGTGGCTTTCGTAAACCTGCGGCATACAACCGGGGTGCTCGCCACGCGCCGGCGAGCGGATGCGTTGCTGCGAGCTGTTTTGCCTCACATCCTGCCCTGTGGCTTTTAGCTTTTGCAAGGCTCGATCGCCCTTTTCTAGCGCAAGCCTCCGATACCATTAAAGCCAACACTGCCCATCCCAGCCTTGCTGTCTAACCCTGGGGGGGCTATTAGTAATTTACAGGGATCGTTATCTGCCATCAGGTAGGAGAGGCCAGCTTTTCAGTCCAGGCCGGTTCACTACAGGGCTGCTAGCTGGAGGCTGAGAGGCTGAAATCGTCCTAGCACAGATGCTAAAATTGCCTGTGGTCAGCCAGAAGCTCAGAAACCTCCTGAACTGCTAGAGCCAGGAGCCAGCAGACACGTCCTACCCCCCATCAGCAGACCTATCCTGTTTTCTGCGATCTCCTCCTTTCCAGGGATCTGCCCTTGTGGGGCGTTTCAGCTTTCCAGTGGGGAACGCCAGTCCATCTTGTGGCTGGCAAGAGAGGTGACCTTTGCATTCACAGTACTCCGCTTGCTATTTTTGTGCTTCGGGCTCAACCTCGCTTTCCTGGCTGGGTCTTCTCCCCTCCCACAGGAGGTCTCTGGTGGCTCTTCTGGGAGGTGCAGCAATATCCTGGGGATGTTTCCTGTGTAGGGGAGATCGCAGGGGTCGTTGGCAGAGGTGAGGGATTTGTGCTCCCGACCAGGGATGGGTGCAGCACCCGAGGAGGTAGGGCACGGAGATCACTTAGATGTCCAGGGTGGGGAAGAGGATTAAAGGCACAACACAAGAGCTTTTCGGACTGGGAGGAAAGGACGATGAAGGCGATAGGGGAAGGGTGTAGGCGATGTAGGGGGGACAAAGTGATATAGGGCTCTCTGTGCAAAGAGGAGGAGCTGCGAAATGGCATGGCCAAGGGCCGGGACCTAGCAAAAGACTGAAAGTATTGAGTAAGAGCAAAGAGCAAAGGGGGGCTCCTGCCCGTAGGGGTGCGCTGGGCTTTGCAGGGACTCAGGAGGTGCCACTGTGTGGCTAGTGTGGCCTGTCGTCCCCCCCCGGAGGAGAGTGGCACCAGGGTATCTGGTTTCTGCAGCTGCCTACGAATGCAAGGGTGAAAGCAGGCAGGAGCGTGGCAGCGCGTTGAGGGACACGCTACAGTCTGCGTTCAGCAAGATCCCGTTCCCGCCCCAGTCCCCTGAGTCAGTTTTCTTTACAATCTGCTTTTCGCTTCCCTCCCCATCTCCCCTCAGCTCGGTAACTTGAAGATCAAGAACCAGATGTTCGGGGAGGCCGTGAAGCAGCCAGGCATCACGTTCATTGCTGCCAAATTCGATGGCATCCTGGGCATGGCATTCCCTAGGATCTCTGTGGACAAGGTCACCCCTTTCTTCGATAACATCATGGAACAGAAGCTGATCGAGAAAAACATCTTCTCCTTCTACCTGAACAGGTAGTGCTGGGTTTGGTGGCTCACCGCTCGTTGCGAGGGCAAGCCCAGCTGGGCATTTCTCTATGCCTCCCGGTAGCACCTCTTGCCATGTGCCAGTTTATACCCTGGCCAGCACTGCTGGGGAGGTCTCAGCAAGGTCTGGAGCAGTTGGGCCAAAATCTCTTCTGTTTACTGCTTTGAAGTAAGAAGGGAAGGAGAAATGCAGCCATTTTACTGATAAAAAGCTGGGTAGATCTGCTACCAGATTTCTTAACTGATGAAGAGACAGAGGATGTTTCCAGAGGAAAGAGAAATAAAAATAAACAGGGTTGTGATCATGAGATTGCACGCTGCTAGTGCAGTCCCCGTTAGGGGGGTAAACACAGCCCCAGTTTGTTGCCAAAATCCGTGAGCCATGTGGCCACCACCATATCACCTCCCAGGCAAGCGTGGCCCCCACCAGTCATCACTAATGATGGGGCTAACACTCCCTCACCCTCCGGGAAATCCTCCTGCGTAGCTCCCATCGCCTTGCCACCCGCTGCTGCTCCCCCCCAGGACACCCCATCACCCTCCTGGCACCGCAGGGGGGACTCTGAACTACTTCAGCCCAAAAAGTAGCACGCCGGGAGCGGGGAGGGCAAAGAGGGCTGCTGCTGGCCGCTCAAGTGCCAGCCCTCCCCCATCACCATATTTCTTCCCATCTGCTCGGCAGCGAGCTTTTATCTGACAGTAACCTTGAAGATTCGGCTCCAAGGCTGCTGACTGGCGCAGAGTCGGGTGCAGATAACCTAACGCTGCATCAACCGCGTCCAACCCTGCACGGGTGCTTGTTACAAACCGATTACTCGGGGGGTCCCTGCACCAGTGCTCAGTTCCCCTTTGCTGTCCCCCTTCTCTGCAGCGAGTTTCTCCAGGTGTCCATGCAAAAGCACAAGGTGAAAAGCTGCAGGATGCTTCGGCTGGGCCAAACTATTCCCACTTCCCCACCCCAGCCTATCTCACAGTATCTGTCCTTATATTGACATTATAGCATGACATATCTTCAACACTGCTAATGCCATGCTTCACCCCCAAGCACCCCGGTGTGCGTTTTGGGAGCACGCGGAGGGGGTTGTTCTCACCCTGCCCCTGATGATCACGAGTTTGGGGTTTGTTTTTCAGAGACCCCACCGCTCAACCCGGCGGCGAGCTGCTCCTGGGAGGGACCGACCCCAAGTATTACAGCGGCGACTTCAGCTGGGTCAACGTCACGCGCAAGGCCTACTGGCAGGTCCACATGGATGCGTAAGTCACCCCTCCACCCAACTACATGTGTGGGGACATGTGTGCAGACAACTCACACCTGGGGCCGGGCTGAGACTCTCCCCGAAAAGGAATCATCTCTATCCCTGTAACACATCCACACCAAAAAAAAGCAGATTAAAATCCCACCCTAAGGCTGGGTTGTTTGTTGCTGGAAGGGGAGGAGAGGCAGAAAACAGCAGGAGATGTTCTGCACAATCCTTTCTTCTTGTTTACGGCTTGGCCCTTGAAAACGCCTGCTGCGCCCTTGCGAAGCGGGGAAAAACGCCAGCGTGTCCTCCTTGCAGGCAGGGCGAGCCCCACAGATTAAACCCCGGCTTTGCTCAGCTCTCAGCGAGGCCTGAGCTGTGTGGCTCACTTGGATACAGCTCCGGAGGAGCAGGATGAGGCCCCAGGAAGCCAGCCCTTGACTGAAGGGCACGGCACGGCAATCAACGTGCATTGTTGGAGGCAGAGGGGAGGAGAGCGGGCTGAGCTGCCGGCCGCCAGCCCTGCGGTCTATTCTGAGCTCTCCCACGTGATGGGAACTTAAAAGTGGCCTGTGATCAGAGTGTGTCCTTTCCCCGGAGATCGCATCCCTCCCCAGCGCAGAGTTTTAGTTATCATCTTCCCCCAGCCCTGCCACGTTGGCAAAGCATGGCAAACCCTTGGCTGGAAGGCTTTATCTGTCCGTGCTGCTTGTGAAACGCAACGCAGGTGAGGAAGCCGAGCAGCTCCTGCCTTGCCTCTTCCATGTACACGAACCCTTCCCTTGCCCATGACCCCCTCAGCCATCACACCACCCCTTTAACCCTTTGGTTTTTGCAGTAGCACTGGCGATATGAGTCCCTAATGCACCGCCCTTAGTTCGCTCACGTGCCCCTTAGTCACGGTGTTTCGCAGGCAGGGTTCGCAGGCAGAAATGCAGTAACGCACCAAGGCACCCGCTCAGTCGGGAGCAGGCGAGGGTCCTGCGGGGAGCCAGCGGGTCTGTGCACTAAGTCAGCGCTGCATCAGGATTTCTGAGCTCCTGTCCTTCCTGGGCATCGCTCGCAGCCCTCCCTCGCATGCCTACGTACTGCCCAGGCTCGGCCGTCTTCATCTCTTTGCCTGCTGCTGCCCCCAGCCTTCGCTGGGAGGCCTCTAAGGGTTGTCTTCTGTCTGGGCATCTCTCCCCAGGGTGGATGTTGCCAATGGGCTGACTCTGTGCAAAGGGGGCTGCGAGGCCATTGTGGACACAGGAACCTCGCTCATCACCGGCCCCACCAAGGAGGTGAAGGAGCTGCAGACAGCCATCGGTGCAAAACCGCTCATCAAAGGCCAGGTGAGGCCGGGCTGGGAAAGCGGGAATCCATGGCCATCGCGGTATCCGCGTGCCGCCCTGCTTTGCACCCAGCTGCTTCTAGAGACCCCAGTCTTCTGCTCCCTCCGCTCTCCGTTCCCAGCCTGTGCTCCTGGAAAAGCCCCTGGCATAGCAGGGACCCCTCTGTCTTTTGACCCCGAGTAGCGTTCGACGCCCTGCTCACGCTCTTGGTAGAGGGCACAGTCTGTGAACTTCGGGAGGCTTTGGGTCATCCCTGCTGCCCGTCTCCGGGAGGCAGAGATGAAGGGGTGCAAATTGCAGCTGAGGCCAAGGATTCACGTTAATGTGAGTCCAGAGGCACTTTAATACAAATATATTTAATGCAAATGACAACCTTCCCTGCCAAGCTTTTAACCATCTTAGCTAATCTCACAAGGTCACCTCTCCTCCCTGAAATTGTGGAGGAACAGGGATTATAAGGACCCTGTAGGAAGGATGGTCTGCTCTGAAACCCCTCCCAAATCACAAAGCCATGAGCACTTGTAGGGCTTTTCTGCAGTGTGGGGAGACCCCATGCTGCAGCAACAACTGGCTTAGACCTGCCACCCTCCCCAAGACTCGCCAGTGTTAATTAAACCGGCTTTGTCCGTTCAGCATACCTTGAGTCCCTGTCTGTGTCTCTAGGCTGTATCAAGCCACATCTCTCCATCCTGTGGCAGAGGAAAGACCCCAGCCCTGCTGCGTCAGGTGCTGTGCCCTGGGGCTCAGCAGAGCCAAAAGCTGAACCCAGCATCCTTTGGCTCCATCCCTATCCCTAAAACCCTCCGGCCCCTCAGCTTATAGCCTGCTTACCCCAGCAGGGAGCAGCCCGTTTGAGCTTACCCCAGCTCAAACCTGTTCTGCACCCTGCGATAAGCAGTTCTTAGCAAAGATGTGGTTGTGCCTGGGAGAGACCGTGCCCTTTCCTGAGGGCATGGGAGCTGCCACGTAAAGCCTTTACTGTTTCTGTTTCAGTACGTGATCCCCTGCGATAAGGTGTCATCTCTGCCTGTCGTCACACTAACGCTAGGAGGGAAGCCCTACCAGCTCACCGGAGAGCAGTATGTCTTCAAGGTGTGTCCAGGCAGCTTCTGCCAACCTTACGCTTCTCCCCCAAGGCCTAACTTTTACCTTCTGCACTCAGAGCTCAACCATGAAATCCAAAATGCAAGAGCAGCAAAAACAAAGCTGGAGCTGGCACTTGGGAAAAAGTCTAAAAGGTTGGGGTGACAGGGTGGTGGCAGTGGCTGATGGACCCAGGCAAGCTCACCAAAGTCCTGCAGGAGCGAGACCCCCTGCGTGATGCTCAGAGGAGTAGCAGGATGGAAGAGAAAGGGCAGGCAGGTTGTTGCATCACTTTCTACAAACATTTTGCCCTTTTCTGCTGGATTCTGGTGCCATGAGGCCAGCCTTGTCATAGCAGAGGCCACCAACGTGGCATTTAAGACAGCAGAGTCAACTTGCAAGGATCATTTTGTGCAAAATTTCAACGACAGCTCTAATTCAGAGCTGCGTGGGCTGGGAGGTTTATGGGGACGTGGGGCTTTACTCGATGCTTTGCTGCGTAAGGGCTCTGGGAGGGGGAGCTGGGTTTGGAGCCACGGGGGTGGCAGGTTGGGAGTTACTTTTGCAAGCTGTGGATCTCAGGCTGGGAGAGGCTGAAGCGCAGCCGGCCTTGGCAGGAGTTATTGCCGAGCCTGCGAGGTTGAGGGAAGGGGAGGACCTCCTCGGACTGAAGCTCTCACTCTTCTCTCTAGGTTTCTGTACAAGGAGAGACCATCTGCCTGAGCGGCTTTTCAGGCCTGGACGTCCCACCCCCCGGGGGCCCGCTCTGGATCCTGGGAGATGTCTTCATCGGTCCCTACTACACCGTCTTTGACCGTGATAACGACTCTGTTGGCTTTGCCAAATGTGTCTAAGCGCCTGACCCCCACTGCCTCTGCCACACACACACTTCTACACACACACAGGAGCCGTAGAGAAAGATTACCAGGATTAGAAACCCAGTGAGTGGAAATGAAAAAAAAAAAAAAGAAAAAGAAACGGAACTAGATTTAAAATTACATGGAAAATAGTCATTAGTGCCCTGCTAGCTACTTTTTCCCCTCTGTTGAGTAAGTGGTGCTGGGAGGTCTCTAGTTGACAACTCCAGCTGGAGGTCTCCAGCTGACAACTCCTTGCTTTACTGCTAGGTCTTCCAGTATTTGTTTTTAAGAATGATTCTCAGAGCTGAACAAGGCCCTCTCACGTCCCCCAGCCCTGGTCCTCTTCCTGGGGGGACAGCTGGTGGAGCCAGCCCCTGGCACCTCCGTTCCTGCAGAGAGGCTGTGCAGCTGCTCTTGGGTTTGGGCTTCTGCGCTGGGGGAGAGGGACGGGGAAGGCTGTCCGGCACGTTATTTACTTCTTCTTGCTTTTTCACTGATGAAGTGGGGGAGTGGGTGGGGGAGGAGAGTCCATCTTCATCACCCTCCACGATGGGTTGAGGCAGTGACCCCTAGGTCATTTCTCAACAGGTTCGTGCTGGCTTGGTCCTGGGAGAGCACGTCCCGGGCTGGAGCGATGGGGAATCATGGTAGCGTGCCCAAGGGTTGAGTTTCAGAGCCTGAGGGCTTCGGTGGTGTGTTTTTGTGTTGTGACGGCACTAGTGAGAGAGCTGGAGGCGTGATGTCCACGTGCCTGACCTAACAAGGCAGGGATTCATCAGGGGGCTCCAGCCAGTGGGACTCTTCAGGGAGTAAGAATATAAAGGGGGTCAAGATAGGATTTAATAGAGGTGACTTGAATTCATGGCCATGAAGGCCCAGCTTTCTGCTGAGCAAAGTCACTTGACACAGGTTCTCTTGAGTTTGGTGTGGTGAACTTCTCCCAGGTTCCCCAAACAGCAGATCTTCCCAGCTTCATCCGCAGCCAGTGAGTTGAGAATAATATTTCCTAAAGCAACTAAGTGATCTGCAAGCCGCAATCACACTGATAAAATCCGTAGGTGTTTGTCAGCCACGTAAGACCTTTTGGAAACATTATTCGCAGCATTTGGAACTGCCCAAAACTCAAGAGACAGTTGGCAGAGCCAGAAAACCTCCCAGGCAGGAGGGTGCCGTGGCAGCTGCTGGACTTGCATTCGCTTTCCCTGCTGCCCCGTCCCAAAACCCAACTGCCTTTAACACCCTCCTTACCTGCTTTCCACCTTACTAATGCTGGCGAGAGCTCTGTTCACGTCCACCCTGTGTTGCAGACGGAGTGAGGCACAATCCTGCTTCGGAGAGGTTGTAGCTGATTTAGCTGTGCTCGCAGATCCTCCCGGAGAACCGAGTTCTGCGCATATCTGTGCTCACTGTACTGGGCTGGCATCAGTAGGCAAACACTGGTGGAGCTGGGAGGACAATAAAGTGAGTTTTAAGCAGTACTGGAAAGCAGAAGAGAGGCTGCCAAGAATCCCAGCCCAGGTGTAAAAGACTCCCTTTGCTTTCCCAATGCGCTGGATCAGGTTCTGAAGTTAGGGAGTGGCAGGAGGTGAGGGGCAAAGCTGAGGGTGGCAAGAGGACCAGATCAGCACCATCCATGACCTCAGGCCAGGCAAAACAGATGGTAAAATCCTGGCTCCCCAAAATTCACTGATAATCCTGCCAGCAGTACCGGTGGGACCAAGGAAGTTCCTGAGAAAGGTCTTTGGGCAGTAGGTGAATAGATGGTTATGCCCGGTGAAATGCATATACATCATCCACAGTATCGAATTCACCACGAACGTCAGAGGCACAGGTGGGGAAGAGGTCCTGAGGTGAGCTGTGGGAGGACAGTGAGCATGTAGCCTGCGGATGTCCCCTGTCCCCACCTCCTGCAGCTGATCAGTTTGGCTTTACGACCATGCCTCGTGCCTTGGAGGGGTCTGGCGTGGGCAGTGGGGACAGGCCTGGGCACAATTCTGATGCGTGCGTTGTGCCCTGCAACCCTGGATGCGACAAATGCTGCTCCCAAAGCTTGCTTCTGCCTGCTCGTAGTCTTCACCTGCAACGCTGCATCTGGACGCCTAAGGACATCTGTTGCAGACTGGCTAGAGAACAGTAGCGTGTTACCGAAAAAAATCATCAGTAGGTACTCCAAAATCAGCAGATACTCAGCACCTCTCTGGAGAGCCCCGGTTTCACACCGATTAAGTGCCCAGAGCTCCTCCAAGTCCTGCTACATCGTTTCTCAGCTGCAGGATTTCTCCAGTGCGGCGAGACAGAGACAGCCTCTCGGGTACCCGCTAATCAGACCTGATGCGGGGGGGAGCCCAACATGGAGCTGGCAGCAGGTTTTGAATGTCTTCAGCGTCAGATTTAAGCGGGACATGCAGCGCAGCCCCAGAACAAGCCGTCGGGCCGCAGTTCTGCTGGGCGTGCAATGCCTTACGCCGTCTGCGTCGTAGCCTCCGCGGTAATCCAAGGCTGGGCTGGTGTCGGTCCTCAGGCAGGCAGGAGACTGCTGCCGGGGGAAAGAGCATGACCCAAAACGATGCCCTGAGTGACATACCTTAGGATAGGCTGGAGGAGCGGTTCATCGTAGTCTTCCCTGAATGGGTCTCATCCCCTCGTTCTTTTATTTGCATTTTTAAACCAAACTCTAACTGCGTGACTGTTTGTTTTTTTTTTTAATCTAATTTGCTGTCGGAATTACTGTCTCATCACAGAAAATTGAAAAGAAAATACAGTATTTCCCCCCTTAACTCTGAGAGTGGTCTTTCCTTAAGCAGTTTGAGATGCCAAACTCTTTCTCGGTGTCCAGAGACTGTGTCTCCCCAACCTGTTGGCCCAGTACATCTGGTCACCCACTTGGGTGGACTCATCCGTGTTTCAGCAGGGCTTCTTCCCTTCTCTGTGATAAGGAAACATGCTAGAAGCCTGTCGGGTTTGTCTTTTGTATTAAAACATAACCCAGCCTCTTCAGGGTGACATGACAGTGTCACCTGCCTGACCCCGCACCACTGGGGCAGCAGGCGCTCCCAGCATCCCTCCTAGCCTACAGCCTTCTGGGGCCACATCTCCCTGGCTGAGTATTGCCAAGGGTAGTCCTCCAACAGGCTACTCGAGCTGTCCCCTGGTCCTCTGGGCCAGTAGAACAAGCTCCTGCTCGACTTGGGACGTAGAGTGGTACTGTAGCAGCCAAAGCGGGACTCCAGTTTCTAAGTCCAGCCTAAAAACCACTAGGATGTGGAATTCACGCTCCCAGAGCCTGGTGATGAAGAACATGGGTTTGGTTTTTTTTCAAAATGTAGGAAAAATCCATCCCTCTTGCCTGGCTGTGCGATTTTTAGTCCTAGCGCTGCTGTACGGGAGCTGGAGACTCCGTTGCAGAATGAAGGCCCCATGTGCCAGGTGGAAGATAAGAGCTAATCCCTACTTTGAAAAAAGCATCATCTACATAAGCAAGACGGATGCAGCCAAGTCCCACCCCGTTTTCTGAGCGCAGATCTAAGCACACAGAGAGCTTAACTGATTTCCCTGCTGGCACATCCCGAGCCTCTGTTCCCCCAGGATGCCTTAATACCCCCATCAGCTATTCTCCTACGTTAAAGAGATGGATTTAACCCAAAAAGGCTGGCTGGGTCCTGAAAACCAATCATGCAGCCCACCGTTCCTCAATAGCCCAAGGGGAGAACAAGTCATCTGCTACCAAATATTTATCGACAGGAATACGAGGGCATTGCTTCTCCTTGGGGGATTGTGCCCAAACCTTTAATCGTGCCATGAGTACTGAACGATACATCTCAGCGGGAACAATCACAGGCTTGATCTTGGCCAAGAGTTGGAGAAGCCAAGAGCCAGGATTGTCCGCCCATGCTTTTCCGGCAGGGAGCAGAGCACATCCCACCCCACGGGCAGCCTGCACATGGCCCCACGTTACCTTGCCCAGAAAATCCTCAGGTTTACACCAGCCCCCCCATTTACTGCACCGTCTCTGCAGAACTCCCTGCACGTGACAATTTGATAACTCACTCTTTATTGAATGTCTCTACCGGTGCAAAGAAGAGAAAATTTTTCATTATATGTCCCCTTGAGTAGTAGGGCGCTTGGCCCTGACCCTTAGGGCTGTCTTCATGGGCCTGATCCTCCAACTGACTCCGCTCTAGGTCTGATGAGGGCTTTGCCAAAAGCCCCCTCAGAGAAGGACCTGCCTAAGGAGAGGGAGGATGAGACCCCTCGTTTATGGAGATGACTTGCTCCTCTGGTTGGCTCAGCAATTTGTTGCTTTGGGAGACTATTTTTACTCACCGTCAATGATGAAGAACGTTGGTTTGGGGGCTGGTGGCTTCTTCTTTTTCCGCTCTTTCTTGGATTTATTTTTAGGTTCCTTTGGGAGGGAAAAGAAGCAGAGTGCAGACTGAAAGCTTAGAGGACAGGAGACAGAGATCAAGGGAGAGTGGGGAGATGGGATTTACCCCTCCAAGCCTCAGGCCACTTCACTGCTTACGGGGCTTAGCAACCCACTGGGGAATTTTATAAGGGGAATAGGAAAGAGCATTCAGGAGGTTGTGGGCTTTCTCCTTCAGAAAAAAGCAGGGGCAGGTCCTGCTAACGGTTTTCCGGAGAGCTGGAGTAGGATTTGAGATGGAAGACTTTCTCACGGGTCTTATAGTACTTGATTATGCTACGGCCCACGTGTTGTTAACACGATTACAGAATTGCTTTGGGGCAGGAAACGTCTTTCTGTTCTGTTCATCCCATGCTTAGCACAAGAGGACGCAGGCCTTGATGCCACAGTAATACAAGTGATTATTCATACTCGTCCCAGCTTTTATCTGAAAGGAAAGTGGTCCTAGACCTTATGGTTGAGGGCTTGCATGCATGACCTTTAAAGACTCCCAGAAAATAGGAGGAGTGTTACAAAAATGCAGAATATTGATGTTTTTTTCTTCCTTATGTCGTCATTTTTTAAGCCAGTTCCCTAATTTTGAAGGGTCACATGAATGGTTTTTGAACCGGTGATGCTGCATATATGCCGTTGTGGTCCACAGTAATAAAACTCTCCCTGCTCACACTTAGCATTGAAGAAGGTGATGAATTACCAACCCAAAGACCCAAAAGTGCTCTGCAAACTGTAGGGCTGATCAGGTACCTAGAGAAAAGAAAAAACAGCCATCCAACCTCCCTTTCAATCGTCTTCACCCCAGGGAATGCGCCCACCTCTGTTGATCCCACGTTCCCCTACACCACCCTGCTGCCTCCTCTTGCCTCCTCCAGACCCCCTCTTTGACCTCTCTTCTTCCCTCCTCAACCTCCATCCCTGCCTGACGTTAAGAAGAGGAGCGGCCCTACCTACGCAGCGTTCCCCAGATAAATGAACAGCAGGCCCATCAGTCGCTCCTACGGCAGACAACAATCTGCACCCGAGGGGTTTCGTTCCTCCTCCCGAGCCTGCGGGAAGGATGCTCCGCACAGCTGCGGGTTGCCCAGGTTTGTCCGAGCCCTCCGGAAAAGCTGACGACAGCTGGCCACGGCTCTGCCTCTCCTGCAAACGTCTTAATCCCATGGGAACATCACTCTCACCCCGGCGCTGCTTCTGCTCTTTAGCAGCTTCTTGGAGAGAGGCCTGGGTCTCGTCACAGGCACTAATAAAACCCTCTTTACTTTGGCAGGACCCAGCACCACTCCAGCAGCAATAAATCCCGAACCACAGGGCAATTTGTCCTTTTTTAGCCTGCACAGGTGCCTTCAGAGGGATTAAATCAGCCTCGTGGAAACTGCACCCCCTCCAGCCTGGGAGCACCGTGGCTGTGCGAGAAGTCCCTTCGCATCCCACCAACCCGTGGGGATGAACACGGGGTGGGTGCCCCTACGCAGGAGCTAAATCTGCTTGCGAACAGCCGAGTGAATTACCGTCCTTATTTCTTAGCTCAGCACTCTGCGGGTAGGCTTAAGGCATTTCCAGAGGATTTCCCTCCCCCTGCAGGTACCGCTCACGCGAACTTTTGTTTTACCCTGCCTGTTTCCAGTACTCTGGATTTCTCTGCTCTCCTTCCCCAGAGCCCCAGCTGAAGTGGCTGCTGCCTCAAAGCCACCTGCGCCGGGCCGGGCTCTGCCGCGGTGGGGTGACACGGCGTGTCCTCATGTCCTCGCACTCCCCGTGCCACGGCTGCGTCCTCCCGAATGACCTGCAGGCTGTCCCTGCACGGCACCAGCTGCTCTCCAGCATCGCGTCCCTGGGGGGGACGCTACCGCAGTGTACCCCAGAATCGGGTTTCCATGCAGCTCCCAGGGCAGTTGGCAACGGGAGGCAGCAAGCATTTCCCTGATCCTGTGCCAAGCCCGGGCATGGGCAGAGCCTCCCGGGCTTGACCATCCTTTGTGACATCCCCACCTCCTTCCCCTAAAGCAGCCACATGCCCTGCATCCTGCTGCCGGGGTGCTCCCACTGGGATTTGCTCAGTGCCGGCAGGATTTATGGCCCTGCACACAGGGTTTATCCCCTTTCCCTCCATCCCCCATGGCGTTTTTTTCCCCATGGCTCTGCATCGCCACCACCTCCCCTCGCCACGTTGTCTCCATGACCCCACACGACCCTGCCACGCTTGCTTGAGGTTCTCACCCAGGCCCGTGGGAGCAAACCCGCAACCCAGGCTGCAGCGAGTCCCCACTGCAAAGGTCTCTGTGGGTGACGGGCAGAGTGGGGCCAAGCATCCCCTCCGGGTGGCCAGGGAAGCCACTCAGCCGGGGTCCAGGAGATGCCCTTCTCCAGCGGGGTCCTACCAGGATGCTCCAAGCAGGAGGTGACGTCCCGGTGGGGAGGACAGGAGGAGAAGCGCTGAGATACGCAGGAGCTCTCCTGCGTGGAGCATGTTCGGGGGGGGGGGGGGGAGGAAGGGGGCTGCGGGTTGACCTTCCCAGCCCCTAACTCCCCCCCTGCCCACCCCTAGCCCATGGGTGCCCCCCCCCCGCCCCGGCCTCCCCTCCTCCCGCCACTCCAGCGCCGAGGAAGCCGAGCCGGAGGCAGTGCTGAGCCGGATATGCTGCGACTCCCCGCATCCCTCCTTGTGAGCATCCCTCGCTCCTCCTGATGCCTTCGGAGGAGACGGATGGACGGACGGACAGGCAGCCAGAGGTGGACTAGTCTCTTCTATTTGCAAAGCTGGGGTGGGGGGGAACCTCTTCCCACATCCCCTTCCCCATCCTCTCTCTTCCTCCCCTTTCCCCCTCCTCCTCCTCCTCCTCTCCGGCCACGATATTCTCCCCCCAAAAAGGGGGGGGGGGAACCTGCTGGTAGGTGGAAGGAACGGGGAGATGCAATCCCATCTGGAATCCCGCAGAGATGAGGACTCAGCCAAAAAAAAAAAGCCCCAAAAAACTAAAACCCCCAGGAGGGAGGGAGGGCGAGGGGCCGAGCTGCTCTGCCGCACCGGCAGACCCGCTCCGCCCGCCGCCCCGCAGCCGGGCAACCCGCTCCCATCCCGGCATGGGACAGAAAGCAGAAGGCCCCGACAGACAGACAGACAGAGAGACCGACAGACCGACCGGCGGGCGGGCGGGGAGGGCTGCGGGGGGGATGCAGCGCGGCTAACCGGCAACTCCCCCGGAGCCCCCCCGGCTCCTCCCAAGTGTTTCTCTCTGCTTTTATTTGTTTCTTTCTTTTTTTTTTTTTGTTTATTTCTCCACTCGTGACTCGGGCGCGAGTCACGCAGGACGGCGGGCAGCGGGGGGGGGGGGGAGGAGGAGGAGGAAGAGGGGGAGGGATGCTGCCCGCTGCTGCCCGCTGCTGCCCGCTCCGCTGCCCCCGCCGCGGGGCCGGGGCCGGCGGCAGCTCCGCGCCGAGGCGGCGGCTTTGTGGTCCCCGGGCGTAGCGGTGCTCCCTCCTCCCCCTCCTGCCTGCCCTCCTCTCCTCCCTCTCTCCTCTGCCCACTCCCTCGCTCCTCTCCCCACTCTCTCCTCTGTCTCCCGGTCCCTCTCTCTCTCCTGCCTTCCCCCCACGTCTCCCCTTTCCCGCTCCTTCCCCCCCTTTTTCTTCTCCCCCCCACCCCGCCTCTCCATCCCCTCACCCCCATTTTTCACGGGGGAGTTTTTCACTTTGCCAGGGCAGAGCGCGGTGACGCCGCGGCAGCCACCACGGAGAGGACACAGGACCCCCCCCTGGGCCTGCCGTGCCCCTTCGAGGGGGTGGCCTGGACCCCGAGGCCCCCCCAGGGTCTCCCGCAGGATTGCTTCGCCTGCATCGCCAAGCCCCCGGCTCTCCGGCAAGCCTCGCCTGTCCTGTCTCCTTCTTCTGCCGTTTATCTCATGGAGAGCAAGAGCTGCAAAGGGGACAGCCTGCGGCCAGCGGTCCCGTGCAAGCACTCGGTGGAGAAGAAGACGATGACCAACCCCACCACCGTCATCGAAATCTACCCCGACACCACCGAGGTGAATGACTACTATCTCTGGTCCATCTTCAACTTCGTATACCTCAACTTCTGCTGCCTCGGCTTCATCGCCTTGGCCTATTCATTGAAAGTGAGTAGTGAGCGCGAGGCGCAGGGTAAGGGGTTGCCGGAGGGAGGGGAGAGCGTTTGGGGGTCGTGCCTGATGTAAATCACATCTTGGCCACCCAAATGAGAGGTTGCACCCGCTGGGGCTGGGGATGGAGAGAGCCAAGGCATGTTTTGGAGCCGGGGATGTAGCTTCAGGTGAGGAAGAGGCGCTTTGACTTGCTCCGGTACCCTCGGAGGCTCCTCTGTACCGCGGCGGCAGGGTGATGGGCAGGCAACGCAGGGCTGGCTTGGCTCGTGCTGTGTCCACAGGCACCCCGGCACCCGGTCCCTTCTTTGGGATCCTGTCGGTTAGAGATCTTGTCAGGGTAGGATCCGGCAGCGTTGGATGGTCGGGCAGAAGCAATAAGAAGCAGCCGGCCAGGGTCAGCCGGCGCCTGGCAAGTTGCGGGGGGGAGCGGCTGCCAAGGTGCAGGGCAATCCTGCCTGTTTCCTTCTTGCCCTCTCCCTAATTAAAACACCAGAGCTGGTGGCCAGCTCCACCATCCCCCAAGCCCTATAAATCCCAAGACAAACCCTGGAGACCTGCCAGCATCGTGGGAACGAGCCCTGGGTAGCTGAGGAGAGGGAAGAGGGTACAGGGGGGCTTTGCACGGCACCGGGGCTGGGGGGAAATAGAACCGTGTTGATGGAGAGGGTGATGGCGTGGAGCACAGCCGGCGAAGGGGACGGGACTGGGTTACTCCCAGTAGCTGCAGGGGAGAGCAGCCCGGCCAGGGATGGCGCCCAGCAAACATCTCTCGGCAGCTGCCGGGAGAGAGGGGCCCGGGCTGCCCTCCCCTTCCCTGCCTGCCGGCCTCCAAACTAACTGAATGGATGTGCAGAGAGCCCGGGGGCAGCTGGGCGGCCCCGCAGAGGAGCTAGCTGATTTGTTTTGGCAGGCAGCGTTTAGAGGAAGGCCAGGGCACAGGCAGGCTTCGTCACAGAAGCAGATCAATTAACCCCCTCCAGCTCCCGTGAGCTGGACTGCGAGTGCCCAGCGCTGCAAGGAGGCTGCTCCCGAGCCCGGCAGGGTCTCCGGCAGAAAGGCTCGGGGTCAAGTCTGCGGACCTGTGCTCTGGGCTCACCTAGCACTGGCACCGTGGTGCCTGCCTCAGTTTCCCCTTCCCTGAGATGGGCGATGAGCACCCATCCATCACCCATGCAGAAGGCTTCACTGCTGTCTGGGTGAGGCATTTAATAGCTTAAATCATGCCGGGGCTGAGCATCACCGCAAGCAGGACTGACCCAAGGGCAAATCCAGGCAGTGGCAGCCTGACACGAATGGGGGGGAGGGAGTCCCTTAACACCCCCACTCATTTAGCCAGCGAGGGAAGAAACTGGCTTCCTCCTTTTTCTTCGCTCGTCTGAATTTGCCTTTAACGATCAGCATCTTTCCCATGCAAGAGACCCGGTCACAGCAGGCTAAGAAAGGGTTTCACGTCACGGGGACACGGCGGGTATCGGGGTAGATGCGGTCCCTCGGCTGCAGCCAGCAGTGGGGGCAGGACAGCCTGAGGAGCGGGCCGACCCATCCCAGGGGACAGGACGGAGTAGGGTCTGCCACCTACAAGGTTTTCAAAGGCTGGACCCTTCACTACCCGTGACGCGAGGTGGAAGGAAGGACAAAGCCCAGAAGTAACCCGAGGCCGGAGCCTTGTGCCAGGGCAGAGGCGTGGGCTCAGCATCCGGCTGCAAAGGTCTAGAGGACATAAACTCCAGTGTGAGAAAAAGAAGTGGTGGCGAGGGATGGCAAATGGGCAAATAAGCTCCGAATCAGGGAAATGAAAATAGAAGATGGCTGTCAAAAACCAGCCTTGGCTTTTGGACTGCGGAGGCGGGAGCTGATCGGATGTAACGGTGGTACCCGAACAGACGCAGAGCTGAGCGGGTAGAAGTAACTCCACCGGTCTTGGAGGTCCCCAGTGGCTGTGACTCTGTGTCAGGGGGAAAACAGAAATAAAATGTGCCTCAGAGGCACAGGACAGAGCTAGCAAGTAGCCGAAGGGATGGCAAATGACCACGTGGGCTGCTGTTGGGATGGGTGGTGGGAGGCAACTGGGATGCTGGGGCAGTAGCAGAAGGTCTGTCCTGGGGAAGACCACAGCTACTGCAGAGACCTTCACAACATCCCAGCCAGGCTGGATGTTAGGGTCGTTTCTCCAGAAGCCTGTTGTTTTCAGCACTTTTACAGTCAATAAGGTGTTTCCCAGAAGTTCAGAGAAAGCAGAAGCAAGGAATGCCCTGGGGACAGATGTCCCTTTAAACAGACTTCTCTTGTTCCGCTGCAGTTAAATGTAAGGACAATTTAGCAGCAGATAACTTAAGTCCCAGCCTTTCTAAGATGTCTGTGCTCTGCAGAGACCGAGTAAGGTGCTGTGGGAGGGAGGGGGGAGCAGCACCTTCCCCTCCCTGAGCCCATTCTGGGACCTCTGACGGCAGAGCCCTCGGCCAGTGGAGCAGAGGTTTCCTGACTGAAGGGCCGTCAGGGCACTGATGGCATTAAATGGTTTCCCAGGTTGTGGTTTTTCCATTTCCTTTAAATAACTGAAACATCTAGCAGCCTCAGGAATCATCATTTTCATTATCAGAAATAGCATTTGCAATACCCTGCCATAAACATAATCTGCTTTTGCCAGATTCATACCGTTAATAAAGTAGTAGCTCCTTGTGCCCCAAGCCCATGCGATGTTTCATTATGGACCCTAGCACATCCTAACATTTCCACCGGTTTCAGCAGCACAATGTCCACGGTGGAAGCCAGATGTAGCTTAGGAACACTCGAATGTTCCTGTAAAGCTGTCTCCTTCCCCATGCCCATTTTTACTGGTTTCAGCCGCAGCTGGGAAAACAGTACCTCCGTGTCTGCCTGGCCTTTTGCACGCCAGCTGCAGCCTTCTAGATTTCTTTCTGCAGAAAAATGCTATTTCATGGTGACCACCATTTACTAAAAAATGCCCCAAACCCACCCCGGCACCAAAGAATTTACGCTCTTACTCAAAGAAACACATGAAGTCAGGTGAGGGCAAAGTCTGTGACACCCAAGCCAAGTGCTCTGTGTGACAGACACCCCCGCCAAGCGCTCTGAATAACAGTGTGACGGCACGCCCCCTCTTTATTTACACCCATAGCGGGCCAGATCCTCGGCACATACAGCTTGCTGGGCTGCAACGGAGTCGCACCAACTCACGTATCCCTCCGGGGGTTATTTCTAGCATCTCGGGCTTCTCAAGGTCAGCGTCCCAGAGCGCAAGCAAGGCGCTCGCATGTAAGCATGCGTTGGTGCTGGGGAAGGAATGATAAACAGCAGGACCAGGGAAGTGAGAAACCCTAAAGTAACCTTAACCCCAGCCCAGCACAGATGCGAGGATCACTCCGACGGCAACGCTTTGGATTCAATTGGTTTTTACCAGGAGCAAATGCCGTGGCCCGATATTCAGCAGCTCCCTCCCCTCCTCTTTCCCAGCTCTAAGTGGTAATTAATGATGCATCAGCGCCTGGTGGCAGGAGGTCTCGCCTCGGTCGTTAGGAGGTCCGTCTCCGGAGACCGCCGGGGTGAGCAAGTCCTTCTCACTACCCATTACACCATGAGGCGGTAGATCAGAGGAGCTGGGATCTGAGACGAGCCGTGCTACGGATGCCATGTCGTGGTTCTATAGAGTCGAAGATGGCAAGAAGCCCTGCTGGCTTTTTAAGCCCCACCAGCAGCCCACGGGGTTGCTCACAGAGTTTTCCTGCCCCTCGAGGCCACCGAAATTTGCACCCCAGGAGAGCTGAGCTCTCCTGCCCGCTCTCTGCCTGCCCCTTAGCTCGCAGCTCCGGGCACGACTGTTTACCTTCCCCTCTCGCCGTGTGTTGACCTTCCCCATTTTGAGGAAGCAGACGAGCACAAATCTGTAGCTATTTATTAACCCCAAGAAGCAGAGAGGCTGTGGCACCCGCTTAGGCAGGCTCTCGGCCCGCTTTTTGGGAGGAGCGATGGTTTATGGAGGTGGGTGAAATGCAGAGGCGACAGCCCCGTGACGCCGGTGCCGGCGTGGTGGAGGTACATGGGCTGGAGAGCTCTTGACCAATTCATAGAGCAAATAAATCCAGGGATCCCCTCCAGAACTCCTTATGTGTAGGGACACGGAGCTCTGCACAGAAACAGGTTTACAGACAACCAGCTGTGGGCTGCACGCTAAAGGCTGGGCTGCCTTAAATACAGCCTCATTAGGCTCGTTATCAGCAAACCATCTCCTCCTGCAAACTGAGGCAGCACTTTGTACCTGCACAGCAAGTTCCCTGCTCCCAAAAATGAGAGGGGCCGAGCCCCAGAGCAGAGAGAGGGGAGATGGCTGCTGGGGAAGGGACCACGAAGGAGGATGGTAGGAGTCAAGGGGAGTGCTTGGAGAGGAAGCTGAAGGCAAGGAAGGGCAGGAGACAGTGGTCAGAGGGAGGGAGAAAGAGTCCTCAGGCACCAGCACGCTGGAGGTGTTGGAGGACAGGGTGAGCTGGAGGTGTTGGAGGACAGGGTGAGCTGGAGGTGTTGGAGGACAGGGTGAGCTGGAGATGGTGGAGGACAGGGTGAGCTGGAGGTGGTGGAGGGCAAGGTGAGCTGGAGGTGGTGGAGGGCAAGGTGAGCTGGAGGTGGTGGAGGGCAAGGTGAGCTGGAGATGGTGGAGGACAGGGTGAGCTGGAGATGGTGGAGGACAGGGTGAGCTGGAGATGGTGGAGGACAGGGTGAGCTGGAGGTGGTGGAGGACAGGGTGAGCTGGAGGTGGTGGAGGACAGGGTGAGCTGGAGGTGGTGGAGGACAGGGTGAGCAGCAGGGAGGTGACAGACAAGCAGGAATGGAGGGAAGGGCCCCCACTGCCTTTTGCTGGTGGGAGAGGGGAGGAGGAGTGTCTGCATGTTAAACCACAAAAGTGGGCTGTGTTTCGTGGAAGGTCGGGCATGGAAGAGGAAAGGAAACATATAAGTTGTCAAGCTGGACCAGAGATGAGCTTTGCCTTGTCCAGGGTACTATCTCCAAAAGGGCCACCACGCAGCGCTTCGGGGTGCCTGGGGAAACCCCGCAGTCAGCAGATGCAGGATAATTATCCTTACACACCAGTCATCTCCGTGCCAAAAATCCCCAAATAATTCTAGGCAAGGTGAGAAGGGTCAAAGTGATGATGAGAAAAGAGTCTGTGAGTAAGGAAACACCACACTTGGGTTTGGGGGGGTTCAGCCTTGTGACCTTGGGGACCTGTGCCTCACATTACATCCTCGGTTGTGGAAAGAAGCAGCTTCCAGGGCTCCCAGAAGCTGATGCACCAGCTGCCAGCACATTATGGTGATGGTGGCCACAGGAGCATGAAAATAGGAAAAGCTGAGGCTGGGCTATGAGAAAGACACTGGCATCTCCTTAAGGACAGAGCGGGGAAGGAGCCAAAACGTCTATCTGCCTTCCAGGAGAGCTCCTCCTCCAGAGCCCAGCTCGGGTGCCGCAGCAGGACATCGAAGGGAGACGTCCGTGAGCATCTGGGGGGGCAAGGCCAGGCGGGAGGAGGTGAGGCCACCCCGGAGAGATGCGAGAAGCCGGGGCTGCGAGTGGTTTGGAAGGAGAAACGCCTTTTTATTGCGCTTGTCTGCCGCAGGGGCCCTGGCACTTGTCCGGAGCTCAGAGGCTCCCTTGCGATATAAATGATAATGGACAATAAGGGCTGATTTGCATGAGGTGACCACTGAAGCCACAGGCTTCAGATAATAAGGGAGGAGAGGAAGGGGACCAAGGACTTGGCGAGGATGAGGGATCCAGGCGACCAAGGCCAGAGCACCGGAGGAGAGCTAGGGAAGGGAAAAGGCAGGGAAAAGGCAGGGAGCTGCCGGGGACGGGGAGTGCGGGCAGAGCTGTGTGTGCCGTGGGTTGGTAGGAGTGGGTGGGTGGGACCGGCTGGAGGGGCAGGGAGAGGAGGCAGCTGGGTGCCCTTTGGCAGGAGTCGAAGGTAGCTGTCCGTATCATCGTTTGGGCCCAAACGGCAGGAAAGAGAAGAGATGGGAAGGATAAAAAAAGGAACTGGGAGGAAATGGTGGCACTGGGGAGAGGGCAGCCCCGGGAGCCCCTCGCTAGAGATGCGGAGGAGCAGCGGGACTGGAGCAGGGACAGAGGGAGAGCCACGGGAAAGTCGAGGGCAGGCGCTGCTGAAGCGGGCTGTGGGAAAGAGCTAAAGCACCGGTCACGAGTGGCAGGCTGGTGTCAGGTGGGAGAGGCTGCTGGGAGCACTGGGAGAGGGCTGGGCACGGAAATTAGGGCAGCAGGGCACCTGGGGGAAAGGAGGAGCAGGAGGCGAGGAGCCGGGGAGAGCTCCTGGGGCCAAGAGGCACTGGCCCCACAAAGGCAAAGCAAGTGGCTCGGCGGTGGGAGGGTTGCAGAGCTCGGTGTGCCGGCCATGCCAGTCAGCTGGAGAAACCTCCGTCTGCCTGGCAAACACCGGCGGCGAACACCGGCTTGCCCGCGGCAGAAAGCGACCTCTCCCAGCCGCGGCAGGGTTACAGCGGAGGAAGGGGCAAGAGGTATTTGCTCTGTGCAGGGTTTGCCTCCGGCAGCCCCGCTGCTGGGAAGAGGAAAGCGTGTGAGAGCTTCAAAGAGCCTGCCGGGATTTCTGGCCCGAACCCAGCACCCCTGGGGCTCTGGCTGCAGGGACCTCCGTGCTTCTCACCGATGGGTGAGGAGGTGCTGGCTGCCTGGCGCTCCTGCGCCCAGGGGTTTTTGGGAGGATGCTAAACCTACCGAATCATTTCAAAGGTGAGTCATCCCGGACACAGAGCTGACACAAAAAGGTGTGCGGGCTCCCAGGCTGCTGGCTTGCTGCCTTCCCAGAGGTCGTCTCCGCTGCTGGGAGCACCAGCCAAGCACGCCACAGAGCTATTTGTGACTCTCCCCTGTCCCCGCTCCCAGAAGGATGCCCTGAAGCTGCCGAGCGTGCAGCAGCGGGGTGGTGGGTGGACGGCTCCAGCTGCAGGCTCCCGGGAGCGGGGCGCAAGAGAGACCGAGGACGTGGCACCGCAGGATTTAATACGAGGAGGAAAACGGAGCTCTCGTTCTTGCCTATGGGCCTGCCGGCGCCGGCTCCTGCGGGCTTCATGCCAGCAGCAGCCTCCCTCCCCACGGTCCAGGATTAAGGAAGAGGAGGGGGTGCTTGTGCAGAGAGGTCCTCACTGTTGTGACTGAGGACGTGACATTTGCTTGAGGGTTTGAGATGTGGTTTTGGAGGCCCCGTGAACCAGCATAGCTCAGTGGGAACGAGGGGTTCAGCAACCCTTCCCCACACCCGGCAAGTCGCAAAAGGCTTTCAGGACAGCCCTGTGGATAAGCACTGCAGGAGGGAGAGAGAAAAAGTCACTAAGACGTGCTCTGAATCCATCGCAGAGTCTTTTCGGAAAGCTCCTGGTCGATAAAAGCCCTTTCGTATTTCTAGGCAGGACTCTGGGGCTGGTTCTCGCAGGCTGCCACCGACATCTAGCGTCCAGCCGGCAGCGCCTGGATGGTGCTTGTGCTCCGGCAGCAACGGCAGGGCAGGCTGCGACGGACACGGAGCCCCACGGCCTGCGACCCTCCGGCCGCAAAGCGGGCAGCGAAGCAGGCGCTGCCACACCAGGCTGGCCCCTGGATGCTCCGCTTGGATATGGGAAAGGGAAGAGGGGTAAAGCCTGCTGGTCCTTTCATCCCACATCTTTGTGGCTCCAGCTGCCTCGGGCTGCTGAGTGCCGGCTGACGGGGCGGTTTGGGGACGGGGACACAGCCCTGCTAGGAAGGGTTGGAGCCTGCCCGCTCATCTGCTGGGCTCAAACTGCAGAGCTGCTGCTGGCAGGCAGTGCCATGCGCTGCCTGGCTGTGCCATCTGCTGCCTGACGATGCCATCGCTGCCTGGTAGTGCCATCCTTGCCTACTAGTGCCATGCGCTGCCTTGCAGTGCCATCGCTGCCTGGTAGTGCCATGCTTGCCTACTAGTGCCATGCGCTGCCTGGCTGTGCCATCGCTGCCTTGCAGTGCCATGCGCTGCCTGGTAGTGCCATCCTTGCTTACTAGTGCCATGCGCTGCCTTGCACTGCCATTGCTGCCTGGCAGTGCCATGTGCTGCCTGACTGTGCCATCTGCTGCCTGACAATGCCATCACTGCCTGATAGTGCCATCCTTGCCTACTAGTGCCATGCGCTGCCTGGCAGTGCCATCGCTGCCTGGCAGTGCCATCTGCTGCCTGACAATGCCATTGCTGCCTGGTAGTGCCATCCTTGCCTACTGGTGCCATGCGCTGCCTGGCTATGCCATCGCTGCCTGGCAGTGCTATCTGCTGCCTGGTAGTGCCATCCCTGCCTGCTAGTAGCATTGCTGCCTTGCAGTGCCATCTGCTGCCTGCTAATGCCATCTGCTGCCTGCTAATGCCATCGCTGCCTGCTAGTGGCATCGCTGCCTTGCAGTGCCATCCGCTGCCTGCTGGTGCCATCGCTGCCTAGCTGTGCCATCCGCTGCCTGGTGCCATGGAGGAGGTGGAGGCAAAGCAGTGACACGGACACGCACAGTCCTTACCCACTGCAGAGCTGTCCCAGGGCAAGCCCATGAAAGTCCCAGCCCGCAGGACAATGAAGAGAGCAGACCGCGCTGTCAGGATTGAAAACTGCCGGTGGCAGAGACGCTACACCAGCCGCATGAGATCTGCAAAAGGAACTCATTAACCCGGGACTGCTTAATATGCTGGAGGCTCCTGCGCAGCCCTGGAGCTGCAGTAGGAATGCCGTGCCAGGTTTTGCCCGCTCAGCCCCTCAGCGCAGCGGGAGGCACGGGGATGCACCCCGAAACCACAGCCAGCCTTCTCGCTCGCGGGCCGGGCGAGCCGAAGCCCAGCGCTGCAGGACCAGGGGGCTGTGACACGGTGGGAGGGATGCTTTAGTGCCCACGGGCGTGGGGTGCACGACGGTACCTCGGTTCCCTTGTGCAGCCTCGGGCTCAAAATGGCACTGCCCCACGCCAGGGGCCACGGGGACCTGGTTTGCCTGGTTGGTAACAGCAACGGGTCACTCTTCCAGGTCTTCTCCGCTCCCAGGGGTCTCCAGCCCACAGGCATTACAGTGCTTGGCTTCACAAGCTCAACCCATAGCAGAGCCGGGGTGCAAACCTCAGCTCGGGGTGTTTTACGGCACCCCAAGTGTTCAAATGCAAAGAGGCACAGCCCAGCCCTCGTCCACCGCACAGGTACCCAACAGTGTGCGTGTCGCTTGAAATAAGTTATGTCTTTTTATACATCTCCCAATTTCTTTTTTTTTTTTTTGTGGTCTCAGGTCCGGGATAAGAAACTCCTCAATGACTTAAATGGAGCAGTCGAAGATGCCAAGACAGCTCGGCTTTTTAACATCACCAGCTCAGCCCTTGCCACCTTCTGTATCATCCTTATCTTCATCTTCCTGCGATACCCCCTCACTGACTACTAGAGTGAGGCCAACAGCAGCGGCCGCCGCCAAAATGCCTCTACGCCAGAAGTGTCTGCAGTTGTTTCTTGTAGCAAGGACGCAAAAAAAAAAAACCCACACTCCACCTTGATTGCGAAAAAAAAAAAGCCAATTAAATACATAAATAAAAATTAAATGAGTTGATCAGCCTAGCTGAGCATACCCTTCCTGCCCCCAAACAGTTTGTGAACTGCTGTAGGAAAGGGTCTCACTCTTACACACGTACAGGGAGAAAAATAAACCAAGAAATATTTATTTTATGGCCAACAAGCCGTGTGACAAGAGCGTGCAAAGCCGAGAGCGACGCATGCCTGGCAGCGGAAAGCTGGGCTCTGGGGAGCCGCGGGGTCCCGCCGAGTGGGAGATGGATGGTGACCGCGGCAGGGCTGGCTCACAACATATCAGACGTGTTCAGACCGCCCCACCACGTACGGGGGTTTCTTTTCCCTTTCCTCACTCGAGTTTCATCCACTGGTTCAAACACCTCCCAAGCCCTGGAGAGCTGAGGGTCTTAGGAAGTTCGTGCTAGGGAGCCCCAAAGCCTCCAGAGAAGCCCCAAAGCCTCCAGAGAAACCCCAAAGCGTTAAAGGGCAGGTTTCTCCTCAGGATCTCCCGGCAACGCTGAGAAGAAGGCACCTTCTGGAGAACTCGCCTAAGCCCCCTACACCGAGTGCTACTGTATTTCTGTAAACGGTCAATAAAGATACCTCTGATATCTAATGCTGCTGGGTTAATTCCTTCCTTAGAGGGGGTGGGCTCCTGGTCCCCACAGGCTGGCAAGAGCCGCTTGGGAGAGGTTTAACGCAGGAGTGAGGGATGCTGCTGCAGGTCGGGGCTGCACGCAGCCGTAAAAGAGGGCGCAGATCCAGATTGAAGAGCAGAGACCTCAGTGACTCCCGTGATGGTCGATCAATCGCAAGCAAGCAAATGCAGCCAAGCGGGCAGGTCCCCCCTCCCCTGCTAGGACCAACGTTGAAGGTAGAATTAAATCCCCGCAGTCTGAACCTGCTGCTACCACAGCCCTTCCCGGGGTCATTAGCGAGAGCCAGGTTTCGGAGATGCCACGCGTTTGCCACTGAACAAGGCAGGAACTGGGAGCCCTTCCCGGTAGCTGCCTGCGGCTGCCTGCGGTTGCAAATCCACACACCCTGACTTGAGAACACCACAAATGAATGGCAAGACCAGGACTAAAATACAGCTTTTCAGCCCCTCTGACCCTTCATCTCATCTCATATGCCGCAGCCGCCTCATCTTTTTCCAGCTGTGAGATGACCTCGTGCCAAGGGAGACCGGTCGCTGCAGACCAGCCATGGGGCCAGGAGGAGGCAACAGCGTCCACCTTTGCACCCACCACGGAAAGTGAAGCTGCAGCAAGAGATGGGGAATGCAGACAGGCCGTCGTGGGACACTTCCTCCTCTGCTGAGTGCGTGGTTAAATCAACGTGCTGTCTGGGCTGTGCTCAGGGAGGGCTGTGCCATAGTGAGCCGTGGGAACAGACCAGAGGATGCTTCTCTGAAAGCCTCATGAGATGTCACCTCCTTCCTGACCAGGTCTCCACGCCTTAACCCCAGCCTGGGCTTCATTTTTGGGGGAAGCTACGAGCAGAAGGACCTGCAGTCCTACCTGCTCCCCGCTCGCTGGAGGGCATTTCCACACCAGACTAGATCAGGGGTCTGTTTTGCACTGAAGTTTCTGCCGGCAGTGCAGTACATGGTGCCCTGGGAAGTATCTTGGCCATGAACTGCTCTATGATCACTCATCCAGAGGTCAAGACTCTTCCCAACCTCTCATGGCTACTTCTTGCTCCCTTCCCTGAAGCAAGATCTGAGGGGTCATAGCCACCGGCATTTCCATCCCAACATATCTAGGGGCTGTATCCAGTCCTTGTCCCTGGCAGAGGAAGGAGGTGGCCTGTCACGATGACAATGCCTCCAAAGAGGGCGCAGCCAAAATGACTCGCGTTGCAGCCACCCTGAGCTGGCACCTGATAATTGGAGCAAATTAAAGCCCGCTGGGACCGTGCTAGTTTAGGCAAGAGCTGGACTAGTCACCCCAAAATCCTCTGAGGGTTAGGAGGAGCACAGAGGTGAGGTTGCATCAACTTTTCCCTCCCCCTGTACCTGCACCAAGCTCACGTTGGCTGTTCCCAAGGTCTTGGCTCAATATCCTTCACCATCCGGATGTCCATCGTAAGTCTTAAGCTTTGCAGCCCAAACACAAGCCCGGCAGGATGGGCTCGGGGGATAACTCACGGAGGGTGACCCTGCTTGCAGTCCCGGGGGCTCGAAGCCACAGGTTTAGGTCACTATGGGACCAACGTGCCTGGTACCTCTTGCAATAACAAATGCATTCCTCCCTATGAACTGGGACTCCTTGGAGCCGTGTTGCAAGTGCATTGGCACTCGGAGACCCCCCCGACTCTGTGAAACCTTGCGGGGACGGTGCCACCATCCCCACCTCCCGTGCCACGCGGGAGAGAGCAGCCCTGCCTGGCATGAGGCACGGGGCTGCTCAGATAAAGGCAGAGCTGACACAAAATTGGAAGGGACCCAAAAGCCAGCCTTTCCTACATTTAACAACGGTGACAAACGAGTTACCGTCACCCCTTCCCCTGACGGACTCTCTTATCTGCAGGAAAACGGATGCTGGTTTCATGAACCAGGGGGAATATTGCACTGACTCTGCAGCATTTTTGCATGCATAAACCAGCAGGGATGGAGAGGGTGGGCTATTATTAGTAACCACCATATTTATTTGTTGCCCACGTTGTAGGAGGCGTGAACGCTGAAATCGCTGTGCTGCAGCAGGTCGGAGGTTCACCCAGACCTGCCTCGGACAAGGACAGGGTAGCGGAGGAGGATGCAGTAGCCCCGTGGCTGGAGGATGGGATGACCGACCCCAGGGAGATGCTCAGCTCCACCACAGCCCTCGCCTGGGCTCCACCGGCGGCCCTGGGCTGGGAGCTCCCCTCCTCTCTCTTTGTGCCCCCCCATTCGTTTTAATGGAGCCCCTCCAAACTCACGGCAGTAGGAAGGCACCCCCCAAAATGGGGAAAATGAAGGGGGGGACATAGATTTCCAAGCTTGCTTAGGAAAAAAAAAAAAAAAGTTCTTTATTCATGCAGAGATCTTCCAAGCGCAGCAGCATCAAGGTGGTTAGCATTCATTTCATCTTGCCGGTGTCGGGGAACCCCAAATTGAGACGGCAAAACTGCGTCCCCATATACTGGCAGGTCCATCCCAGATTGCACCAACTGTGCTGTTAAGCGAAAGAACTTTTTTTTATTTTGAGGGAACAAGGGAAAGAAAAGCAGCAGCCAAATCCGACAGGTCCTCTAATTGCTTTTTTTTTTTTTTAAATTTCGCAAGAAAATTCTGGAAGTTCGGGTTTTGCCAAGGCTGACACCCGATGCAGCAGAAGGCAGGTTTTCGAGGGTTGTTTCTCTGCCTTTTCACTTCTGCCACTCACAACGTCGCGCCACGCTCTCCAAATCGCACCTTTTTTTGGCTGCGAAGCCGCAGCCTCTGTTGCACTCAACGGCGGGAAGGAAAACCGAGAGGAGGGGGTGGAAGAAAGGAAGAGCCGAACGCTGCTTGAGAAGCATCTTTTCAGAGGGGGAAGAACTGATGGTCACGTTGCCATGTAGAGATTTAATTGTATTCCTTCAGGAAACCGAGCTTGACAGCTTGATGAGGATTTCTTTTCGCTTTTTCTTTAGCTCGAGGGGAGAAATGGGGAAGGGGGGGGAATGATTGTTCCCTTTTAGTTGACATTGTGAGATTATGCCTAAAATACTGCTGCTGGTTTTGTGCCCCTGGTACTTGAAAGGTGTTTGGGGCGAGTACGGGGAAAGGCCACCGAGGCTGGTGAAGGGCACCGGGGAGGAGATGCTGCGGGACCGGGGCTCGTTCAGCCCGGCGATGAAGTGGCTTTGGGGGGACCCCCACGGCAGCCCCAGCACCTAGGAGGAGGCCACGGATGCCCGAGCCGAGCCGGAGCTGCCCTGCGAGGAGCCGTGTTGCGGGAGGCAGGCAGAGGGCCCCCGTACACCGCTCCACCGCAGCCGGCAGCTCGCTGCCGCGCCGCCCATCTCCGCGGCCTCTGGGCAGCCCAAGGGGCTTCGGGCCCCTTGCAGGGAGCAGGGGTCCATCCCCGCTCGCCCCGAGCAGCCGGGACTCCCCCCATGCCCCACCGCTGGGGAGATGCGAGCCCCCCGCGCAGGGCAAGCGCTGGCTTGTGCAAGAAGCTGTGGGGTGAGGGTGGCTCCTGCACCCTAAAACCAGCCAGGAGCGGGTGGGGGCGAGGTGACAGCCCCAGCCCCCCGCAGGGACGTGCCCCTTCGTGCCAGGCGGGACCCGTGCATCACGCGCGGGCCCGGGCACCGTTACACATTTACCCTCCACGCTGGCAGGGAGAGGTGGCTGGGGGCCAAGCGGCGCCAGGGGCGGGTGTCGAGCCTGCGTGTGAGCAAACCCCGCCGCGCTTACGCAAGCCTCAGCGCTCACCCGCGCCTCTGCCCCCCCTTAATGGTCGCAGGTCAAAACACTCCATCATCTCTTGCCGGACCGGTCGCTGTCGGACCAGGTTGTCTATTAATCGTTCTTCTCACGTGAAATCAGCAGCCCGCCACGTAGATGACCCTACATGACCAGCTTCAGGACCATTCATGCCCCCTACACCTCGCACCACTTGCTCTTCTGCGCCTCTGGTTCCTATATCGGGGCCATAACTTGGTTAGTCCTCACGCCTTTCTCTTCACCAAGATATCTGGTTGGCTGTATATCAACATCTCACTTGGGATCGCGACATCTGAATAGCCTTAACGCTTTTGGTTCCCTTTTTTTTTGGGGCATCTTCAGGCAGCCCCTCCGGCGCACCGCAGCGATTGCAATCGAAGACCCGAGCATCCCGTGCCACCCCTGCGCAAATGCCGCCGAGCCTGTTTGCGGACAGCAGCGCATCGAAGCCCAGCTGGGGTGAACTGGTTTGGGTTTGCTACCAGCAGCAAACGCGACCCCGCAGCTCTCCTACGTCTAGGGGCTGACAGTAATAAACAGGGCGAGCTGGAGCTAATTCAGGTAACGACCTTGCAGCCCAGCACCGGCATCCGCCGGTTCCCACGCCAGGGGTGAGCTGTCAGGCATTGCAGGCAAAGCGTGGTGAGTCAGGGCTGGAGCAGCCCTCAGCCTGGATACCCAAATTAACAGTCAGAGAGAGATGCAAATGGCAACCTCAGTTCTTCTGCGCCCCGTGTAAGCCACCAGCACAACCCGACACTGAGCTGGAACATCGCAACCCTGCTTCCCAGGCGCTCCGTGGGCCAGGAGGCAGAGTCACCGTGTCACCAAGAAGCAGCTCTGGCCTCTCTCCTCAGCCATGTCCTGGGTGACCTTACCAAGTCCCTTCACCTCTATGTTTTCCCCTCCAACACCGTCTCATCGGTTGTTGGCTTCTCAGAGGAGGAACCGCAGTCTTGCTTAGTGCCACCAGGTCCTGGGCTTGCGCGGGACCTTGGCATCGCGGGGAGTCTTGCGACCGGCGCAATTGCAGAAGCGTATCGACAGATCCAGGGGAAGAGCAGGGCGCTGGTGGAGCTGCCTTTTCCCTCCTCTCCCTCCCCGGACGCTGGCGGGGCTGGGCAGGATAGGTGCGGCAGGTTGGCCAGCGAAGAGCTCTGCAGGCAGACGGCGGCGGTGCGCAGCCCTGCCGGGGGGAGGAGGGGGAGGCACAGATGGCAGCAGATGCTCTCATCAGTGAAAATGATTGAAGCAAAACACAAAACAACAACAACAAAAAAAAAAACCCTAGCAACTGGTGAGCAGCCGAACAAAAACCAGCCCAGGGGTAGAGAAAAAGGGTCTAGACCTGACGGACCCTTGGACGGAGCCTAACTCAACGCTGCCTTCTGGCCCAGGGTAACGTTTCTCCCACCCCCAATTCACATACACACATATATATATATGTATATATGTGCAGAGGTGTGAATATGACCCCGGATGGCTTCTAGGCACACCAAAGCCACTCGCCTGCCCTCGCTGCCCAGGGCAAACCCCTGTGCCTGCCAACATGGCACGGCGGTTCAGCACGGGGGACGAAGGAGCAGGCAATGTTCCTGCACCTGAGGGGTGTTACCGCAAACCTCTGCACGGCTTAGCTGCTGCCACCGGCCTCGGCTCCTCCGGCGTGATCGCTTCGTGCCGGTGCAAAGGTCCTGCTCCCCCGCCCCTCCCATCCCCTGACTTTGACCCATCGTGCCGGTACTCAGCAACCATGCCCTGGGTTTGGCACATCTCTACGCTCCGGCCCAGCTTTTCTCAGACACGTCCAGGGCGGAGGGAATCAGAGGGAATTTATTCAACGTATGATTTTTTTTTTTTTTTTTTTTTTTTTCCCTTTGGCAGGAGCGCCTCGCGGCACAGTCGGAGCCGCAGAATGAATGCTTCTGCAGCATGCGCTGAGCTGAATGGCACAGCACGCGGCCCTCCAGCCTGCTACTTCTGCAATTAATTGCGTGGTAGCTGCTTTTGCGATGTGCACGCGCAGCTCCGTGCCCTGCAAGCCCTGAGCCACACTGTGCCCGGGCAGATACTTCTATCGGGGAAATGGAGACAGAGCCGGGGCAGCCCCCCGTGCGAGATACAAGCCTGCCTGGTGATGCCGCGAGTGCCTTTTGCCTGCTCAAGCACGGCAGCTCTCTTCCCTAACGGAGTGACACCATTTTGGGCTTTGCAGGAGGAAGGCGGCACGCTGGGATCCACTGGGAATCTGCTGGGCTCCATCCCAGCAATGGGGTGGGAGAGCTGGAGATCCGGCTCCCTGGGAGCACGTGGGCAGAAGCCAAAGAGGGGAGTGATGCCCTTCCCATGGTGGGAGGTGCAGTTCACTGCAATCCATATATTTCTTTATGAAACTGGGTGGTACGGAGCCCGGCGCACCCCTTCATCCGGCACCTTGCCGGCGCGCCGCGGCGAGGGTGACAGGCACGCGTGCGGCGCAAACAGCCACGCTTGGTAGAAGCGGAGCCACGTCAGCCCAAGGGTCGACTCTGCCTTCAGCCATCAGCACAGGTTCGAGGTGCCAATCCCCCCCGCGGTGGGAATACAGTGCCCCACGCCACAGCCAGCGCTGCCGGCTCGAGGGCGACGGGAGGCTGGCTCGGCCGGTGGCACAAGGAGCTGCATCTGAACAGCAGGCAAGGTTAAAAAAAAAATTATTCGGCCATTTAAAGTAATTGCAGGTTGGCAAAAAGTCTCTCCTTTTTGGAGAGGTGGATAAGAAAGTTGCCTTGGCAGTAATTTCTTTTTCCTAGTTTTAGTTTCCTTCATGATCAGGTTCCGGTTTTAATCCCTGTAGGATGCAGGAGGCTCCGCTGCGCTCTTCTGCACTTGGCCTGCCACGGCAATTAGGGGGCCTGGAAAACTTTTTAGCAAGAACTATTACGTGTACAAGCGTAACTCGCATTCGAAACACGTAGCTGGGATGCAATCCATCTTTGGATGCGCCTGAAATCTGGGAAAGAGGAAAAAACAATGTGGGGCGAATTATTTTTTAAGCGCTTTACCTGAAATAAAGCACTTCCCTTTAGCAATAAGCAACTCGCCGCATGATTTTTCCTCGGCTCATGATGGTTGTGATGGGGACGGGGGGGATGCCAGCCCTGGGGCCGAGACAATAGATCCACATCTGGTAGATGGGAGCTTAGAGCGTGAGGCTGCTTTGTTCTGCCTGCCTGGACATAACAGCATTGCCGCGGCTCTCCCCGCTTAATTTCCCCCGGGGAAAATAGGGATGCTGTTCACCCGGTCAGCGCGCCCAAACCACCCAGAACCAACCGGGTGTGCTTGCAGCTCAGGCTGGCTGCCCTCTTCCGCGTAGCCACGGGTCCACACCCGAATGCCAGAATTTCAGGTTGAACGGGATTGGGATCTAAGCGGGGTTAGCACCCGGCTTCGGGAGGCAGGTGAGGTTTTGCAAGCCTCCCTCGCCGCCTGCTCCTGGCCCCTGCGATCCCGGGAGCAGTTTAACAGCAGTGAATCATTTGTTTTGGTTTCTCCCCACCAGGCGCTTGGCTGCAGCGCCTCGCGCAGAAGCAGTGGGCGTGGGAGAGATGCACGGCTCGTGGGCTGGAGCCTCTCCCGCCGGCCGTGAGAACTGGCATCCCACCCGCTCCCCGGACCCGCCAGAGCATCTCCTCCTGTTCGCTGCCATTGGGGACATCTCCCGTGTCCCCATCACCCAGGGATGCACCAGGGCGTCCGTGGGGTGGCTGGGGAGAGGTTGCCGGAGATGAAGGCTCAAGAGGGAGCTCAGCTCGGCCTCTTGCTGGAATGAACAGTCCAAGGCAGGTGTCTGGCAGTCCCTCGGGACACCCCGTCCTCTGCCTCTTCCTCACCACCTCCCCATCCCTTGCCTACCGCCAGCCCAGCATCCTTCTCCCATCTCCTTCCTCGCACTCCTCCCTTGCACCGTGCCACCGGTCGGCCGGGGAGCGATCCTCCCGACAGCCGATCTGGGATGCTCATCTGGCAGCGGCGTGCCAGGCCCAGGGTTGGAAACATTGATTTTAACTGGGGTTTGGAAAGAAACTGTTGAAATCCTCTTCCTTCAGCAGGCTTTGCGAGCTCGTGGCTCTCTGCCTAGATAACAGCTTTTACGAAGAAGCTTTGGGATTTTCAAACTCATTTCTTTCCCCTTCTTTTTTGCTGTTTTACCCCTGAAAAGGGGTGCTGGGCAGGGGAGGAAACAGCCCTAAGCTGAAGCAAGAGAAGTCTTTCTCCGTTTTTGCCCCAGCTGGGATGCTCCGCATGGCAGCGAGCGGGAAAACCAGCAGGAAAGGCAGAATGGAAGAAAGACCCCAGCTTCGTTCCAGCCATGCTGGGCACGCGTCTGCTCCCACCAGGACCAAGTGCTCCAGAGCCGCTAGAGCAGCGAGCGCCCGTGCTACCCCAGCATCTTGCCACCGGTTGTGGTAAATGGGCTGAAATCCGTGCCGTTTAGGTAGAGTAGCCCTGGTTTTGCAGAAGTTTCCCTGCTGACAGCTTTGGGTGAGCTGATTTTCTGCGGTAGGAGAAGGGTATGAACTCAGCACTGCTTGTGCGATGGGAAGAGTGAGATTTTTTAGCATCCCAGGGTTTTATACCCCTGGTGCTTTACAAGAAATGACCTTTCTGGGAAAGATTTTGCCGCCGGGTACTGTGGGAGCTCAACACCCTTTTGAGCAAGCTGCCGGGCTGCGTGTCCAGAGGAATGAGAGTTAATTTTAAAACATCCGGCATCCGTATCGGCGGGGAGGAAGGTTCCCTTGATTTCCTAAGTGCCAGCAAAACCTAAGCTTCTAAACCTAATCCCTCTCTAAGCTGGAGCTGCCAGGCCAGGGCCAAGGACAGAGAAAAACCCCTGCTGCGTTAGACAAACCAGCCGTGCGGCTCTTCCATGCCACCGCAGCGGGACGGGGGTGAGCCCACCCTGTCCAGCCAGGAGCTGACCCTGAACCCCCCAACTTTTGGGCCACTCTTTGCCATGCCGTCCTCCGAGACCGCGCTGCGTTTACATCTGTCCTTCCCCAGCTTGGGCGCTTCAGAGCAAGCGAGTCCCGCGGGGCCGTCCCGGCAGCCACCCCGCTGCTCCCAGTTCAGCAGCGGGGTGCTTGAGGGGGGCAGAGCCGGCAGGGGAACCGCAGGCAGGGTGCACTGGCAGGCAGGAGGGGTAGCCCTGCCTGCGGGAGAGCCCCAGGCTCAGCGTTGCCCGCAGCAGGCCAGAAGGGCAGCCCAGGGATCCATCTCTGAACCAAAAATCCATGAAAGTGCTATTTTTTGCCGGGAGCAGCGCAGCACTGGAGGTGTCCCCCGGGAACCTCAGCGGCCAGGAGGGTCACCCCCCCAAAAAAAGCCCTTTGCTGCTCAGGCCACTCTCTCCGCGGGATAACCCATCTCCCTGCGAGAGGGCATCACCCAAAACCACCGGGCGTGGGAGCTCCCCACGCAGCCCAGCAGCCGGGCAGGGCCGGGGCTGCCCGGGATGCGCGCAGGCAGCGCGGGCCCCAGGGCGGGCGGGCAGCGGGGCCGCGCAAGTCCCGCGGAGCTCCGCCTGGCCGGGCCGGGGCGGGGGGGGGGAGCAGCGCCTGCTCCCTCCGCGCCGCTCCGCGCCCGCGGGGCTGACGTCACCCTGCCCCTGCGCCTCCCGCGCTGATTGGCTGCGGATGACGTCAACGCTGTCTTCCCCCCCTTCTTTTTTTTTTTTTTTTTTTTTTTCTTCTTCTTCCCTCCCCCCCCCCCCCGTTCCCGAGGCATGACCTCATCGCCGGCGCATTCCCGGCGGCGCGCGGAGCGGCGCGGAGCAGCGCGGAGCAGCGCGGAGCGGGACACCCCCCCCCCCCTCCCGCCCGCCGCGGCATGCGGGCCCTGCGGCGCCGGCAGCGGCCGCGCCAGCGGACAGCCCGCGGAGCGGTGCGGCCGTCCGCGCCCGCCGCGCCGGGTCAGTGCATCCCCCTATAGATGTCTATAAGCGCCGGGGCTGTGCGCCCCGCGGGTTGGGGGGGGCGGGCGGGGGGAACGGGTTGGGGGGGGGCGGTGCAGCGCGTCCGCATGTGCGGAGCGGAGCCGGCATCGCGCCCAGCGCCGGTGGACAGCGCGAAAACATATACCTATATATGTACGTGTCTATATGTCTATAGGGCTTGGGTGGGTTTTTTTTGGGGGGGGTGGAATTATTCCGATGCAAGGAAGAAAATGGGGGGATGCTGCGGCTGGGGAGGGAGCAGCCGCGGGGATGAGAGGGGGGGCTGGCGCTCCGCGGCCGCGCATGTCGAGGCCGCTGCGCTTGTTTTCGGGAGGGGGGGGGGCTTGAAAATCCCACCCTGCCTTCGCGGTGTGCCGGGCGGTGGTGGTGCAGGTGAGGAGGGGGGGGCGGTTTGGGAAGCTCCGGGGAATACCCGCTGTCCTGCTGGGCCGGGGGTCGCCTGTGGAGGGGTTTTTCTCTTGGGGGCTGGTGTTTGAGGAGCCGGTGTTAACAGCGCTGTGGTTTTGCTGATGATGAAAGAGGTTGGAGAGTCGCCCTGTGTCCTTGGCGTTTAAACGAAGCCGGCATGTGTTCAGCAGCGGGGGTTTTCATGCAACACTTCACTGCTGCGGCTCCAAAGGCGCTGCTAGCGATTAATGAGTTAAGCTGCCCGTTTAAACGAATCCCTTCCACCTCCCCTAATGTGCAGGGACCGATTGATCACCCCCCCACCCCGCCCCCAATTATTATTTAGTGATAAATGTTGCTTTCTGTGCTGAGCCTTGGTTGTTTTTAAAGATTCCTGGTTATTTCCCTTATTGATAAATAAGTTCCTTCTCCTTCCTGCTCCCCCCTCCCTTTTCTCCTCCCCCAGAATTAAATTCCTGAGCAACAGCAAAAGCTGATGTCAGTGCTTCAGCTTGCATTGGGGGAGCTCTGTGCACAGGTCAGTAATTTGCGGTTTCGTTAGAAGGCAGGACGCGGTGCAGTGCTGTTCTGTTAAGGATATTTGGATTTTTCTGGGCACGGATGCGTTTATCCTTCGTATTGCGGTAGTTATCAACAGCTCCCTGGTGGGAGCTGGGCGCTGCATAAGCATGTGTGGAGGAGACCGTCCCCATCCCAAGCAGCTAGCGATGACAAACGCATTGGGAATAGTTGCTGGAGGTTTCGGTCTCCCTTTAATTTGGGGCATAAAGGCAGACCCCCCCCAGGAGACGGTGGGGATGCCCAAGAAGCTCTGAACAGGTAGCGCTGAGGATTGCGCCTGGCAGTCCAGGGGCCATGTTAACCTTGAAAGCAGCTTGCCTGTGGAGCAGTGTTTAACGTTCGCGTGCATTGTCTCGTCCTCCTCAGCTAAGGCGAAAGGCTCGGGGCACGGCTGCCTACGCGCCCAAACGCAGCTGCGGAGAGCTTTGTTTTCAGAAGGACTCGATGCACGGGAATTGGCGCTTACGGGTTTGGCCTTGCCTCTATCAGACGGGGTTTGCTCGCGCTGTCGGAGGGCGTCCGTGCCGGGAGGACTCTCTCTGCGGAAGAGGTTTGTTGGGGTTTGGGGTCTGGCTGGGGGTTCCTGCGCTTGCTTTGGTTTTGCTTGCAACGGTTCCCGAAACGGAATAAACTGCAGCACTGAGAAAACTCTCCTGGCCGTAGCTGGAGGTATTTGGGATTTTAAAATGCCTGCAAGGGCTTTGCAGGTGCCTTGTCCCCAATTTTGCCTGGCACAGCCATGCTGGCAGAGCCTGGATGTGTAGGACTGTCCGAATGGCTGGGACTAGAGAGGACAGTTGGGTGCGTGAGCAGCAGATGGATGCCCAAACGCCTCTTTGCGGTGGCAGTAGGCAGAAATTCCTGCCCTCAGCCCATCGGCAACACGCTCGAGCAGCACAAACCTAGGGCTGGAGGGTCTCTGAGCCGAGATGGCAGCATCTCACACCAAAAGGCTTTTAACCCAACAGATTTGCCCCCCATGGCTTTCAGTTGTCCCTGCCTTGACGCAAGGTAGGGAGTAGGGAAGGAAAACCTGGCTCTAGCATTGTTGTTTAAAATCTAGCCTCAGCTACGCTTAGGAGAGCTGAGCAAAGCGGCCAGAGTCCTTAGGAGCGCTCACTGGGGACTCTGCATGGAGATTATTCTTGCAAATACTGCACCGTGTTTGTCTGCAGAGCGTGTTTTTGCTGGGTGCCAGGCACCTTGCTGAGAAAGCCACTGAGGTGCCTGCCTTTGGACAGCTTAAATTCACCTAAAATTAAATGCAACGCCACTATTACTACCAAAACACCCCCGAGGGCTGGGTAGGACTAGCAGTAGTGTCTGTCCCATACTGCCAGATTGGATCTTGGGAGGTGGGAGAAAACTGGCTTCTCCCCCTGCAGCCACATCCCCCCCAAAAAGACCTCTCCAAAGGCTGGAAACCCGTTGCGGCTTTGGATTTCTGAAATGACTTCTCTTGGCATGAATATGAGCGACTCCCCACGCCATCCCTACCCCTCACCTCTGCACCAGCTGCTTTAATCTACGTAAGAGATAGGGAGCACGTTATAGGTGCTTTTCCTCTTTGGATTTGCTTCGTTGCCTTTGAGCGAGGCTGTTCTTAGGGATCAGAGGTTAGTTTCTCTGGTGCGCAGCTCGGCTCCCAAAGCCCTGGGCGCAGGCAGGTGCAGAGCACGTTAACGCTATCAGGGATGGAAGGAGGAAAAGGAGGTGCTCCAGCGCTTGGCAGCCTTGATTTATGGTGCGGGCTCGTAGGACGCTGCCGTCATACTGAAGCAGCTCCGGCAAACTGAGTCTTGTAGAGGAGGAGGCGATAAAGAGAAGGAGCTTGAGGATGCTTACTCCTCTCTGCCTGGTAGGACAGCTGGGAGGTTGCTCTAGGAGAGCTCGTAGACCTTTTTGCCCTCTGCCGTGGGTTTAACGGCAGTGTTAAGGGGGAGGTGGCTGCAGAAACACCCGAGCGCTCCCAGTCCTCCAAGCGCAGCCGCCGGGTCTCACCCTGCTCTTGTGCTTGCTGCTATGCAGAGAAACTCCTGCAGCCAGAGCGGCAATGCCGTCATCCTGTGGGGAAAGCTTCAACGCGCTCCTCTGCATCCCCATGCCCTCTGGGTTTTAAAACCTGTTTTTCAAGCTTTACGTTTCTTCTCTGAAGATACACCTGTCCCGCCTGATGCCGAGTGGGAAGGAGGCACCTGACGTAATTATGGGCAGGCTTGGGGAAGGGAGGTGAGTGGCCTGGGAGCATTCATTAGATAAGAAGCTAAACGAGCTCTCGGCTCAAGATTTTCTCAAGCTTGCTCAGGAGACCCTGGCATACTTCGTGTGCAGGGTTATAACACAGCCAGGGGAACATGAGGGGGGTAAAAACTGACGGGGCCAAGATGCTCTGCACTAATGGCATCAGGGGTTGCCCTCAAAGCCAGGCAGAGCTTGCGGCGTGGTTAGTGGCAGTGCAGGTTCCCGCGGGGATGGCGGGTGGTGTATTGCACCCTGGTGATGGGCTGATGGCTTTGCCTGCTCCTCTGATGGAGGGGGAGACCATGGCATGCGGATCTGTCACATCCCCATAGGAGAGATGCTCTGCCAAAAGCGGGCTAGCAGCTGAGACCGTGGTGGGACATATCAAGCTCTGGCCACGGCGGCTACCTTGGTTGCCCCTTCTCCTCCTTAGCATGAGTTCATGGAAAGGAAAACAAGCTCTTATCTCTTCCTCTTCCAAGAGCTGTTTGTAGACTTCCTACCCCAAGCCTTTGGGTCAATGCTGTCCAAGAGGCTCCTTTGGCTCTCAACCATCTCCGCTTCAAGCAAGGAGAGTAAGATTAAGGGAGGGTCATGTTGGGGGGCCATGCCCGGCAGAGAGCTCTGCCCAGCATGCGCTGCAGACTGCCATGGCTCCTGTAGGATGGCTTGCTCCATCTCTCTGCTGTTTGACTCTTCCTCTGAGGTTTTCTAGATCCAGCTGGACAAGGTAATCTAGGCTGGTGTGCAGGGGGCTTCTTCCTGTGCTTTGCCCAGAGCTTCTGTGAGTTTTTTGCTGCTCTGAACCTCCAGTTTCCAAAAGTGATAGGTAGTGCTTGTTTGCATGATGCCTTGAAAGGATTGGTATTTCAGAAGATAGGTGCAGTGGTAGCCCAGGCTAGGATTGGAGGAGAACCTGGAGATGCTCACTGGAAATTGGTCCAGTACATGGAGAGTCGCCTGGTGCAAACAGGGAGCAGTAACAGGACAGAAATGCAGGCACTGTGTTGAAGGTGAAGTAGGTGATGCATTTTGCACTGACTTAAATTAAGAGCATCCCACAACTTATCTGGGGCTGAAAATCCTTCCTTGATTCCCTCTTTTCTTCCCACTCCTCTTATGCCTTTTTCCATGTTGTGCGTGTGTGACTTGTCTGCCTTCATTGTACCTGTTTTAAACCAAGCCTTCAGGTCTCTTGGGGCAGAGACCTCGTGTTCTTCAGGAATTTCTCCAGAGCCCTTCAGGGTGCTCTTGGCAATTTGCAAAAGAGGCTCTCCGTGTAGCATTGCTGCATGCTGAGTTATGGGAAGCATAATTTCTGAGCCTACCGATGACATTTGGGGAACAAGTCATTTGGTGACCAGAAGGACAAGACAACCTGTTCTGTCTCCTTTAAGGGAGAGGGGGGTTGGACCAGATGAGCTCCTGAGGTCCCTTCCAACCTAAATTATTCCATGACTATTCCATAAATACCCACCATCCTTCTTCTCCCAGGCTTTTGTAGAATACCTGTTATTAGGCAGTGATGGCGAGGGGACGTGAAACGAGGTGGACCACTGCTTTGATCCTGTATGGAGATTCCAATGACAGCATGACCCTGGCATCCTCCCCTCCACAGCCCGCGTCCTCCAGCCCTGCTAATGATGCAGTGCGTCTTTCCGGTTCATCTCTGCCTACCGGCGTTACTCATCCGGCACGTAGGTGCGTGGTGTGCCCACATCCACGGCTTTTTCTCTCGCCTTTTTTCCTATTTTTAATAGGGGATTTAGTTCTTTGAGGAGCGCTGCTGTCTAAAGCTAGCACGTGGTAATTCAGCTGATGCAGCAGAAGCTCTGGTAGAAATTTCAGTCCATTTATTAGGTGATTGCAGGGGTTTTTTTTGTCAAGCAAGTCAAGCCCTTCCCACACATTAAACCTGCAGTCTGCTTCAATCACACATCTCCCATTGAAATCCAGCCCCTCCTGGGTAACGCCAGGCAATCTTTGCTCCAAACAAAGAGGGTCCATCAGTCTCTGGGGCGTGCTGTTGAAAAGAAGCAACCGAGAAGCATCTACAGCATCCGTTTGTTTTTGCGTTGCCTCTAACGACCCTCATTTCCAAGCTTGCGATGGCAGCCTGGTCCTCCTTGAGCCGTAGCTTGAGTGGAGTTATTCATGCCATCTTCATCTGCCTTGGCCGGCAGCCCTGCGTGGGGAGCGGACGGGCGCAGCCTGAGCCTCGCTTGGCACTTGAGGCTGTTGAGTAGAGGGCTGGTGCGGAGAGGGTGCCAGCACTGCTGACTTGTGAGCTGGCCTGTGAAAAACCACGTTAACCGCTTTGCTGCTGTCGGTGGACCTTGCAGAGATGTCTCCGACAGCTTTGCTAGCTCGGCGGGGCTGAGAGCCAGAAGCCAAGCGAAGCTGGAGGTCTCTTTTACACCTTACCTGCTGCTCACCGCAGGTTCGGCTCTTCTGGTGGAAAGTCAGAAGGACACGGCAGGGCAGGAAGGTGACGCAGAGGGACGAGCCTCCAGCCGAAACTGGGCTCTCTGAATTATTCTGCGGGGTGGCGAAGGGACAAAACGCCTCCCGCGCACCGAGCGAAGTTGAGTGCTGCAAAAAACCCGAATGCAAATCTCTGACTGGGCAGAATCTCCCCAGACACATCCTTTTGTAAAGCACTTGCATTGTACCATTAAAAATAGATCGGCGCGTTCTCCGCTTGCTTGCTGAATGCTGATGCCTGTAATTCTGTGTCATCCTCGCAATCCCTTCTGCTTTGAGCTTGGCTGCCTCTTTGTCTGGCACCTGAGCAAGGTTCATTCAGCAGTAACTGATACAAAGATAAGTGTGAGCTCTGTTGGAGCCTAGCAGGACGGGCAGGAAGGTGAGGAGGACCAAACTGATTTTACTTAGCTGGGGGGTCAACCAGCAGCCCTAAAGGGGCAAGGCTTGGTGTGATCACCCATGCTTTCTGTTGCGTGATGCAGAAGCAGGGATGAGTGAAACCTGTTGGCGTGGAAACGAGTTGGAGGATGTTGAAGCTCTGGGTGGATGTCATGATGTATCTCTGGGTTTTTTTTGAAACTGGGGTTAAAAAATATATATATCGTGCTTCAGTGTCTGCCTGGAGTTGGTGAGGGGAATATTGCTGCTTGTTTTCCCCAGTGAATAAGTTCATCTAGTTTGCCACCCACAATAGCAATGACGATACGGGTTAAGAGAGAAGGCCCATGTTACAAGACGGTGCAATACCCAGCTCTCAGTGAAGAGGCTGGGCTGTAGATTCCGTACACGAAGAGCTATGGCATCTTGACCAGCAAGCCATGGCTCGGTGTGGTCAATGGGCATGTGTCCAGGGTGGTGGGTATGGAGGAAGACCTGCAAAACACTTTGTTTGACCCCCGTGTCACCTCAGATTAACCAAACGAAACCACCTGGTAATGAATCACAGCCCCCAAGGGAAAAGGAGAGAGTGGGGCAGGAACATCACCTTGGGCTTTGCCTGTCTTGTGTGTTTTTTCTAGATAAAGGTAACTCCTTGAAACCCGGAGTTGGTGCCTCCTCGGGGCTGTGATCAGAGGTGGAGCCTGAGCTGACAAGTGCTAATTCATCCCAAACCTGTGAGCAATTTAGCTATTGTGAGCACGCCTTGAACCAGGTCAGAAAAGCCTTGCAAAGCCTATGTTATTGCCCTGGGGGATGTCTCATCCCGTGGAAAACCAGCGTAGCCCCTTGCATTTGAGTTGAATTCTGGGTCTCCTAAGGAGGGCCAGAGTTTCAGCGGGCGTAGGGTGGCGTAACTGTGGACATTGGCCTCTGCTGGCTGGAGACCTGTGCTGGGATCTGCACCTGCGCCTCAGTTTGCACCGGTTATCATCAGAAACTGCGTAAAAGCTGCCAGGAGGCAGCGACATCGTTGTTCTTCAGTGAGGCCAGGGGTCCTATTTGTCATTTAAATATGGGGGACTAATGACACTGCGCTGGGCGGGTGCCAGCGGACTGCTCCTGTGTTTGCTAGGTGCTTGCTTCACCAGCCTTGGCCTCGCTTGTGACTGTCCCTGGTGCTCTGCTGAGATGGACAAACTCACGTCGCTTGGGATTGTCCTTAAGAAGTGAAACGCTGGCGTATTTATCTCCAGCCTTAAAGAACCGCAGCTTAATCCTGTGCTTTCTTTCACTTAGCATGTAGGTGTTGTGGGAAAATAGTACGCAGGTCCTGGAGACCCTTTCTCCGGGAGGCTGCAAATACACCCAGCAGGTATTTATGGTGTCTGGTGTCCTAGGACGAGAGAGCCGGACCAGCCCCGCAGAAGTATCTAACTGCATACCTTTCTGGGCTGCCTCTGTCTGCTCTTCTTGCAAAAAGGCAAACAAGCTACTGGAGATCCCCAAGGGCTCACGGGGTCATGCAGCAGATGATGGGGATAGCAGGCAGCAAGGGCCCTTGAAGCATCAGTAGGACTGGATTTCCCTTCTCCAGTGTGACATGTCCTCTGTGATGTGTGCCAAGTGGCTCAAAGCAGAAGGTGCTTTCAGCTCTGAGATAAGAGCCTGGCCAGCTCTTGGCTTGGCAGGGCTCACACCTGGATGGAAATGGGATGGATAGCTTTGGTGTTAGAAAGCAGCATGCTTGGGAGCTCCACCCTCAGCGTGGGCAAAGGCAGCGATTAAATGGCTGGCTGGTCATGGATAACCTTTGGTCTTGGCTTTTGTAGGCTTTAAAACGAAAGCTTGTGTTTATACTAAAGGGGAAAACCATATAAATCATGTTAAAAGCACAAGTCTAAGAGGAGGACATACTGGCCTTGTCATCTAGACTCCGCCTAAATTCCTTTCCCTGCTGTCCTCGTTGGCTTTTCCTGACCGGATCTCCAGACTGACCACCTCGGTTGCCGTCAGAAACTTTTCTGGGAATGGCCAGTCTGCAAATCCTTAAATGCACCTGGGTCGCTTTGGTGGAAGCAGGCTAGAAGGCGATTGCATTTGCAGTCATAGCCCTTCCAAAGCTGCTGGCACATCATCAGGTGGTGGGAGGGGATGAGGGACCCCTTCACTTGGCTCAACTGTAACCAGAAGAGCCGGTCTGCCTTGCGGGGCGAGGGGTGCATGGGAGAGACTCCCTTGCAGCTGGGTACAACTTGTCGCCTTTCCTTTCATCCCTGTGTTCCTGTCTGCGGCTCGAGCGTGAGCAGCCCCTGAGCTGCCCCATGCCACCAGCCATGTAACCGAGGCGGACCACCCCCATGCCTCCACGCCGTGTCTCCCGTCCGGTGTGAATGCACCATCTGGCACCTTGCTGAAGGTCATCCTTGTCCTTCAGCCACGTCCTCCGGTGGAAAACACCTTCTGGACCGAGGGCTGCAGGTGCAGAAGGGAAATGGGAGGTGCGGGGAGGCGAGCGGGTGCTGCTCGGGCGCGTGCAGCTCCTTGCAGGGCTCCCCACCATGCTGCTTCCAGCCTACGGGAATTGAAAGGAGACTGCGGCATAGAAAGGAGGAGGAAAAAAAAAACTAAAAAAATCATGAGATCGGCAAGCAGCTGGGCCTGAAACCCTGGCAAAGGTGCAGTGGCTGCCTCCCGGTGATGCGCTGTGGGAAGAAGGGGAGGCTGCCCCTTCCCCCCTTCCTGAAGCCCTCCCTGCATGGAGGGGGTGCCAGGGGCTCTCGTCCCGGGGTGGGGGATGCCTGCGGTGTGTAGGGAGCCGAGATGGGGCTGTGAGATCAGTGGGGATGAGGCTGGGGGGGGGTGTCCTCTGTCTGCCCTGGGAAAACCCCCTGTGGGTCTCGGGGGGTTAGAGCAGGGCAGCGGACCGCATTGCCATCTCCCCTACATCTTCATACTGCTGGGGCTCGGGAGATGTCGTTCCCTCCCCGTCCTTGAGATTCACCGGGGAAAGGTGGACAAGTGGACTTTGCGTCTGGGTTAGTGGATGTTGTTAGTGGTGTTTCCCAGCCTTGTTTTAAGGAGAAGAAAAAAAAAAAAGCCACTCCATTTTTTTCCATCGTCAAGCAGAGAAATCTTTTGTGCTGCCTTTTAAAGGGACCTTGAGTAGCTGCTAAGAAATCACCCGTGGTTACATCACCTCCAAAGCAGGTACTGCAGGCACCTGACAGCTTTGTCCCACTGCCACCCTGGGGGATCGCTAGCGCTCCAAATTCCTCGCCCTTGGAGAAAGCCTGCGTCTCTCGCTGGGAGGGAGAAGCCACTACGCAGCTTAGGATGCTGTGACTGGCAGAAGAGGATCAGTAGATGGGCTGAGGTTCACAAGAGATGGGATAGAGCAGGGGGACACATCCTGAAGTTTCCTAACCCCATCCCGTTGGCTAAGCTGGGTTCATCAGCCCGTGCAGGACCCGAGCATCTTTCCGGGAGTGAGCCGAAGGCGCTGCAGTGGCATCGCCTCGGGCCGGAGACGCAGCCGTTGCCTGGCAGCTGCGGGTTTCCAGGGAAACCAGAGGTGCTAACTTGTTAATGAGCCCCGCGTCCCTGATTGCTGCTGCAAAATAATAATAATTAGTAATAGGCCCGTGATTTAGGATTCCCTCAAACAGCGTGAGCCTGCCGAGGGGAGTTCGCTAAGTGCCGAAGCACTTGAAAAAAAGAAGAGTGGATGGGGAGGAAAAAAAGGGTGGAGGGCTTGGAAAAAGTGCCGCGTTTTACATCTTAATAAGTGTCTGGAGAGGTGGGGGGTGGGGGGGTCCTGCCAGCGCCCCAGCGGTAAGCCTGGGGCTGGTGGCAAGGCTGACCTGGATGGATGGAGGAGCCCTGGCCAGGCAGCATCTCGCTGCCGGGCTCAGAGGACACGGATATTTCCCCAGGTGGGCCGCAGTGGGAAAAGCCAGATCACTTAGCTCAGTCCCCGGTGGAGATGGCGGTTCTTCGGGAACGGCTGCTTTCCTGGGTTACAGGGGACAAACGAGCGGGCGTTTCTCTGTGGTGCTCTTATCCCTTGGTAAACTCAAGGTGGAGATGCCACCAGAAGAGCGTGCTCCTGGGATGAACGTCACGGGGAGCGTGCTGTAGATCCAGTCTCACTTACGTGATGGAAATGTGTTCATGGGGTCAGAGCTGCTTCCCGCAGCAAAGCTGGCCTGCCCGAGGCAGCGAGGAGAGCATCTCCTCAACTGGACCGTGTGTGGAGGGTAGAGCTCTCCAGGACACAACTACTAGCTTGGTGCAAATTAGTGAGGTTTATGGTTGCTGCAGAGACATGCTGGCCTTCCAGTTGATGTCTCCAGTACAAGAGAAACCAGATCTGCGCCCTTCCCATACCACGTCTCTCAGCTGGGGGCCTTGTGCAAGACGAGAGATGGAGGGAAGTGGCCTCCACCTCAGTGACCTGTGTTGGGCCAGCACCGGGATGAGTTCCCGTGGTCCGTCGTGCCACACAGATAGACTGGGGCAAGTTTCGGGTTTTCTTACCTGGCCTGACCAGCAGAGGGTCACAGCCAGGTTGAACACTTGCCCTTAGCCCGGCTTGCCGCGCGCATCTCTGTCACGCTCGTGACTCGTGTGGCCAGCACCCCTCCCCTGACACGCACATCCGTGGAGGTGACGCCGGGGACAGAGTCCCGATGAGCAGGCAGTTGGCCCAGCCTGTGTGCTAAGCTCTGCCCGTCTTTCTGTCCCCTGGCTGCAGTGTGGCCTCTCCTGCTTGGCTGTCCCCCTTCAGCTAAGCCATGTGCCCATCTCCTCATTACAGGCACTCCAGGGAGAGGTGGGATTAAAGGATTATGGTAATGTTCTTCAGGAACACTCAAGAAGATTAAGATGGCTTTAATAAACTGATAAGAGAGGGACACAGCTATGTTTCTGAAACCCTAATTTAGGTTCCAGGTTAACCTTTTCCCCTGGTCTCCTGTCACCATGGTGAGAAGATCTCTTACTTTAGCAATGCTCCATGGCTATGCCTGTTCCTTCAATTTTCCTTGTTGACCCATCTGAGCAGAAGCAGAAAGACGTCTTCCTTCCTCCTCTGGTAGCCTTCCCAGGTACGGAGGCGTTAGAGCTCAGAGACCATCTCACACACAGCCTGCGAGGTGCTGTGAAGGTCTCGTAGCCTCTGCTGGTACCTGGGGTACCTGTTAGCTGGGGGTGAACCCACCACCCCTCAGTCTGGCTTCACAGTATCCTGTGGTTGCTGGCAGAGAAGTGGCTTGTCTGCCTTTGACCTGGCTGGACATACTCTTAGAGAAGCCCCTGTGTCTTGGGTCTAATGTCAAGGTTACAGCTTCCTACAACCGTACTCAGTCGGTCATCTCCATTCCCTGTAAAGGCTCCCAGAAAGAAGGGCAGAATGGACCAACCTTGCTCTGCCTTCCCTCACGTCTTTCGGGTGGAGCTGGGAGTGGGACCTGGCTGATGTGTCACACGTGGCTGATGTGTCACACCAGGTCCACCTGGGCGTGCTGGAGCGGACGTTTATCTGGTTGTTCTGCAGGGCAGCTATTAGCTGAGCTGGGAAACCTCCTCCGCTGTCTTCTCCAATGTCTTCCACTCAAGCTCCCGGTCATCTGCCAGAACTTCATGCATGGAAGGCCTCTTCTGAACGGCTTTCACTCAGAGCGGTTAGGCGATCAAGGATCCATTATCTTTCCCAGACCCCTCTCCTTGTGTCTGAGACCCCCAAAGTTTAGCCCTTGCTCATTGTCTGGAGAGCAGATACCATGTTACCTCTGGAGGTACTGTGCAATGTGTCCCCCCATCTTGGATCACTCCTTACTTCAGTCTTTCACTCTCATTCCTCTGCCGCGGTATTATCCCCATCTTTTTTGTCTGTCGCCTCTCCCCATTCCCTTTTTATTTCTTGGGTGTAATTGGAGGAGCCGAGAAGAATTCGCAGCCTGGTGTCCTGATGGGGAAGGGAAGCAGAAAGTGATTTGGGGAGTGGGGTGTGAAAGGAAGACGAAGGGGAAAAGCTGGCTAATTTGCATCCTTTCTGAGTGCCCTGGCTCTATAGCCAAGGTACAGCAGGGGGTCTTCTGGCAAGGCGGTAGCGACGTAATGAGGTGTGTCATATCCCAGCAGGAGCCAGCCTCGCTCCCCCTCAGACCCCCTAATTAGAACTGTTTCAATTTTTACGCCCCCCTGGAGGAGTGCTGGGGGGAGGCGGGGGGAGCGGGGTTCCTGCGGCAGGGGGACCGCCAGCCGCCCGCCGAGGGGGCAGCTCTAATTGGAGTCACCGCGAGGAGCCGCAGAATAATACAAGCTCGCCGTGGGGCCAGGGACAGCGATGCCGTAGTGCCGCGGGGCTGCCAAAATGCTTTCTGCCAGGAGGGGCCATCGCTTGCAGCTTTTAGGGGATTCCCCCCACCCCTAATTTGAATTAACACGTTGGCAGAGGCAGCAGGGGTGTGATACAGGGGCAGGGGAGGATTGCACGTCCTATCGTGGTCTCGTATTGGGAGCTTGGATCCTCAGGCTGAAGCCTGGGACATCTACGCCCTGCTTTGGGAGGCAGGTCTGGTAGCCCAGGGAAGTTGGGGCTGTTAATGCTGGAGTCATGAGCCAGAGCAAATGCTGGAACCCCCGTCCTCATATTCTGTGGCTTTCCAGCCTTTTCCCGCGAGCTGGCTGTCCCCTCCAGGTTTGGTGACTGGTAGCTGGGGTCCCTGTCGTTTCACCCAGTAGTGTGTCCTATTCAAGCATCTCCTTTGTGTCTTGGGCTACCATTGCAATGGGTGCCTGCACCGCAGGGGCCGCGGGTGTAGGAGCTTCCAAGAACTGCCGGCTTGCTCGGATCAGGGTGACTCGTAAGCCTCCTCTAGTCCGTGGACCAAATCCTGGCCCTGCAGAAGTCAATGAAAATCTTTACGCTGGCCTTTTCAGGCATGGTTATTCATAGTCCTCCTAATTCAGATGCATTAAAGCTTCCATGGAACAGCTTGTGGGTTCTCTCTAAAACACCGTCTGGCAGGAACCGGAGGAGCCTGCTAGTAGCCCAGGCTTATTTTCTGAATGACTGCAGTGGCATTAAAACCTAATGCCATTAAAACATGCCTGCAATGACGTATGCCATTAAAACCTAGGAAGACACCCTGAGCTGCCTATTGCTCTTGCAGACCCCATGGGCTGGGCGTGGAGGAAGCTTGTTCTTCTGGTAGCATTTCAGGCTCAACCCTCCTCAGCTCCTAGGATGGAGCCCAGATATGTACCCCTGTATACGAACCCCCTCTCAAAGTGCAAGTTAGATGCTGGAAAGGGGTTAGATGCTGGTTAGATGCCTGTTTCTTGAAGGTCAACTTGACTTCTTGACTTCCAACAGAGGTCATCTTCTCGTGACTTGCCAGGAGGCAAGCTGGCAACATACCTGTGAGCAGGCTCGGTTAAAAAGGCAGGTGAAGTCCAGTGTGAAGTGATGGACATGGGTGAGCAAACCTGATTTGGTGGTGTGTCTGATGGACCCGAACTAGCTATTACCGTGCGGCAGCAAAACCTTAGAGCTGAGCTAGGCTGCTTCTGTGAAACCATTAGCTCTGTGCTCGGCAGAGGTCAGAAAAAGCAAATTGAGTGCGAAGAGCTGTTGGGCCAGGAACAGGGAAAGGAGGAGACATCTTGCCCTGTGCAGGTCTCCGGTGTGCCTGCCTCTCAAACACGGCGCGTCGGGGCTGGCCGGGGTGGCGAAAGGCAGCTGTGCAACAGGCGGCTCTGTAGATGCTGTGACCTGAAAGGCTCCTAAACGAGGTCTAAATGTGGTGAGAACCGTGGGGAAGGTGGTTAGGGAATGGGCATGCGTGGCCTCTTCCAGTGCAAGTAGTAAGGGTCACCCGGAGGAGCCATCGGTTAGCAGATTTGGAGCAAACCAGGGGAAGGACTTCTTCATTGTAGTTGGCAAACCATTCCACTCCCTGCCACTGGCCGCTGTGCCTGTTAAAATCTGACATGGCTTCAAAAAGCAATTAGACAAATTCATGGAAGAAAGCTCCGCTGAGGGCTATTAAATATGAAGGGAAAACCTCTGACTTGGGCAGCTCTGGAGCCACAGATGCCCGCGAGCTGGGAGAACATACCTAGAAAGTGTGGCTTGTTGCATTCTTACGCTCTTCTGAAGGCATCTTCTGAAGGCCAAGCCCTTGGGGACTTGGCCCAAGGTGAGTGTCACGTCCAGCCCAGCTGACCGGTCGTCTTCTCCTTTCCTCTCTTTCCAGGTTCAGCACAATGAGTTGGCATCCTGGGTGTTAGCAGTGTGAGGAGACCAGGACGGGTGCTGCCCTGCTCACCCCTTACCCCCTCGCTCGTTCCCCTCGGGGAGACGGGTGCTGGCGTCCCTTCTTGCCCTTCTGCCCCTTGCCCCCCACTCGCCATAGAGGGGACGGGCCCGTTATGGCTGGGGACAGGCTCCCACGCAAGGTGATGGACCCGAAGAAGCTGGCCAGCCTCCTGAGGAACGGAGCGGAGGGCACCCTGGTCATCGACAGCCGCTCCTTCGTGGAGTACAACTCCTGGCACGTCCTCAGCTCCGTCAACATCTGCTGCTCCAAGCTCGTCAAGAGGAGGCTCCAGCAGGACAAGGTCTCCATCACGGAGCTCATCCAGCCCGCCTCCAAGATGAAGGTAGGGGATCTGACCCTCACCTTTCCTGGTGGATGCTCGCACCTTCTTCCCCAGTAGAAAGGGGCAGGATGGGGGTGGGATGCAGACTGGCCTAAGGGCTGGTCTATGCCTGGTATGGGCATCCTCCTCCTCCATCCCTTGACCCCAGGATCTGCCAGCATCTCTCTGGCACCCTTTGGAGAGCTGTGGCCGGTCCTCTGGGACCGGTTCGTTGCCCCCACCCCAGTGACGTGGCTCCCTGCTCCAGGAGCCCTCCCCAGGCAGGTCTAACAGGTATATCAGCCTTAGGACTTGTCCTACATCACCAAACAACCCCCCAAAGCCTTCCTGGAGCTGTAAGCTTAATCCCCTGCTAAAAACTCTTCCCCTCCCCTCTGTCATCTCTAACTCCATTCAGGGACATGTAATCCTCCTCCCCTGTGACGCCAGAAGCTCTTATCCGGTGTCATGGCATATTATCTCTCCCAGGCTCCTCTCTCTATCGCTCCCGCTTAAATAATAGAGGTGGCTCTGAGCCACGGAGCCGGGCTGGAGCCCCGGCCAGAGCAGCGCCGGGTGCCCCTGTGGTGCCGGGTCCTGCCCTCCGCCGGGATGCTGCGCCGGTGGGTGCCGGGCCGCGGGGCGAGCCGCAGGGTGGTTTGCCGTCACAGCCCGCCCTCCCGCCGGCTGGCTTTTACTGTTCCCCCCCACCTCCCCGCTCCCGCCTTGTAATTTTATGGCAAAGCGAGGGTAATTCAGGCGATTAATCAAATGCTGGGCCCAGCTGGAGCCATCTGCGGTGTGTCCCCCCCCCCGCCGCCCCACGAAGCCACCGCTGTCCGCATTGGCTGTCGGTGACATCACCCCGCCGGGATCAAGGGGACTCGCAGCGCGGGGGGGCCGGCCTCGCGCCAATCTGCCGCGGTGATGCACCGGGCTGGGCGATTTGGAGGGGATTGCAGAGACTGATTCCTGAACGGCTTTAGCTGCTCTTAAATCCCCAGGAGAATAAAGCAGAATAATCAGTTTTTCTCAAGCTAGAAGGAGAGCGGCGCGGCCGCCCTCTTCCCGGCGAGGGTCACCTCTGCAGTGGCCGCCGTCACGTGGAGCGGCAGCAGCAGCGGCAGCAAAAGCGATGCGCAAGGGGGAGGAAGAAGAGGAGGATGATGGGGAAGGGGGAAGCATGGAAGAGTTAACGTCAGCTGATGCCTGCAAACCTGCAGCTCGGCAGCCGCAGTGGAGCAGTGGCTCCCAAAGGGGTCGGCTGGTCCATCCAGGCGGTCCCCGCTCTGTCCCCACAGAAGGAGCAATCGCCTCCTCCCCGCTCCTGGATCATTGCGTAATGGTCCGGGTACCGGCTGGGGACGCGGTTATAACCAGGGGTGCTGGGGGGGGGCGGAGGAGAGGCGTTGCCACCGTCTTTAATTCACGGCTTTTTCCTTTTCTTTTTGGTACGGCTGAAATCTCTCCCGGCACATCCGTGGGCAGGAGGCAGCATGCCCCCGCTGCCGCTCTGCGCGGCCCCTGCCGCGCTCGCCGCTTGCGCGCCGGCTCTCCCAGCGCACGCAGCCCGGGAATTAATTAAGCTTCAGGTTAAGCCACTTGCCCTGGGAAGCTGGAGGGGGGGACCCAAGGGGGTCACAGCCGTATCCTCATCTGGCACAACGCAGGGGTGGTGGCCGTGGCTTGGGGCGTCTAAGCCTTTTCATGCACGCACCTGCGAGTTTGCATTTTGGGGGGATGAACTCTCCTCTCCCTCTTTCTCCTTCCCCAATGCCTCCGATTTCAGCCACTTGGGTGGTGGACATGTTTTGGGACCCCCAGAAATCGATATGGTCTGCTGCCTGGAGGTGCACAGACCCTCAGGGGGGGATGCTGAAAGCTGGCTTAGACCTCCGTTACCCCCATATTGTCTCCCCCCCTCCACCTGCCATCCCTGCTCTGCCCCTGGCTCCCCACACCGGGGCTGGGGGAGGCGGTGGGGTGAAGCGGGAGGGAACGGGGGGCACGGCTGGCGTTGGGAGCAGATGGCAGGAAGGGTGACATCAGTGGCGCGATTGTCCAGCCCCATTATTCCTCCTGACGGGCCTCCCGCCCTCCTCCCGTTTCCTGCTCCCGGCCGGCCGGGGCTGCCGAGACAAAGGCGGCCGGCAGCGACGCGGGGCTGCCCGGGCAGGGAAAGGGCAGCCCTGAGCCCCCACCTCGTCCCGCTCCTCCTCGCCTGCCCAGTGCAAAGAGAGCTCGACCCCCGCATCCCGGCTCGGCGATGCCCCGGCCAGCGATTGCCTTTTGGGGAAGGATGCAGGGGCTGATACAGAGCAAAGCTTTTGGGCAACCCCGCCTGGCTCTCCCCTCCGCTCCTCCTGCGTGCACGCAGGCGGGGGGGTGACAGCATTTGTCTAATTTGCTTTTCC